>NC_089596.1:37957838-38311360 GCF_019320115.1 Miscanthus floridulus
ACGACAGTGGTCGGAGTAGCCCCCGAGCACATTTGTGGTCGGAGCAATCCCCGAGCACGTTAGTGGTCTGGGCAGTCCACGAGCACGGTAGTGGTCTGGGCAGTCCCCGAGCACGGCAGTGGTCTGGGCAGTCCCCGAGCACGGCAGTGGTCTGGGCAGTCCCCGAGGATGGCAGTGGTCTGGGCAGTCCCCGAGCACGGCAGTGGTCTGGGCAGTCCCCGAGGATGGCAGTGGTCTGGGCAGTCCCCGAGCACGGCAGTGGTTTGGGCGGTCCCAGAGCATTGTAAGAGTCTGATCCATCCTTGAGCGCAAAACAGTCATCGAAAACACGAACGCCATTTATGTATTTATTCGGTGTATTTATTTATCTCCATTCTTTGCCAAGTCCAGTCTGACATGCCTGGTCAAAAAAGCAGATGGGTATAGTACGCCATTCTGTCTTCTTACTCATTTCTGGCAAACAGTCGCTTGGCACCTATATGGAGGTGCGTCAGTGTAGGCCCTCTTACACTATCAACGAAGAGGCGCGTACACTGGTAATGAAGGAGCACGTTTATTGGCGTAGATCTCGAGGTTGTGTGAACAACCGTCTACGGCGCGTGCGCACGTCTCCCAATAATATCGGGCGAACGAAACGACAGAGCTCTTTGTTTTATATAATGTAGATCTGGTAAGTTACTCACACCATTCCCCATTATCATTTGCCGCCGCAACCTTCTTCTTCCTCCTGCCGAACCCTATTCCTCCGAAAATCATCGCCAATCCCCTCGCCACCGCATCCACCCCCTTAGTAAGGACAGACTAATGGCAAAGAGAGACGCCTAGAAGAAAGGCGGAGTCATGGCGAAGGAGTGGTGGAAGTCGCGAAGTAATGAGCAGACCATCGAGGACCTCGTCGCCATGGGAGTGCTCCACAACAAGGCACTCGCGGGATGGCGTGCGTCGGAAGGAGAAAGCTTCCCCGATCCACAACCAGGTGAGATTGTGGTTTTCAAAGACTTCTTCAAACGGGGTTTCGGGATTCCAGTGCACCCTTCCTTCAGGGTCTCTGCTTGTATTACGAGATTGGGATTTGCAATCTGCATCCCAACTCGATTCTTCTTGTCTCCTCCTTCATCCATCTCTGTGAGTCTTATGGTGGCTTCTAGCCCCATTTCGACCTCTTTCGCCACCTGTTCTGTCTTCGGAAGAAAGGGAGCGGTGACTCGAAGATAGCCGGAGGCGTCTACCTGAATCTGCGCGACGGCATGAAAGCCCAATACTTGCACTGCCCCTAGAACACCTTGCTGGACGAGTGGTACAAGAAGTGGTTCTACATTCATGAAGAGCCGAACACCATCACCCTATGCGACGTGGGGCTGATTCCAGAGAAGAAGAATAGCTGGACAGAGAAGTCCGAGAACCTAGAGCAGATCGCCGAACTGCTTGGGATGATCCCATGGGGAAAGTTAGATGGCCCAAGTGTGGTCGGGAACTTCATCAGCCGAAGGATCCAGCCCTGCCAGAAGAGAGTTCATCCAGGCTTCGAGTACCAAGGGAGCGTAGATCCAACAAGGACCAGGAAAGAGCCGCTCGACAAGATGGAAATCAAGGCTAGGATTGGGGAGCTATTCAACCTGGCCGATCCCAATTATGCCAGGCTGAATGACATCGAGCACGCCTTCAAGCTAGCCCGACCTCCCCCAAAGGTAAATGATGCCTCCTTTTAACTTTAGAGTCATGTTGTAACAAGAATTTGACTGTTGTCCCTGTTTTGTGTCTCAGTGTAATGGTCGTGACCGAGCAGCAGTGTTCGTGTCGCCTCCCCCCGGTGTGGATTGGCTGCAAGCTACCGGCCCAGCCGCCCAGACCAGCGCTAGGACCGACGACGTCCACTGGGCGACACTCGAGACTGTGGAGGATGCATCGACCAGAGCCGCTGGCAAGCGTCCAGCTGCCAGCAAACGACGCCAAGCCATTTTCCCCCTATCGGACGACGAAGCAGAGGATGCGGACATCTTCCGACTCATCCCTCGAAAGAGGAGAAGACAAATGGGGTCGACGGAGCAAAGTGGCTCCTCTGTGCCAGCAGTGGTCTCATCACCGACCACTGCAACACAGAGGACAAGCGAGGGAAACGTCGAGCATCAAACCCCAACGCCTATACCGGAGGTGGAAAGAATTCCGGTGGAACCTGCCGAGCACGCGGAGCAGGGGCGGTCGAGGAGACGCTCCTTCACCACATCATTCCACAAATCGAAGCTGTAAGTATCTATATCTTTGATGTAAGCTTATAATTTGCATTGGATACTATTATCTTCTGAACTTGTCTCTGATATATTAGGTCGGCATCCACCAAGAACCCTGACCAGCTAGCCAGGTGCGGCACAACTTCGCTAGCAATGGCGGGACAAACTGCCCCGCAGCCAGCCGTGGACGAGCCTGTAGTAGGAAACCCGTCGGGACCTCAGCAGGCGGACGACCAGACGTCAGTCCCCGAGCGGCTGGTCAAGAAGACAGCCGAGCAGAGGACAAGTGCTCCGAGCACAGACCCTGCTGAGGCGGATACCTTGTCGCCGAGGGAACCGGATCTAGCCGAGGAGCAGCGGCCAGAAGTGGCACAGAGCAATCTTGCCGACGCGACCGCTCGTGGAAAAGCCATGGTGGTCGTGGAGTCTGCAGACTCTAGACCAGCGCCGCCTCCTGAACAGGAGGCTGAAGAGGAAGAAGTAGAAGAGGTCCTTGGCCATCCCCAAGATAAGCGGCAACATGTATATGTGTCGCGCTTGCGGAACGACGAATGGGTTATGCACGAAGAAATCCCAGAGGTCGAAGAGACCCTAAGAGTCGAACGGGTGGCCAAGCGTCTGGTGACAGAAGTCCAGGTATGTTTGGCTTGAATCCTTGACCCTTTTATGTAGTCGAACTGTCTGACTTAGCTTGTCTGTATGCAGGACTTGATGAAAACCGCAAAATACCGAAAGAGGTGCTTCGACCAGATTGAAGGGATCACGGCGACCAATAAGGAACTGGCGGCCGAAGTGGAACGCTTGCGGCGCCAACTTGAAGCCACCGACCAGGAGAGGACAGAGCGAGAAACACAGAACCAAAACCTGGTCGGCCAGCTCAATAACAAAGAGCAGGAGAAAACAAGTAAATTTTCATCTTATCATAGCAAGTGCAGGACTTGTGTTATTGTATTCTTGGCAGTAACAGCTGTAATGCAGGTTTAGAAGCTGAAGTGACCCGCCTCCAAGGGGAAAATAGTCGTGTGACCGTAGAGTGTGGTCACCTGAAGGAAGACAACGAGAAACTGGCACGCATCCAGTCTCAACTCCAAGACCAGACCACCAAAATGAAGGAGGAACTGAAAAGTAAGTATTCCAGATCACCTTTCTCATTCTGTTGCCCACTTTGCCTTGTCGTGTCATCACATTTGATGTCTTGTACTGTGTTCAGTTTTGAAAGTCAATGCCAAGAAGCACCTAGAGGCCATGATCAAAGAGCGTGACGACTGGAAAGCACGATGCCTCAAGGCCACCGAGGAGCGAGACACGTGGAAGAACCGGTGCCAAGAAGTGGCAACTAGCATTGTGCCCGTCCTCAACCTTATCGACCCGGCGCTCACAGAGGAAGAGCCGAGGACGCCCTAGCTCGGACTGGTCGAGAGATGCAGACAAGCGTGGGGATGGTTCCAAGAGTTCGTCAAGGAGGCGGGTGAGTACACGGGTGCCCATGTACTAAGCATGGTGTGTGCCCACTACCCCCTGATCGATCTCAATCACCTGGAGGCTAGGTACCCGAAGGAGGTAGACCCAGACAAGGCAGAGGAGCTTCGGATGGCCCAGCTAGACTTGTTGTCAAAGATAATTGGCGATATTAACCTGTGTGGAAGTGGGACAGCACCTGTACAGGGTACACCATCGACAAGTCAGCTGGAAATGCCATCGGCCGCAAGCCAACCAATGAAGCCTGCGGTCTCGACCAGCCAGGCACCGGTGGGGGCATCCCCTTTAGCTCGACTAGCACAAGAGTCCCCGAGACTCGAGTAGGGTATCGGAAGCGACGAGCAGTAAGTGCCATGCGCCCCGACCAGCCAATGTAATAGGCTTAGAGCTGTAGAAGGAGGACATAGTTGTGTTATTGTGAACTTGAGCCTCTTCAGGCAAGCTTGTAATAACGTAACTGTATATTATTATAAGCTTGTTTGCTTTGTATAAAGCGTATTTAAGCTTGATACTTTATGTTGGTGTAACTAAGTAAGAACATGTTAACGTTCTGTTTAGTTGTACCATCGTGCTCGACACATCATCCCAAAAAGTTTATGCAGCCCTAGTTTTCCATGTGGTCTGAGTGTGAGGTCCGGTGACCTGTGCACACGTAGACGCGGACAAGTTAAACCGAGACGGACCTGCCGATCACCCGTAACGTAGAGAGCGGATCCCATGCACGTATTGGAAGGAACCAGAGACAGGGCCTGCTCCGGAAACCGTAGAAGGAGTGGTGGTCGGCTTTTACCGGCTAAGTTAGAATAACCATAAAACTTTAAGTGACACATTAGAGTGGTCGGAGAAATCATAATTGCTTTATTGAATTAAATCGAAAGTACAAGAGGAGTACATATCTCAGTAGTTAAGCATAGAAACGTCTAAGCTTGTCGATGTGCCACGAGTTTGGTACGTCCATACCGTCTAGGTGAGCTAACCTGTAAGACGTTGGTCGTGTGACTTCCTTGATCATGAAGGGTCCCTCCCATGGGGTTGCGAGTTTGTGTACACCAGCCTGGTTCGTCTTCCACTTCAGGACCAAGTCCCCGACCACGAAGAAATGCTCTTTAACATTCTTGTTGTAGTACCTGCGCAAAACAGCAAGGTATTTGGCCGTACGTACACAAGAATCGAGCCTTTTCTCTTCTGCGCTGTTCACTTCTAGCTCCCTTACTTCATTGACCTTGCCCTCGTCGAAGTTCTCTACCCGTGCTGATCTGAAAGCTATATCTGGTGGGAGGACTGCCTCAGCGCCGTAAACCATAAAGTATGGTGAGACGCCGGTGTTACGACTGGGCTGAGTTCGAAGGCCCTAGACCACCGCTGGTAACTCCTTGAGCCATCTTCTGGGAGCTTTGTCATTTTCTCTGTATATCCTCTTCTTCAATGCGTCCAAGATCATGCCATTTGCCCGCTCGACTTGTCCGTTGGCTCTAGGGTGCGCCACCGAGATGTATTTTACTACTATGCTCCTTTCATCGCAGAAGTCCCAAAAAGTGTTCCCGGTGAACTGAGTACCCAGATCGGTGATGATGCTGTTGGGGATGCCGAAACGGTGGATGACCTGGTCGAGGAATGTTACAGCCTTTTCTAAAGATGCCTGTACCAAAGGCATGTATTCTATCCACTTAGAGAATTTGTCAATCAGTACGAAGACGCATGTAAATTTTCCCAGGAGCCAGTCTAAAGGGCCCGATCATATCCAGTCCCCAGCATGCGAAGGGCCAAGAGGCTGGTATCGTCTGGATCTCATGTGCTGGTACGTGGATTCTCTTGGCGAAGAACTAACAACCCTCACAGTGGCGGACTAGCTTCTCTACGTCGGCTACTGCTGACGGCCAATAGAACCCTGCTCGGAAAGCCTTACCGACCAGTGTTCTTGAGGCCGTGTGGTTGCCGCAGGAGCCAGAGTGGATTTGGTCCAGGAGATGCTCGCCTTCTTCCTGGGTTATACACTTCATCAAGATTTCTTCCTTTGCATTTTTGCGCCATAATTTGCCATCGACGAGCAGATACTGCTTACTGCGACGCATCAGGCGCTTATTTTCTGTCCGATCAGTATAACCGCTGCCATCTATTAAGTACTTGATGAAATGTACTCTCCAGTCGGGCTCATGAGTGGTTGGAGGTGGCTCGGTTGTGCTCGGCGCCGGAACCGTAGCCACCAATTGCTGGTCCAGAGCTTTGTCGACCGTGGAATTTTCCTCTTCGATGGAAGGCGTGAGCAGGTCTTGGACGAATACGCCATGTGGGATTTTGGCTTGGGATGATCCTAACTTTGACAACGCATCCGCTGCCTGGTTCTTGTCCCGGACCACGTGTATGTACTCGATGCCATAGAACCTGCCTTCTAGCTTTCTTATCGATTTGCAGTATGCGTCCATCTTTTCGCTGGTCGTGTCCCAGTCCTTGTTGAGTTGGTTGATGACCAGAGCCGAGTCTCCGTAGACATAGAGACGTTTAACACTAAGCTCAACCGCAATGCTTAAACCATGCAGGCATGCTTCATACTCGGCGGCGTTATTAGATGCTTCATACTCGGTGGTCTGAATACCATCGTAAGAACCCAAATAACACACCAACTTGGGATGCTTTGAAACGGGTCATGCGGGCCAGATTTGTTCCTTCTTATTATTCCCGTGATCTTTTACATAAGTTGCAACAATTGAGGCAAGGATCCAAATCTGTAGAAGAGTACTATCAAGAGCTACAAATGGGTATGCTTCGTTGCGTGCTAGAGGAAAATGAGGATGGTGCCATAGCTAGATTTATGGGTGGGCTGAACCGGGAGATTCAGGATATTCTAGCTTATAAGGAATATAATTCTGTCAATCGTTTATTTCACCTTGCTTGTAAAGCTGAACGAGAAGTGCAGGGACGACGAGCTAGCATGAGGGCTAACATTCCTGCAGGTCGTGCTAGCCCGTGGACACCCTCCAATGCTGCTGCACCGTCAACGCGTGCACCCCCACAATCTTCCTCGACCATCAAGCCACGCTCCTCTACAACAAATTCTGTACCATGCCCAAGTGAACCAACTAGAGGAGCAACGGCTACATCTGCCAAGAGTTCATCCTTGGTGGTATCCACGGGGAGAACAAGGGATATTCAGTGCCTACGCTGCAAAGGATATGGCCACGTACGCAAGGACTGCCCAAGCACACGTGTGATGGTTGTGCGAGCTGATGGTGGGTATTCCTCTGCTAGTGATTTTGATGAAGAAACATATGCTTTGCTTGCTGCTAACAATGTAGCGGAAGGAGATGATTTCCAACAAGACGAAGAGCACATTAGGGCTGAAGCTGCTGAGCACTATGAGAGCCTCATGGTGCAGCGGGTGCTAAGTGCCCAAATGGAGAGGGCTGAGCAAAATCAGCGCCACACTTTGTTTCAAACCAAGTGTGTGATCAAGGAACGCTCTTGCCGTGTGATCATAGATGGAGGAAGCTACAACAACTTGGCAAGTGCTGAAATGGTGGAGAAGCTTTCGTTGAGCACAAAACCACACCCGCAGCCTTACTACATTCAGTGGCTTAACAGCAGCGGCAAGGTGAAGGTAACCCGATTGGTAAGGGTAGAGTTTGCCATTGGTTCTTATCATGATTCCTTTAACTGCGATGTTGTGTCTATGCAAGCATGCTCTATGTTATTAGGTAGACCATGGCAGTTTGATAAAGATTCCTTGCACTTTGGTAAAACAAATCAATACTCTTTTGTGCATAATGACAAGAAGATTGTGTTGCACCCCATGTCCCCTGAGGCTATTCTAAGAGATGAACTTGCTAGAGCTAGCAAACTTAAGAATCAGGCTGTTGCTAGTGAAAATCAGATTGTCGCTAATGAACTTGAGAAACATAAGAAGAAGTCTAGCAAATCTGTTCATCATAATAAAAATGAGATCAAGCTGAAAGGCTCTTGTTACTTTGCGACCAAATCTGATATGGATGAGATTGATGCTAGTACTACTGTTTGCTATGCTTTGGTTTGCAAAGAAACTTTATTTTCACTTGAAGATACATCTATTTCTTTGCCTCCTGCTGTCACTAATCTTTTGCAGGAGTATGCCGATGTTTTTCCAATGGAGGTACCACCGGGGCTGCCACCAATTCGAGGGATTGAACACCAGATTGACCTCATCCCTGGGGCTTCCTTGCCTAATCGTGCGCCGTATAGGACCAACCCGGACGAGACAAAAGAGATTCAGAGACAAGTACAAGAATTGCTCAACAAAGGTTATGTGCGTGAGTCTCTTAGCCCTTGTGCCGTTCCCGTGCTTTTAGTTCCTAAGAAGGATGGATCATGGCGCATGTGTGTTGATTGTAGAGCGATAAACAACATCACAATCAGATATCGTCATCCTATTCCAAGGTTAGATGATATGCTTGATGAATTGAGTGGCTCAATTGTGTTCTCTAAAATTGATTTGCGTAGTGGTTACCACCAGATTCGTATGAAGCTAGGAGATGAATGGAAAACAGCGTTTAAAACTAAGTTTGGTTTATATGAATGGCTTGTCATGCCCTTTGGATTGACTAATGCACCCATCACTTTCATGAGATTAATGAACGAGGTTTTACGCTCTTTTATTGGCAGATTCGTGGTGGTATACTTTGATGACATCTTGATATATAGTAGATCATTAGAGGAACATCTTGATCATTTGCGTGCCGTTTTCAATGCTCTACGGGATGCACACTTGTTTGGCAATCTTGAGAAGTGCACCTTTTGCACAGATCGAGTTTCTTTTCTTGGATATGTTGTGACACCGCAGGGAATCGAAGTTGATCAAGCCAAGGTTGAGGCCATACACAGCTGGCCTGTTCCCTGCACGGTCACACAAGTGCGGAGTTTTCTAGGACTTGCTGGTTTCTACCGTCGATTTGTGAAGGACTTCAGCACCATTGCAGCCCCGCTGCATGAACTCACCAAGAAGGGTGCAACCTTCACTTGGGCTGCAACCCAACAGGATGCTTTCAACACGCTCAAAGATAAGTTAACTCATGCACCTTTACTCCAACTTCCTGATTTCAACAAAACCTTTGAGCTTGAATGTGATGCTAGTGGAATTGGGTTGGGTGGTGTGCTGTTACAAGAGGGGAAACCTGTGGCGTATTTTAGTGAAAAGTTGAGTGGCCCTAGTTTGAACTATTCTACTTATGATAAGGAATTGCTTGCTCTAGTTCGGACTTTGGAAACATGGCAGCATTATTTGTGGCCCAAAGAGTTTGTCATACATTCTGATCATGAATCTTTGAAACACATCCGTAGTCAAGCAAAACTGAACCGTAGACATGCCAAGTGGGTTGAATTCATCGAGTCCTTTCCTTATGTCATCAAACACAAAAAGGGGAAGGAAAATATAATTGCTGATGCTTTGTCTAGACATTACACCATGCTTTCACAACTTGACTTTAAAATCTTTGGTTTGGAAACTATTAAGGAACAATATGCACATGACAATGATTTCAAAGATGTATTGCTGAATTGCCAAGAGGGGAAAACATGGAACAGATTCGTCCTTACCGACGGGTTTGTCTTTAGAGCTAACAAGCTATGCATTCCAGCTAGCTCTGTGCGTTTGTTATTGTTGCAAGAAGCGCATGGAGGAGGACTCATGGGACATTTTGGTGTGAAAAAGACAGAGGACATCCTTGCTGGTCATTTCTTTTGGCCCAAGATGAGGAGAGACGTGGAGAGGTTCGTTGCTCGCTGCACAACATGCCAGAAAGCTAAGTCACGCCTTAATCCTCATGGTTTATACATGCCTCTTCCTGTTCCAAGTGCACCGTGGGAAGATATTTCAATGGACTTTGTTTTAGGACTGCCTAGAACAAACAAGGGGAGGGATAGTGTGTTTGTTGTTGTGGACAGATTTTCTAAAATGGCACATTTCATACCATGTCATAAGAGCGATGATGCTACACATGTTGCTGATTTGTTCTTTCGTGAGATTGTTCGATTGCACGGTGTGCCTAACACCATTGTTTCTGATCGGGATGCAAAATTTCTTAGTCATTTTTGGAGAACTTTGTGGGCTAAGCTAGGGACTAAGCTTTTATTTTCCACTACTTGTCATCCCCAAACCGATGGACAAACTGAGGTTGTCAATAGAACATTATCTACTTTGCTTAGGGCTGTTTTGAAAAAGAACATAAAAATGTGGGAAGAGTGCTTGCCTCATGTTGAGTTTGCTTATAATCGTTCACAGCATTCTACCACTAAGAAAAGCCCTTTTGAGATTGTTTATGGGTTTGTGCCACGTGCTCCTATTGATTTGTTACCTCTTCCGACCTCGGAGCGAGTGAACTTTGATGCTAAACAACGTGCTGAACTGATCTTAAAATTGCATGAAACCACTAAAGAGAAAATAGAGTGCATGAACGCAAAGTATAAACTAGCTGGTAGCAAAGGGAAGAAACATGTCATTTTTGAACCTGGTGATCTAGTTTGGCTCCATTTGAGAAAAGATAGGTTCCCTGATTTGCGAAAGTCTAAATTGCTGCCTAGAGCCGATGGTCCTTTTAAAGTGTTAGAAAGGATTAATGATAATGCGTACAAACTTGAGCTACCTGCAGCTTTTGGGGTTAGCCCCACTTTTAACATTGCAGATTTGAAACCATATTTGGGAGAAGAGGATGAACTAGAGTCGAGGACGACTCAAATGCAAGAAGGGGAGGATGATGAGGACATCCCTTCCATCGATACAACCACACCTGCTGCACAACAAGGTCCGATGACAAGAGCTCGAGCACGACAACTTAATTATCAGGTAAAGTCGTTCCTCGCTGTTCATACAAACTCGCCTCAGAATTGGATGCTACTAAATCATGGTGATGATTGTCTTATTCTTAGGAATGTTGGTCAAGACCCCATTGCCTCATGTTTAGACCCCATGATGAGGATGGAGCAGCCGAACAAGTGGGAATCATCATTAATGGGGCGCTCAGCTCATCTCGAGACAGCAGGAAACACTCCATCAAAAGTACCATAACTCCTTGATACGAGATCCAATGAAGCTGGTTTTTGACTTGTTGGAAAGAGCGCGTCGTCCTCTTTCACATGGGTCCAACCCCACTATCAGAATCTACAGAATCTGTGCGCAGCAAGCCAAAGGACGCACAGACCTACAGCCCATTGAGGGACGCCCAGATTAGGGTTTCCCACTCCCCCTTGTGCTCTCCTCCTTATAAATAGAGCCAGCAGCCATCAGAATGAGGTTGTGTTTTGTTTAGATGCAAGATAGCTGCTGCTTCTTCCTTGTAAACGCGTGTGTCGACTAGACCACCCGATTTGCTTGTTTCAAGACCCCAACTTGTGATTCAGATTCAGCCTTTGGCTTAAATCCGTGAGTTATTTGCTTGTTCATCTTGTTCTTGCTTGTTCTCGGTTGCTTGCAGGTTCATGGTGTTCTTGGCACGGCAAGAACATCACAATCGGAGCCGGTGTACCTGTTGCTAAGGCACAACAACCTTGTGGTCGTTGTAGTCGGACAGCCAACGTCGAATCCACCCCAAATCGAGTTTATCCACACTCACCAAAAGATCAGGAACAACCCCTTGTCCCATCACTACTTGATCGCCAAATCTGTCTTGATTCCTTGTGCGGGACTCCGATCAGGTTAGCTGGGCCGCACGTCATCTTTCGGGTGGACCGGACCCGTCGATCTGGGCCAGCCCAAGCTTAGCCGTAAGGGTATAGGGGTTAATACCCCACACACACATACGTTGGAAGTGTTTTATCTGGATGTTGCGTCTGTTTTACAATGGTTTTGAAGTGCTTTTCATGTGTTTTTTTGTAAGTGTTTCAAATGCATGTTTCAAGTGTTTCATCTGTCTTTAAACGTATGTTGCAATTGTCGTATCTGATGTTTCAAAAAATAGATCGGGTGTTGCGTCTCCTTCCTCACTTTCTGCCGCCTTTCTCAGTGTCTCCACCTCCTTCCGGTGCCGACTGAACATCCCCCGCCCCCTCCCCTATTTCTCGATGTTGGTCACGTTCGGGCGGCGTAGGCCCAACGTGGACGCACGAAACCGCGCGGGAAACGGCTGCAGGCACGGGCGTCCGTACGCCCTGTCAGTCCAGACGTCCCAGCGCTAGGAAGCCCCGTAATCTAATTTTATGTTCATAGAGGGTCCGATTAAGCAGACAGTTCGGGTTAAGCCTAATCACTAATCCACGTTCATAAAAGCTGGATTTACCTCCGTCAAGAAAAAAAATGTTCAAGCCTTGATCCGTCGATGAGATCATCGTATTCTGGTTGATTTGGTTCCCAACACGAACGAAGCGACGACTCTCGCACGTGACATTTAACGCGGGCGCGACGCGAGAGGTGAGCCACGCAGGCTCGTCCATCCACATATCCCAGCCGCGGGCGCACACGTGACGGGTTTGTCTCGGGGCGGCGACGCGCACATGCGCCGCACTGGCCTCCCCGGCGCACGCGCAGCCGAAGGCGAGGCGGCGAAGCAGCGCACGGCGTCCGCGTCGCGCGTCCCTTCCCCCCGCGCGCTGCCAGCAACCACCCACCGGCCACCAGTGATGCGACGTGGGCGCACAACGAGAGCAGCAGCCAGCGATGGAATGGATCCCTGCTCCCACCGCCGGTCGAATGGAATGGCGCTGCCGAGCGGCAACAGGCAATGGTTCATGTCGTGCGCGAGCACCCGCGTGGCGATGCCTCGCGGTGCCCGGGACGGTCTGGCCTTGTCTCGGCAACGGGTCCGAGTAATGACTGCGCTGCCAATCGCCGTGGTCAAACAATTAGTAGACGGCAAAAGCGGCAATGATTGCGGCGTGTTAAGCCGAGGCCGGAGAGGCCTCCAAAAAGTGCTTTTATTTTCTGCGAGCCAGCACGGCTTCGCTTGCATCACGCCCGCTGCCCCGGTCTGGTCCCACGGCATATGTGCGTTGCTTGCTGCAGCAAACTTGTGTTGTCTCTCTCTCTCTCTCTCTCTCTCTCTCTCTGCAGCAAACTCTCTCTCTCTCTCTCTCTCTCTCTCTCTCTCTCTCTCTCAGAGTACGCCTCGCCTCGGCAGTTTTGTTCTCTATTAGTAGATCGGTTTCGGCTGTGAGCGATAATCTTGGAGGGATAAGGGATCGCTACAGTCATCATGGATTTGTCACGCACCTCGCAAAGTTGAGTGTCCATACGATCCGGCGCTTATTTGTCCTGGCATCGAGCACCACTCGGTACCGACCCGACCCATCGCAAGTTGTACGGTCATGGAAAGGCAGAGACGTGCTTAGTAGTCGTGCTTTTGAGGTTGCTTGTTTGGGTACAATTGAGTTGAGCCTTAGCGTATATACAGACAGTAATGCCCGACATAGTACTACACTACAACATATGCAAGCTCGATCGCTTGCAAGTCCGCCTCCATCAATCAATCATCAAAACAGGTTGAGTTGTTTCTTCATTGATCGGGGTAGCAGTGGAAGTATTACACTGCACGGCAGCGGCAGCAGCAGCAACACCAAAACCGCTCGCTCGATTCGACAGAGGGCAGGCTGGCACACAAGTGCGGCATGACGACAAACAGAGAAACCTAAACCGATTTTCAATTTGTACTCCAGTCCGATCCGATCCCCAATATACATGAACATGAACAAATGGAATTCACGTTATATTAGCTCTTCCCTTCTCCCAACCTCTGAATCCAATGCAGCAGCAATGCATGGATCATGAATGCAGTGCAGAGTGCAGAGGGATCAGATCAGTCAGTCGACCATGTCCTCGAGGACGACGGTGGCGAGCGGCGGGTGCGCGTAGGGGCCCTTGACCCAGGTGTTGGCGATGAAGCGGTAGGGCGCCTCCGTGAGGTGGATGCCGTCCCAGCTGACGTGCGCGTCGGGGTCCTCGCAGGTGGTGGCGCCGGGGAGCCCGCACGACGCGCTCATGTTGTAGTTGTACGGCCCGCCGCCGCCGCAGCACGCCCGCAGAGCGCCGCGCTTGTAGCCTGCACACACAGATCAGATGGCAACACATCCACCCCCACAAAATTTCAGCATTTACATGTACTCCTCTCCTACGCTGCTGCTAGTAGGAGTATTAACCAGAGGACAGACAGTAACTTGTCGTGGCAGCAGCCTTGGTGGGCATCGATCGGGCCATGGAAGGATCCATCCATGGACGAGACACGAGTGAGTGGAGCCAACCGAAGCCGGAGAGAGAGGAGCATTCGGTAGTAGTAAGCCGTACTAGCACAGGCTGTGCCAGGATCTGCTCTGTGCTGGTAGTGGTAGGTGAACCGAACTCGCACTCACGCTCACACCAATGTTGCTCTGGCAATCCCTGACGCTACTACGCCAGCGTAGGCGCCAACACCCAACCATCACTCTCGCGGCTGGCGTCCGAATCCGATGATCCTCTGCCGGCCTAGGACCAGCTCGCGGCGGCGGGGTTGAGAGATCCACAAGACCACAATCCTCGCGCGCCAACCGCAACGCAACAAGGGAATTTGTAAACACATGCAGTCGCCTTGTCCGCTACTAGTACCTACCGCAGCTCGTACGATACGAGGACGATGCCTGAGCCTCCCCCGCGCCAGGCGGGAGCGAGACTTCACGAGCTTGTTTTCTTCCTCGCTACCACTACTGTTGCACGAGACAACAGATCGCGACGGGCCGACGGCCGGACTGCTACTGCTCGGTCGGCCGGTCGGTCCAGGACTGCAGTCAGTGTGTGGCTACCAGACCAGACCTCTGAACACTTGAAAATGCAAACGCAGTACGGTGGCGCAGCAAGGCACCAGCCCTGGGACTGCTCCAAAACGAACCTCCATAACGGCAAGGCGCCCAGTGCTCTGCTCGTGCCAGAGACAGAGGCCCCAGAGCAGCAAAGCAGAGCAGAGCAGATATTCCTATTCGGCTGGCTATTCCGTCCTATACTGTTTGTTGCACGCAGCCATGAGAGAAATGCGACGGACGAACGAGAAGAAAAAGGTGAAGAACTGACGACTGACCGTAGAGGTGCGGGGTGCGCGCGAACTGGATGTAGGGCGTGTAGTAGTCGGCGTAGACGATGCGGGACTCCGGCCGCCGTCGCTGGAGGCGGTCGAGTGCGATGCGGAGCATGGCGTTATGGTAGAGCGCCACGCTGTTGTACTTCTTCAGACACCCCGTCCGCGGGTCGTACTCGGACCTGTCCTCCGACAGGTACATGGTGAGCGTGATGGGGATGCAGCCGGCGGGGAGGTTCCCCGGCACCACCACGTGGCGGGCGCCCTCGTCCAGGAGCCGCTCGACGCCGCTCACCAGGGAGGCCACCACGGCGGGCACCAGCGTCGTCTTCACTTTCTCCAGGGACCAGTCCGCCTTCCACGCGAAGCTGTAGTCGTTGCCGCCGAACTCGCCGAACACGAACAGGGACTTCCCGAACAGGGCGCGGCAGGAGGACGGGTCCGACGGGCAGATGGTCTGCTTCACCTCCTGGAACCACTCCAGCTGCACGTTCATGGAGGTGTTGAAGGGCGGGATGCTCCACACGTTGTTGTCCTTGAAGTACTGCAGGTCCAGCGCCGTCGCGCCCATCACCGCGAAGTTGGCGCCCTGGCTGAAGTTGGTGCCCTTGTTGGCCGACGGAGGGAGAAGCGGCAGGCCGAACGCCTCGGCTGCAATCAAGCAATTTGTTTAGTTGCTGCCAGCCACCGCTGGAATTCCGGTGAAGAATCATCATCGAATCGAATCAAACAGTCGTTCCAGTAAAAATCAGCCGCCACCGTTGGAATTCCGGTAGACAGACAGACAAGACAGAACGGCGACTTACCCAGGAAGTCGATGACGAGGCGGCCGTTGGAGCACCTGGCGTACGGCGGCGGGAACTTGGGCATGTTGGGCAGCTTGCCGGAGTTGATGATGACGAAGTTGCCCGTGTCGGAAAAGGAGTCGCCGAAGCTGAAGATGGCATCGTAGTACTGCGGCAGCGGCTCGCCCGACACCGCGGCGGCTGCCAGGCACACGAGTACCAGCACCGGCAGGTACGCCGCCGAGAAGCCCCTCCTCCTCGACGCCATGGCCAGGCCACTTACTCACCAATGAGCAAGTAAAGAGAAACAAACGAACCAACAGTGTGACTGTGTGAAAGAAAGAGAGAGTAAGTAAGGCAAAAAAGCAGGCAGGGGCTGCTGCTACGCACGGCGCTGCTGAACAGGGTTTGCATTGTTATATAGCAGGGGTAGGCACATGGATTACACCAAGGTGGTGCTAATTATGCCTCTGTTTGCTTGCCGTGTTTGTTTATTATGTGTAGGCCCTTTACATATATTTTTAATTTCTCTCTCTAGTCTATACACACCGTTTGATTTGTTTGTGGCTGGCCAGTGCATGGTATGATGGACGGAAAAAGTCTACTCCACCCCCAACTATGGGGGTGATCTATATAACTCCTCAACTATGAAACGGTCTGATTTACTCCCAGAACTTTCCAAAACCGTCTATTTTACCCCCAGGCGGTTTCAGCGGCGGCCGTACTGTAACGCGGTTTTGCTATGGTCTCTGAAAACCGCCGTACTGTAGCAAACCCGCTGCTGAAAACCGCCTGGGAGTAAAGTAGACGGTTTTGGAAAGTTCAGGGGGTAAATCAGACCGTTTCATACTTGAGGGGTTATGTAGACCACCCCATAGTTGGGGGTGGAGTAGACTTTTTCCTATGATGGATGGGCTCTGCACTGTAATACTAATAGGGACTAGCTAGGGAGAGCATGGCATGCTGGATGGAGATGGTGACGAGGAATGGAAGATTAGTTTGGGTGACTTTGATGGGCAGTAAGACTTATGGTTATCTAAATCAAAATTGGGTAGTAAGAGACTCAAAATCAGTCTTCAATAGAGTATCTATACGGAAGATCTATTTTGGGTTGTCTGAAAGACACAATCTAAATATGGACATCCTCTCTCCTGGAAACCCATTTGCAGAAATAATTCTCTTTTAGGTCTTGTTGTTGGAGAAGATGCCGAATATATATTAAACCTTTTATCTATAACGCTATCCAATCAACGAATGAATATTGTATTTTAGATATTATTGTTGGATAGCCAAACTAGCTGGAGTGTGGGTGCTCGACACGGCACACATGCCTTGCTTGCTTAGTGGGTTGTCTTCTCTGTGCAGTGCAGGGCAGGGCGTCCGGTGTCATCTCACCTGGGGACATCTATCACTGCCAGCCCGGAATGTGTTATCTGTTTGTGCCGATGGTAATCAAGTAGCCGTTGAGGTGACAGGAAAAACATATCAGGACGGGTTGGTAAAGAAAGGCTTATAAAATTCCCAGGATTAAATCCAAAAACTGTGTCAGAAAATTGCCACACACATCTTGAGAAACATGTACACAGCGCCTACATTCGTTCACCACGCGGTAGATACTACTATGCGGTAGCGAAAAAGGAAATGCGAGCAAGCGATATTTTGATGTACGATCAATTACTATGAGGTGTTCATGATCTGGTGGTTAATGTTTCCTTATTACTGCCTCATATAAAAAAATAACATATAATTTTGTCATTGTCTAAATAAAATAAAATATATATAAGAGGGTGTTTGGTTTCTTCCCTAAACTTTAGTCGCTGTCTCATCGGATGTTTGAATATATGCATGGAGTATTAAACATAGACTAATTACGAAACTAATTGCACAGCTTGCGACTAATTTACGAGATGAATCTTTTAAGCCTAATTAGTCCATGATTTGACAATGTAGTGCTACAGTAACATATGCTAATGATGGATTAATTAAGCTTAATAAATTCGTCTCATGGAGTACTGACGGATTCTGTAATTTGTTATTTTATTAGTATCCGAACACTCCATGCGACACCCTCACGTGACATCTTCTAAATTTTAGTCACCAGATCCAAACATCCCTTAAATCTCTAGGTTAAATGTGACTAGGTTATTACCGCCTATGAGACAATAACAATGTGTGCGCACCAATTAGCAGCCTGTTCGGGAGGCCGTATCGTATCGTGGATTATTTATTGCTAGCTGGTTTGGTGTGAGAGAAAAACACTGTTCCTGACTGAAAATTTACGATCGTTTACGAGCAAGCGAACAGGCTGTAGACGATTTGGTTTTGCGATGGTTAGAGCAAATAAGACCCGGCCCGGATGAGGACGTTGAAGCGTGCAGTTCCCCAGAGTGGAGAGAGTCAAAGGGAAAGAAAGGGGAGGCATCGTGCATCCATACTCGGCGCACGCCTAGCTAGTACTCGTAGAGGGGCAGCACTAAGTGAGGTAGACGACAGCATGTGCCCCAGATAGCCGCGCGCGAGAAATTATAGGATGGATGCGTGCAGCTGGAGATCCGATTCGCCCATCGCCATCAACAACAAAGCAGGCCGCAGGCCACGATCGTCGAGCATGTAACGGGGTGCTGCAGTAGTGGCACCACCGGCCGTGGCGTCGACGCCTAACCGCCTGCTGCACGCAGAATCGAAAAAAAAACCCCGAACGGGCACAAATCAAGCTACCCCCAGGACGCGCGCGCGCATTCGCCCATCCGTTTGTGCCCCTTTTCCCTCGCGGTCTCGGTGGTTTCCTGCGTGCGTTTCCTATCTGCTCCGGAGCAAAGGCCGTGAAAAAGGGACGGGGGTCCATGTATGGCCAACGCGGGAGCGTGGGCACTACTCAGAGTGCACAGTGGTCGGTCAGGCTGCGCGCGTGCTTGCCACCGAGAGGCGAGAAGAGAGAGGAGATTCCGGTTATAGAAGCGGACAACGGAGGGGCGCGGCGGGGGAGCTGCATGCACTGCACTGCACGGCCACGCAAAGGTTATGATTCCGGCCGTCCTCAGCTCAGCAGCGCTGCAACGGCTCGCTAACTGCAACTTGCTTGGCGCTGTCACTGGGACGTGGACAAGGGAATTCGGTTAGGTTACTTATTCTGTTTGCTGATGATGCGCCGCTGATCGGTCGATTGACTGAGAGGAGCGGCAGGCAGGCATGTGAGAGCCACTACTGAAGAGTGAGTGTGTGATTGGGATCATAACGAACGTTATCGTTGTCAGGTACGTACGGTGAACGCTTTGTTTGAAAACTGACGAGTGAAGAGTAGAAGACTCCGTTTGGTGCCACTACTAACTGCTAGGAGGTGCTAGCTAGTAAGTAGTACTCGTCCATAACAAGTTGGATCACCTGCTAAAAGAAGCACCGGTGGTGATCAATCATATCAGTCCATTATGTTTGCCTCATCTCGTCTAAAAAAAAGGAGAGAAATAGTTATAACTTGGAAGTTATAGTGGCGTACGCGTAAGTACTAAGTACCAGCTTATTAGTACAATGATCTGATTTATTTACATGATCAGTCAACTTGATCAACTGGACCCGATGCTGCGATCCCTATCGCCTCTCACTAGGATTGAATGCACCTATGATCAGTCAACTTGATTAAACTAGAACCATCAGCGCGGCTAATACACCGACACATCTCGTCGGTTGAGCTCGCAGTCGCAGCTTTGCTTGGCCGCCCCCGTCTCCAGACGAGGTACGGGCATTTGATTTCGAGCCCCGAGTTCTTGGTTTCCGCGTCCACCATTAAGTGGTGCCTCCCGCATTCCATGGCCGTTGTTAATTACAGAGTATCTTGCGCTAATCGAGCTTATTGTTAATGGGCGTCGCTGACGGATTGCTCCATCTCTCGCGAGGGCGGCAGGGCCGTGTGTGTGTAAATATCAGCGGTGCCTTGCTTTGGATTCTTGTCAAAGAAATTCTTGTTTTTCCTTCCTGGATGGATCGCAGCGCAGTTCATCCTGCCATGCCACTAGTAGGGGTGGATTTGCCATCTGAAACTCATTGTTTATAGGCTGTTGACCATACTTCGTAGTCCTGCTCAAATGGATCGGAGATGCATCCGGCTCTCATATGCTGCAGACGTGGTGTGCAGTAGTAGGCTAGTAGCATGCATGTACATGTACAGGTACAGTGTGCCTCGGATATATAATAGTAGAATTCTACGTACTACTATACTGGTGAACAATCCAATTGCACACCAACGTTCTGTGCCTTCCCGTCTCACAAATGTCTCTTTCTTTCCGTTCTATTAGCAGAAAAGTTAATTGGCATTCTAATTCTTGAGCTATACTATACGTAGGCCGTTCCTCATGAGGCCCGAGTCTAATTGGTGGAGGTTTGCCTTGCCTCCCTAGTAGTACTAGTAGCTGCTGCTCATCATGATGCGCGACGCGATTCCTTGGTCCTCGCTACCAAACATCCATAATGGTCTAAAGTAACACGCAAAAGGAAGGGGGTTAGTGGTGGGCACTGAGCATCACAGCAAGGCCAAAGTTGGGAGGAGGGAGGGACGACGATAAGGCACCAACCACCGTGGTCACTATCCAGATTTTTTTTTATTTTTAACATATTTTTCAAATCTAACACTTTGGCCACGCCTATTCGCACGGCACGACGAATTAACATTGTCGCGCCATGTATGGGGCGCGGCAAGGCTATCCATGTGGCAGCGACCAGGGGCCTGACCGGTGACGGGGCTAGCTCTGCCGCGCCATCGATCAGGGCGCGGCGACGGTGATGCGCCACGCATCATGGCGCGGCAGTGACGCGCCACCGCCCAGGGCGCGACAGCGCCTAATATAGGCCCGCGGCCCAGTCCTGCCGCGCCACGCCCTGCCCACCGCGCTCGCACGCGGCTGCCGCACCCACCCGCGCCTGCCGCCTGCCGCGCCCGCCGTGCCCGCCCGCCTGCCCGCCACGCTCGCCCACCGTGTCTACCGCCTGCCGCGCCTGCCCGTCGCGCCACGGCCGTCGGCCGCCCGTTGCGCCCCCCGCCCACACACGCTGCCGCACCACGCATGGCGGCTGCCCGCCACGCCATGGACGCCTGTCGTCCCCAATTGCCACACGCCCCTCTCTCTATCCCGTGTCCACCCGCCGCCGCCGCCGATGAGGCTGGCGCCCGCGCATTTCGGCGAGGTCTATCGCGCCGTAGGCGTGAGGTCGAGCGCACGCTACTGCCTCTAGGATGAGTGCCGCCGCCGTCGGGAGGACGAGCGCCACCGCCACGAGGTACTCCCCTCGTGTATTTGTTGATTGAATGAAAGTAAACACACGATGAATGCATAATAGTGTATCACACATAAAAACTCCAAATGTAATATATAAGCTAATAAGATAACTAAGCTCCCGCTAAATAAGTAGCCCCCCCTAAGCCTAACATACTCGAACCCTCTCCCCCTTTGGCGTCAAACACCAAAACCTACGGGTCAGTCGGCGGGGCTACAGCGGACGAGCCAGGCGCTGAGGTACGAGGGGCAAGGTGGAACTGGGTGCCATCATCGTCTGATCCGAAACTCTAGGCTATCTGACTCTCTATAGCTGGCAGTGTCGCTGAAGCGGTCTAGGTCTGAGCTGGGACAGGTGCTGCCTGTGACTCTGCTGGTATGCCTGTAGTAGGATCTGAAGATGCAACTGAGGAAGGAAGCCTCTGTGTAGTCACGACGACGGGAGCTGCTGTAGAAGGACCTGGGGCATACAAATATGGCGGTGTGGGCTGCCCTGTCAACTCACTGAAGGAGGCTCCAAGACTCCTAGAGACTGAAGTCTTTGGCTCAAGCAGCGACGATGTTTGTGCCGGTGTGAAGCCCGTCTGTAATGGAGTGAACTGCGGGGCTACCACTGGCGAAGCGAACCACTAGGACACCTGCTTTATAGGTGAAGCATATTGTGCTGGTGGCTGTCCCTAACTCTGAAGCCCACTGGGCTATAACGCTGGAGTTGTTGAAGTAGTGGCTGCCTGACCAAGCTGGGGCGAAAGCTGTGGTGGTGGAGCCCCAATGGCAGTCACAACATGCTGCATAAATCCAAGGAGCTGTTGCTGCATGGTCTGCTGCTGCTGCTGTAGAGCCTACGTCTGCTGATGTATAGCTAGCTGCTACTGCTGGATCTGCTGCTGCTGGCGCTGGAACTCATCCTACCGAGTCTGGAACTGAGCGAATGTAGCAGCTGGCTCCTGAGCCTGTCGTGCCTAGTCCTGCCTCATCCGCTCAAGTATAGCAAGGAGAGCGGGTCTGTCAGTGGGGCAGGTGGCGCTGAGCTGGAGCTGTTGGCCTCATGGTCATGTCGCTGAGGAGGCATCTCAGGGATGGGCTGATAGTCATCATCAGAATTGTCACTGGGGTCGCTCACGACCATCCCCTCCTACTGAGCAAGCTCCTCCTCCTTTGTAGCTGTAATGCCTCTAATGATATCATCCTACTAGGCTACAGACTCTAGCACCTCAGGACGCCGACGCGGCTGACTGGGTGTTGTAGGTGTACTGTGTCTGATCATCTGTGTCATGTTATAGGCAGGAAACTCTGTGGTGGCACCACTGTACTCTGCAAGCATCTCTAGTGGCCTCACTGTGACTGCTCTGTGGATAAGCCAGGTGATCCAGTGAGCATAGGGCAACTGCCTGCGACCTCTGAAGCCCTTAGCTATAGTATCCTCCATCTCTGACAGAAGAAGATCCCATATATCAAAAACTGTCTGCTGCATCAGAGAGTTGATCAGCCACAACTGTATATGTGTTAAGCCCTCTCTGTATCCCATCCTGGGAAGCAGTGTCCTCCTCATAACAGCCTCAAGTATGCGAGCAGTGGGATTTAGGTCACTGGAGTTCCTACGTGATCCCTCTCCAAAGGGCTCAGTGAAGCAGTGGTGAACCAAGTTAGTAGGGGGCACATTGCCACCATGAGGACTTCTGGGGGGTGCTGTCTGGCCATAGCACACCTTGTGAAGTCTGACTGGCTGCTCCTAAAGTCTTAGTATCTCCCTGACCCTCTGACTCATTAGGCGGTAGTCTCTTCCTCTGAATGCAAAGTGAATATATCTATGCTGCGGATAAATCCAGAGGGAAGCATAGAACTACCGAACCCAAGATGGAACATATAGTCCAGACCGTCCAATCAAACCTGATAGTCCCGATAGATATGTAAGATAGGGGCGAATGTGATCTCCTGCTGCTGCAACTATAGAGTCAATGTGGCACACCCTCTGAGATCTGAAAACTGCCCCACTATTGAGATAGGCATTATAGAAATCCTCCTGCAGTAGAGTGTAGAAGCCCTCTGAAGCTCTCTCATCCCTCCTCGGTGGAAACCATATCTCAAAATCAACAAATCTCAGCTGCTGAACCTGCTTGGCTTTGGCGGCCCTCAAGTCAAGATGGGTCACTAGAGGCAGACCCTATGGTCTGGGCGGTGGATGAGAACCCCTCCGCTATGTGTTAGCCCTCAGTGTGACTGGGGCATGGGTACGACCAGAGCGGCAAGGCTGTGGCTGGTGAAATGACCCCAATTTTTGCGAAGGGAAATCCACAGCGTCGAAGTGTAATAAGACCGTTGTAGATCATATTACCCAAATTCTAGTCGAATATCACATCCATACAACGATAATATCAGAGTACAAATAGTGCGGAATTACATAATTTATTACATCACCGCATTGGCGGAATCAAAAGTAGCATTCATTCAGAACAGCTTGAAGATAAGATCACCAAACTCGAGCGTAGGCACGAACCCCTCAACCATCAAACTCCTTGGAGCTATACTCCCCAGCAGAACCTGTGTGCCAAAATTTATCAGTACGATTTGTACTGGCCACTCCTAACCCTATGAGCATTGCTTTGTGGGAAATTGGATGCAAGTTGGATATAGTCAAAAGGAACCTATAAGGCTGGGGTTTCCTATGTATTTAGCATATCAAGTATGTATAAAAGTATAGTCAAGTTTTAACACCATTCCCACACACATTCCACCCCATTCCCTTCCTAGAGCTAGGTTTCGATCCTGGGATTGATACACCACCATCTCCATACCATCACCATACCGTATCCATACCATCGCTCAGTCGATAGGCCAACTCCCTCTCGGCACTGTCTTAAGGCCCATAGCCCCTGGCTACGACCAACACTCTCTCACAGGGGGAGAAAAGAAGGACTCATCTCACTATCTAGTTTAAGCGAACCCAGGAAAGGTCTATAGCCGACAAGTCGGCACATGTATCGATCGATCAACCATACACTCTGCAGAGGTTTAACATAACCACAAGATCCGCCTTCCTCACTGACCATCGTCAACTGGGCTGATTCCGGCTGCTTGCTAGCCTAGGATAATGCCACTCTACCATTCAGCCCTGGTACACCCTAAGTCTAGTCTGGGGTGGCTAAAACTGTGAGTCACGAGCCGGGTCCACAAGGTCTCCATGAAGTCTCGGAAGGGTGTGGGGGAAATCCTCTGCGCCCCGTACCTCCTTACACTATCCACTATCAACCTAGCAGTAGTGGCAATATCCTACCAAGTAGTCCAGCCGTCCTGCACCATATAGAGTGAGTGGTACGTAAGGCTTCTCGGTGAATATGGGTACTAGTAAGTCCTTAGGGTTGACCAAGCTAGAATGTCTCCATCAGGGTTTCCATTTACCATGCCACCACAACACCTCCATCCCGGGCTCCTCCCATCATAGGTTCACATCCAGGACCACCTCATATACCATTTACCCACCATAGGTATCCATTTCCAGGGGTGCCCAGGTAGCACCCCATGGCAAGACTTGCCCTAGGCTCATCGTATACTCCAACTTGGTCGACACAACCCTTACCCTCCACGCACCCAAGTCACACACGCAGCACTCTCCCCATAGTCCAGATAACACCAGTTTCCACCATGCATTAATATAGTACAAGCATAGTAGAAGTGATAAGCAATGAAATATAGCAGCAAGCGTGTATCTAGCCTAATAGCAGAGTGAGTAGGGGTAAGGTTGCATCAAGGTAAAGGCCATCAAGAAAGCATACTACCATGCAAGTCCTATCATAGTGTGATTACAACAATAAAGTAAAGCAATAGCAGCTCTATATTAGCCATGCGTAATAGGTGCTACGAGATTGGGTGGGATGTGGCACCTTCAGTGTAGTCGTCTCCGTACTCCTCACAGTACTCACGATCCTTGTCTGTCTGGTTCTCCTCCGAGTCTGCAAACGATCGCATTATAGTCGCGTTAGCGACGTCTATAGAATAGCACAAAGAAGCAATGGAAATTCAAAAGAGCCAAATACACTCAAACATGGGTTCATTGCGTAGAGCTCGATTTTAGATGAATTTTGGTCCTGGTTTCATATTTTTCTGAGGTTGTATGAATTAGTTATGAATTTCCGAAGTTAAAATCATTTCTAAAAATGGGAAAAGGCTGGATTAATCCTAGGCTGACACATGTCATGCAGTGACAGGTCCACGTGGCATGCTGATGTCAGCATGACGTTAGCGTCTCGGTTCTGAGCTGATAGGTGGGGTCCAGCTGACGTCAGCAACGTCATCAATTCTGACAGGTGGACCTAGGGACTCTTGGGTCACTGACATGTGGGTCCGATCAAAGTCAACGTAGGTCAACGGGCGAGTCAGCGGTCAACGGTCAATGGTCAATGGTCAGGGTCACTGACGTGTGGGGCCAGGGCTGCTGACGTCAGCAGCTGATGTCATCATGACGTCAGCATGACGTCACCCCCGGCTGTATTGGCTTCTGATGTGTGGGTCCCGCGTAACGTCAGCATGACATCACCATCTGACATGTGGGTTTAGGGTGTCTATGCCACTGACATGTGGGGCCAGGTCAATGGTCAACATTGACCTGTCAACGATCAATACGGGCCGGGTCTCGACTAGGCCTAGATAGGGCTAGATGTGGGCTGGGCTTGGCCCACCACGTGGCATGCTGTGGCGCTACCACGTCACGGCCTTAGGCCTCCACTGGGCTATGGTCTACGGCTGTGGGCGTGAGCGTGGCTCACGGTAGACCAAGAGACGCTGGTCCATGGACCGCAGATAGGTCTACGGTGGACTGAGTCCACCCTTCTTCTCTCAGGCACGGTCCATGTGCACCGGGTGCACGCGCGGGTGGCTAGCGAGGGGAGTTTCCCCTATTTCTCCCATGGCGGTGCTCCTACCGGCGGTGAGCTCGCTGGTGAGCCTCCATGGCGGTGCTGGTGTCCAATTAGGGAGGGAAAAGCTTCCCTAGGCCACGACGATCATGATGCTAGGGTCTAAGTGGTGGCCGGGGCCTTCCATGGCATTGGCCACGGCGGCTGGCGGCTCGGCAGTGCTCGCCGGTGGCGAGGTCGCGCATGTAGGCTCTCCGGTGGCTCAACTAGGCAGATAGGGGCTTCTACGGATCCGTGGGTGCACTGCGAAGGCGTCTAGGGCTCAAGGCGGGGCTTTCGGCTTCTAGGTGGCTGTTAGGGGCTCCCCGGTGGCCACGACAATCATGAAGACGACGGCGAGGCACACGGGTGCGCTATGGGGCTCTATTGGGGTGGTCACGGCGTGGTCACGGGTGTGTGTGTTGGTGCGTGTGTTCCCATAGGCCAGAGACGGCCCTGGCCTACGTGCTCCCGGTGTGGAGCGCCATGGCCGACATGGTGCGGTCCAGCGGTGAGCAGGGGAAGAACCGGGGGCTCACCGTAGGTGTTGTGGAAGAGGGGATGGCGACATAGTGGCGAGTTGTGGCCATGTAGCTCCGGAAGCCATGTAGTGCCGTGCAGCGTCGTGGCGTCATCCTTGCTCTGGCGGCTTTGGAGGTGCTCCGTCGGCGCCTCCTTCTTTCTCCTTCTCCCTTCTTTCTTCCTCTCTTGGTTCTCTCTCTTAGCTCGGGTGTGCAGAGGGTGGCCACAAAGTGGCGACGGGGCGTTGAGAGCTAGGGCGCTAGGGCAACCGAGGCCGGGCTTTTATAGCCGAGCACCAAGCTTCCATGGCGGACGGCGATCGATCGGTGGAGAGGCATACGATGCATCCTACGGTGCACGAGGTTGCGTGGGCGCGGCGCTAAGGAGACAGGGGCATGCCCCGGGCGTGACCCCCTAGCCTGCCCCTGCCAGTGCTGTCGGGGCTCGGTCGGAGAGGGGAATCGGCGTGAGCGGTCGGGGGCGTGGCGTGGAGAAGATGAAGAGGAGGGCTGACATGCGGGGCCCGTGTGGCAGCGGCTGCAAGCGATGGCGGGGAGGCGCGTGGGTGGGTGCGGCATGTGGGCTGGCTGCTGGGCCTGTGCGAGCTCGTGGGCTGGCCTGCTGCTGCACGCTGGCGGGGCTGGCCGGTGCGATCAGGCTGGCTAGGCCGTGAAGCCGAGCAGGCTTGGGCCTTAGCGAGGCTTCCTCCCTTTTCTTCTTTTTCTGCTTTTCTTTTCTTCTCCTTTGTTTGAATTCAAATTTGGTTTTGGAATTTGAATTCAAGATTGGTGCACCAAATTCATTGGAGTTTTAGATATGAGGCCCACAACATTCTTATGTAAATATTACGAGTTTATTTAGCTATTTTGTATAACAAAAATAGGTGTAGTTTTGTTATACAAAAATAGAATTAATTTTCTCTTTAAACCCTTATTCCTTGGTTTGAGTTTTAATTATTTTATGGTTTATTACTTTATTGGAGTTGTTAAGCATATCATAACTCAAATGGAAATCCAAATCACATTTTGAATTAACAATGTATGCAATACTTTATTTGTTAGAATTTTAAATAAACACAATTAACTAATGACATGCAATGCTTATGTGTGGACTTGGGTTGGGGTTAGACCTAATGCATCTCTTAGGTTGGGTTTCTATACATGACACTCATCATCACATGGGAGTTCTAAGAAAAATTTTGTAGTTGGTATTTTTAGTGTATGGATTTTTGGGTTGTTACAGTCCTACCCCCTTAACAGAATCTCGTCCCCGAGATTAAAGCATAACGTACTCTTCGAAGAGGTAAGGATATCGTAGCCGGAGGTCAGACTCTTTCTCCCATGTTGCTTCTCTCTCTGTGTGATTGCTCCATTGGATCTTGCACATAGGAATAGTCTTGCTCCGGGTCTCTTTGGTATCTCTACCCAGAATTCTGATAGGATGTTCTTTATACTCGAGTGTATCTTGAATGTCAAGTGAATCAGTTGGAACTACTTCATCGGGCACTCTCAAACACTTGCGTAGCTGTGAGACATGGAATACGGGATGTACACCCATCAATTCCTCGGGTAGCTCAAGTTTGTAGGCGAGCTTTCCAATCCTCTTGCAAATCTTGTATGGGCCAACAAAGCTAGGGCCAAGCCTTCCTTTCACATGGAATCTGACAGTCCCACGTAGTGGGGATACCTTGAGATAGACAAAATCTCCCATATTGAACTCAAGTTCTCTTCTCCTTTTGTCAGCATAACTCTTGTATCGACTTTGAGCAATTCTCAAATTCTCCTTTACTTGCGCCACTCCTTCTTCTGCATCTTGAATCTTAGCGGAGTCAAAGAATGATCTTTCTCCCGGTTGGGACCACATCAAAGCTGTCTTATAAGGTCTACCATACAGAGCTTCAAATGGCGACATCTTGGTACTAGCTTGGTAGCTGTTGTTGTAAGAGAACTCTGCATAGGGTAGGCATTTCTCCCAATCAGAGCCATAATTTAGTACACTAGCGCGAAGCATGTCTTCTAGGATCTAATTTACTCGTTCTGTCTGTCCATCTGTTTATGGATGGTAAGCAGTACTGAAATCAAATTTGGTTCTAATGGACTTGTGCAGAGCTTCCTAGAATCAGGACACAAACTGAGGACCACGATTAGACACAATACTAGAAGGAGCTCCATGTAGTCTGAGAAATGCTCAACATATAGATCTGCTAATTTTTCTGCATTGGTCTTGGTCTTCACTGGTACAAAGTGAGCAATCTTAGTCAAATGATCAATAATCACCCAGATGGAATCATTGCCTTTCTGTGAATGGAGCAATCCAACTATGAAATCCATGGATATGCTCTTCCATTTCCACTCGGGAACATCAAGAGGCTTTAGCAAACCTACAGGCCTTTGATGTTCAGCCTTGACTCTATTACAGGTGTCACAACGTGCCACATGTCCTGCAATGTCTGTCTTCATGCCTTTCCACCAAAAGTGTTTCTTCACGTCTTGATACATCTTTGAACCTCCAGGGTGAATACAGTACTTGGAATCGTGAGCTTCTAATAGAATTTCCTCTTGTAGTACTGGGTCAGATGGAACACAGATTCTGTTCTTGAACCAGATAGTTCCTTGTTCATCTTCCTGGTGGCTGGTCTTGTAGCCTAGTTTTATCAGACCACGGAGATATTTGATCTCTTCACAACTCTTCTAAGCTTGAAGGATATGATCTGTGAGGTCATACTATATGTGGAGCTCATTCAGCAAGCCATGCGGTAGTATCTCAAGTTGGAAATCATCAATCTCTTCCTTGAGCTCAGGTGGTACGGATTCAGTGATCAAAGTGTGATAGTAACTCTTGCGACTGAGAGCATCTGTGACTATATTAGCTTTTCCCAGATGATAGTGAATTTCTAGGTCATAGTCCTTGATCAACTCAAGCCATCGGCGTTGCCTCATATTTAGATCTTCCTGAGTGAAAAAGTACTTCAAGCTCTTGTGATCCGTATAGATATCACACTTGTTGCCTATCAAGTAGTGTCTCCAGATCTTCAAGGCATGCACAACTACTGCTAATTCAAGATCATGGGTTGGGTAATAGTTCTCGTGTTCTTTCAACTGTCGAGAAGCATAAGCTATCACTCTTCCATCTTGCATCAGTACACAACCAAGTTCTTGACGGGATGCATCACAATAGACCACAAAATCTTTGCTAATATCAGGCAATGCTAGCACAGGAGTTGTGGTAAGCTTTTGTTTCAATTCCTAGAAGCTTTGCTCACACTTGGGCATCCATTCAAACTCCTTAGTCTTCTTCAAAAGGTTGGTCATTGGACGGGCTATCTTGGAGAAGTTCTCAATGAATCGGCGATAATATCTAGCCAATCCCAAGAAACTTCTAGCTTCTATCACATTGCGGGGTTGATCCCACTCCTTCATGGCTTCAATCTTGGCCAGGTCAACTATGACACCTTCAGCTGATAGTACATGGCCTAGGAAGGCAACTTTTCGTAGCCAAAACTCGCATTTGCTAAACTTTGCGTAGAACTGATGTTGGGCCAGTTTCTCAAGCACCGTTCTCAGATGATGTTCGTGTTCTTTAGCGGTGGATGAATATACAAGGATGTCATCAATGAATACTACCACGAACTTATCCAGTTCATCCATGAAAACCTTATTCATCATATTCATGAAGTATGCGGGAGCATTCGTGAGTCCAAAGGACACCACGGTGAACTCAAACTGCCCATACCTAGTCACAAAAGCTGTCTTTAGGATGTCGCTCTCATGAATCTTCATCTGATGACAGCCGAATCTGAGGTCAATCTTGGAGAAATACTTGGCACCTCGAAGCTGATCAAGCAGATCATCAATCCTTGGCAGGGGTACTTGTTCCTAATGGTCACTGTGTTCAAGTTCCGGTAATCAATGCACATTCTCATTGAGCTATCCTTCTTAACAAATAGAACTGGGGATGCCCAGGGTGAAGCACTGGGTCTGATATATCCCTTCGAGATGAGCTCATCAAGCTATTTCTTGAGCTCGGCTAGTTCATCAACTGACATGCGATAGGGTCTCTTGGCAATGGGTCCTGTTCCCGGCAAAAGATCAATAATGAACTCTACATCACGGTCTGGTGGCATACTCGGTAATTCTTCAAGGAATACATCGGGATAGTCTCTGACCACAGGCACATCATGAACTATCTTCTCCTCTTTTTGTGATTCTGAACTGGCTTTAAGGGCACATAGGATAGAGGTGGACTTTCTGGACTGGGGCTCACATCTAATGACTTGGCCTGATGGGTGGGTCACCTGGATGTATCTAGGTGAACATGATATGATACCTCGGTGAAGGGTTAGCCAATCCATGCCTAAGATGACATCTAGGTTTGTGGAAGGTAATAGGGTTAGGTCGGCTTTAAAGATAAGAGCCTCAATGGTAAGACTCACTCCCTTATAGATGTGGGTGCACTTTAGGTCTCCTAAAGGTGAGCTGGTGATGATAGGCTTTTCACATGGGGTTACAGGCAGGTCATGTTCTCGTGCAAACTTTGATGATATGTAAGAACAAGTTGCTCCTGAGTCAAATAGAACTGATGCAGTATTGCCATTAACTAAAAACATACCGTACACCACATCAGGGGCAGCTTGTGCTTCCTCGACGTCAAGATGGTTGAGACGCCCATGAGTAGTAGATCCCTTGAACTGAGACTTCTGAGTAGCTGAGTTCTGAGGGCACTCAGTGGCTTTGTGACCTGGTTGGCCACAAGCAAAGCAGGTGAAAGGCGTACCGCCTATAGGGGTTGGCACGGGTGCCTTCTAGTTTCTAGTGCTTGGTGCAGGGCAGTTCTGTGCTGGGCGTTCATTCGCTGAGCAAGGACGGTTGAAATGGTCCTGAGTGTTGCATTCCTGAGCATAACGGTCTCGGGTGTAACGATCCTGAGCAGGGTGGGAGTATTTGATGGTGTAGCCTCCACTATCCCTACTCGATCTAGGGTTATCATCCTTGTTGTGGCAAAAGTGTTCCCTAGATGGTGCATCTCTGCGGAACCTCTTGCGATCACGTCCATGAAAGGACTCTTCAGGCTTATGCTTCCTTTCCCTGTACTCCTCTCTAGCTTCAGCACGGTCTTTCTCGATCTGGATGCATCGATCCACTAGAGCACGCAACATGTTACTCTCGATACTACCAAACTTCAGCTTGATGTGTGGGTTGAGTCCCTTGTGGTAATAGTATAGCTTCTCCTTCTCAGAGTTCACAACATAGGAAGGTGCATAACAAAGAAGATTGGTGAAATGAGTAGTGTACTCGGTCACCCTATCCATTCCCATCTTGATGTTGCGGAACTCCTCAGCTTTGGCCTCCATGATACCCTTGGGAATGTGATACTCAGTGAATGCTTCGGTGAACTCATCCCACGAGATGTTAGCAGGGTTCTCATGGGAATCACTAAAACTATCCCACCAGGCGCATGCTGCACCTGTGAGCTGGTGTGTGGCTGCTCCAACACACTCATCGTCGGTGAAAGTAGTGAGGTCAAGCTTCTTCTCCATCTCCTTGAGCCAGTCATTAGCTACTAGCGGGTCAGGGTCGGTGCCATCATAGGTAGGTGGCCTTAGCTTTAGAAATCATCTTCCTTTGGAAGTCATTCAGCTGACCTCCTTGGCGATGGTTTGCTCCTTCAACAAGAGCTGCAAGAAGCTAGGTCTATTGTGCCATCACTTCTGCTAGGTTCGGTGGTGGTGGTGGTGGAATGTTCTCCTCAGGCGGTGGAGTATTCTCCAGGTGGAAGGGTATCCCTCCATGTCCATGGCCACGACCATGGCCACGGTTGTTGCCACCATGCCCCCCATTTGGTTCAACTGGTTTAGGGGTGGGCGCACGTCCATGGTTCATTAGGCGATTAGATCGACGGTTCGGCATCTGCAACACGGATCATAGAGAATTTAGTGCTTGTGCCATAAGTGCTTATATTTCAATATGATTACATGATTTTGATGATTTAAAGAAAAACATTTATACTATCCAACACTCATTACAAAGAAGCAATAAGGTTCATAAGATGCAATAAGATCCGAAACATTCATTACATGGGTTTTATTACATAGCATCATCTCCCGTAGCTACAGTTGAAGATGTGCGAGAATCGTACTACGCATAATGTATAATACATCTCATAAGGGGTACACCATGGGGTACAACTTATGGAAGCTACTAACATGACTCATGACCACACAGGGTCATCTACTCTAACTCGTACACCGTAGCTGGGATACTACTGTTCTCGACCTCAATCTCCTCATTAGACTTCTGAAGTCGAGACACGTACTTCAAGGCCTCGGTGAGCTCCTCAGTAGGCTTGGCTCCAGGTAGGGTAGGGCAGGCGTCTAGGTTAAGGCGAGTCGGGGCTAACTCAAACTCCTCTATCCTAGGCTTCGTCTTGCTGCAAATCTCCTTGGGTAGCTGATCCCACATACCCTTCATCTCCCTGAGGCGCTTCCTGTCAGACTTCTGCCAAGCCTGCCATGTCCTCTCACACTTGTCCTATAGGTACTCAGTCTGCCTGAGTGCCTCGATCAGGTGACCCTAGTTGCGAACAGCCTTCTTCCTAGACTCCTCTAGCTCTTGAGTCATGGTCTTGTTCTGAGACTGAATCTTCAGCATATCAATCCCCTTGGATCTCTCTCTGTCTCCTCTATGGTTGAACTCGGCCTTCTTGTCATCCAACTCTCTCTATAACTCCAAGACCTTGTTGTTGAGGTAGTAGTTCCTGTTGCCTAGGTCAGCGGCTTTGTCCTGTAAGTCTGCGACCTTAGTTCTATGGACTTCTTCACGACGGTTGAGCTCGTCCTGTAGCTTGGCAACTGTCTCTAGTAGACTAGCTTGCTCTTGTGCTCCCTGTGAATCTCGCTCCTGGTACTCCCATAGAAGGGCCTAGTCCTGATGTCTCCTCTACTCTAGCTGGGTCATGTACCTGTCCTGCTCTAGTAGGTGGATAGCTGAGACGCGAAGGCATCTGTCCTCCTCAGCAAGGATAACTCTATCGGCTGTGAAACTCTGCTCACTAGGGGTAAGGCTAAGGTTGAGGGCCTAGGGAAGTAGATGGAACTCTGTCGTCTTTAGGTGCTCATAGTGGTCCCTCATCACTCTGCGAAGTGCCTTGTGTGAGATAGCTTGCAGTCCCTCCTCAACTATGTCCTCTATAGTCAACTCGATGAAAGCTAGGACAGAAGGTAAGGTAGTGCTAGCTGGGAACTCGACTGAGGCGACCATCGGTCCTTCGATTCCTCCTTCCTAAGCTGGCTTCCCGGTGCAGGTGACCTTGACAAGCTCGTCGGGGACACCTAACGTGACGAGAACTCGGCAGAGGATCTGTGCAAAACCCCCGAGCTCACATAGGTCGAAGGTAGGCTTGGCGTGGTGCAGAGGCAGCTGTCCTAGAGGTGGCCAGTCGACGTTCGTTGCCATCTGCATGTTTTATGGAAACAGGTGTTAGCAGGTCAATAATAGATGAGCCTTGCATAAAAGTAAATGCAGGGTCGGTATATAACCAAAAGAAGGGCTGTTCATGTCCTATTCTATCGTCCATTCCTAAGGGTTTCATCCTATGGTCAAGTATGGCTCTGATACCAACTGAAACGACCCTGATTTCCATGAAGGGAAATCCACAGCGTCAAAGTGTATTAAGAACGTTGTAGATCATATTATCCAAATTCCAGTCGAATATCACATCCATACAATGATAATATCAGAGTACAAATAGTGCGGAATTACATAATTTATTACATCGCCACATTGGTGGAATCAAAAGTAGCATTCATTCAGAACAGCTTGAAGATAAGATCGCCAAACTCGAGCGTAGGCACGAACCCCTCAACCGTCAAACTCCTCGGAGCTATACTCCCCAGTAGAACCTATGTGCCAAAATTTATCAGTACAATTTGTACTGGCCACTCCCAACCCTATGAGAATTGCTTTGTGGAAATTGGATGCAAGTTGGATATAGTCAAAAGGAACCTATAAGGCTGGGGTTTCCTATGTATTTAGCATATCAAGTATGTATAAAAGTATAGTCAAGTTTTAACACCATTCCCACACACATTCCACCCCATTCCCTTCCCAGAGCCAGGTTTTGATCCTGGGATCGATACACCACCATCTCCATACCATCACCATACCGTATCCATACCATCGCTCAGTCGATAGGCCAACTCCCTCTCGGCACTATCTCAAGGCCTGTAGCCCGTGGCTATAACCGACACTCTCACAGGGGGAGAAAAGAAGGACTCATCTCACTATCTAGTTTAAGCAAAACCCAAGAAAGGTCCATAGCTGACAAGTCGGCACATGTATCGATCGATCAACCATACACTCTGCAGAGGTTTAACATAACCACAAGATCCACCTTCCTCGCTGACCGTCGTCAACTGGGCTAATTCCATTCGCTTGCTAGCTTAGGATAATGCCACTCTACCATTCAGCCCTGGTACACCCCAAGTCTAGTCTGGGGTGGCTGAAACTGTGAGTCATGAGCCAGGTCCACAAGGTCTCCATGAAGTCTCGAAAGGGTGTGGGGGAAATCCTCCGTGCCCTATACCTCCTTACATTGTCTGCTATCAACCTAGCAGTAGTGGCAATATCCTACCAAGTAGTCCAGTCATCCCGCACCATATAGGGCGAGTGGTACGTAAGGCTTCCCAGTGAATCTAAGTACTAGTAAGTCCTTAGGGTTGACCAAGCCAGAATGTCTCCATCAGGGTTTCCATTTACCGTGCCACCATAGCACCTCCATCCCGGGCTCCTCCCATCATAGGTTCACACCCAGGACCACCTCATATACCATTTACCCACCATAGGTATCCATTTCCAGGGGTGCCCAGGTAGCACCCCATGGCAAGACTTGCCCCAGGCTCGTCGTATACTCCAACTTGGTTGACACAACCCTTACCCTCCACGCACCCAAGTCACACACGCAGCACCCTCCCCATAGTCCAGATAACACCAGTTTCCACCATGCATTAATGTAGTACAAGCATAGTAGAAGTGATAAGCAATGAAATATAGCAGCAAGCGTGTATCTATTCTAATAGTAGGGTGAGTAGGGGTAAGGTTGCGTCAAGGTAAAGGCCATCAAGAAAGCATACTACCATGCAAGTCCTATCATAGTGTGATTACAACAATAAAGTAAAGCAATAGCAGCTCTATATTAGCCATGCATAAAAGGTGCTATGAGATTGGGTGGGATGTGGCACCTTCAGTGTAGTCATCTCCGTACTCCTCATGGTACTCACGATCCTCGTCTATCTAGTTCTCCTCCGAGTCTGCAAACGATCGCATTATAGTCACGTTAGCGACGTCTATAGAATAGCACAAAGAAGTAATGGAAATTCAAAAGAGCCAAATGCACTCAAACATGGGTTCATTGCGTAGAGCTTGATTTTAGATGAATTTTGGTCCTGGTTTCATATTTTTCTGAGGTTGTATGAATTAGTTATGAATTTCCGAAGTTAAAATCATTTTTGAAAATAGGAAAAGGCTAGATTAATCCTGGGCTGACACGTGTCATGCAGTGATAGGTCCACGTGGCATGCTGACGTCAGCATGACGTCAGTGTCTCAGTTCCGAGCTGATAGGTGGGGTCCAGCTGACATCAGCAACGTCATCAGTTCTGACAAGTGGGTCTAGGGACTCTTGGGTCACTGACATGTGGGTCTGATAAAAGTCAACGTAGGTCAACGGGCGAGTCAGCGGTCAATGGTCAACGGTCAGGGTCACTGACGTGTGGGGCCAGGGCTGCTGATGTCAGTAGCTGATGTCATCGTGATGTCAGCATGATGTCACCCCGGCTGTATTAGCTTCTGACATGTGGGTCTCACGTGACGTCAGCATGACGTCACCATCTGACATGTGGGTCCAAGGTGTCTGTGCCACTGACATGTGGGGCTAGGTCAACGGTCAACGTTGACTGATCAATGGTCAATACAGGCCGGGTCTTGACTAGGCCTGGACAGGGCTGGATCTGGGCTGGGCTTGGCCCACCACGTGGCATGCTATGGCGCTGCCACGTCACGGCCTTGGGCCTCCACTAGGCTGTGGTCTATGGCTGTGGGCGTGAGCGTGGCTCACGGTGGACCAAGAGACGCTAGTCCATGGACCACAAATAGGTCTACGGTGGACTGAGTCCACCCTTCTTCTCTTAGGCGCGGTCCATGTGCACCGGGTGCACGCGCGGGTGGCCAGCGAGGGGAGTTTCCCCTGTTTCTCCTGCGGCGGTGCTCCTGCCAGCGGCGAGCTCGCTGGTGAGCCTCCGTGGTGGTGCTGGTGTCCAATTGGGGAGGGGAGAAGCTTCCCTAGGCCATGGCGATCATGATGCTGGGGTCTAAGTGGTGCCGGGGCCTTCCAGGGCGTTGGCCACGGCGGCTGGCGGCTCGGCAGTGCTCGCCGGTGGTGAGGTCACGCATGCAGGCTCTCCGGTGGCTCGACTAGGTAGATAGGGGCTTCTGCAGATCCGTGGGTGCACGGCAAAGGCGGCTAGGGCTCAAGGCGGGGCTTTGGCTTCCAGGTGGCCGTTAGGGGCTCCTCGGTGGCCACGGTGATCATGAAGACGATGGCGAGGCATGTGGGTACGCTACGGGGCTCCGGTGGGGTGGTCACGGCATGGTTGCGGGTGTGTGCGTGGGTGCGTGTGTTCCTAGAGGCTGGAGACAGCCCTGGCCTACGCGCTCCCGGTGTGGAGCGCCATGGCCGACGTGGTGCGGTCCGGCGGCGAGCAGGGGAAGAACCGGGGGCTCACCATAGGTGTTGTGGAAGAGGGGATGGCGACGCAGTGGCGAGTTGCGACCATGTAGCTTCGGAAGCTATGCAGTGCCGTGCAGCGTCGTGGCGTCGTCCTTACTCTGGCGGCTTTGGAGGTGCTCCGTCGGTACCTCCTTCTTTCTCCCTCTCCCTTATTTCTTCCTCTCTTGGCTCTCTCTCTTGGCTCAGGTGTGCAGAGGGTGGCCACAAAGTGGCGGCGAGGCGTTGAAAGCTCAGGGCGCTAGGGCAACTGAGGCCGGGCTTTTATAGTCGAGCACCAAGCTTCCATGGTGGATGGCGATCGATCGGTGGAGAGGCATGCGATGCATCCTACGGTGCCGTGAGGTTGCGTGGGCATGGCGCCAAGGAGACAGGGGCATGCCCCGGGCGTGACCCCCTGGCCCGCCCTGCTAGTGCTGTCGGGGCTCGGTCGGAGAGGGGAATCGGCGTGAGCGGTCGAGGGCGTGGCATGGAGAAGATGAACAGGAGGGCTGACATGCGGGGCCCGTGTGGAAGTGGCTGCAAGCGATGGCGGGGAGGCGCGTGGGTGGGTGCGGCGTGCAGGCAGGCTGCTGGGCCTACGCGAGCTCGTGGGCTGGCCTACTGCTGCGCGCTGGTGGGGCTAGCTAGTGCAGTGGGGCTGGCTGGGCCGTGAAGCCGAGCTGGCTTGGGCCTTAGCGAGGCTTCCTCCCTTTTCTTCTTTTTCTGCTTTTCTTTTCTTCTCCTTTGTTTGAATTCAAATTTGGTTTTGGAATTTGAATTCAAGATTGGTGCACCAAATTCATTGGAGTTTTAGATATGAGGCCCACAACATTCTTATGTAAATATTAGGAGTTTTTTTAGCTATTTTGTATAACAAAAATAGGTGTAGTTTTGTTATACAAAATAGAATTAATTTTCTCTTTAAACCCTTATTCCTTGGTTTGAGTTTTAATTATTTTATGGTTTATTACTTTATTGGAGTTGTTAAGCATATCATAACTCAAATGGAAATCCAAATCACATTTTGAATTAACAATGTATGCAATACTTTATTTGTTAGAATTTTAAATAAACACAATTAACTAATGACATGCCATGCTTATGTGTGGACTTGGGTTGGGGTTAGACCTAATGCATCTCTTAGGTTGGGTTTCTATACATGACACTCATCATCACATGGGAGTTCTAAGAAAAATTTTGTAGTTGGTATTTTTAGTGTATGGATTTTGGGTTATTACAGCTAGGGTGCCTGCTGTGTCTCCCTAGCCTGCTGGCCCTCCTGAGTCTACACTATCGGCTCTGCTGGTGGGGGCTACTGCTATGGCTCCTGCTGTGACTCCCCCTGAGGCTAAGGATCCACAATGGGAAGACATCATCCTACCATCATGACAGTCCCAGATGGACTACCATGAAGACGCTCAATACGCTCAAGTCTACCCTATGCCTCTGGTGATAGATGATCTGCAATAACAACTTCACTATGAGCTCCTCCTCTCTTAGCATGCTCTATGGCCTCTGCAACTGCGGTGGCCCTCGCTATCTCTGCATTTGGATATTTACGCTTTCGGGTTGCTAGCTTCTTCGTCGCCTTGCCTTTAGGATCTGCAGGCTAGCGAAGCAGATGCCTCGAATCCTCATCTCCTAGACCACCTCCGACGTTCTTTGTCCGAGCCATCTAAAAGATCTGAAGAAAAACTACCGCTGATAAAGAAACAACTGCCTCTATCGAAGATCAACTGCCACTAACACTTTCGAGGCTTGGCCTCGATCCTTACTCATGAGCTTGGCCCCGAGTTAACTGATAACTACCACACGATCTCAATGACACTGACTCGCTGCACGATGGAATAGATAGGGTATATAGATAAATACGATATATATCTAATAGATGCGAAACCCTAGGAAGCAAGCAATTTAGATATGAAATTGAAACGTGGGGCATTGCTACCTGATGAACCACCGATCCGATGAAAAGATAAGTGACGCGTGGGGAACCACCGAATCGGCTAGGATTAGGGTTAGCAGTGAATCGACAGCCCTGAAAGATCAGTGCTGCGATGAATGGCTAGGTCATGGGTGATTTGCAATGAGGATGCTAGGGCACGAGTAAGGCCTTACCAGCGCTGGATCGGTAGTGCTTCGGTGGTGGAACTCGACGGCGTGGGAGCACGGCTGGCTCAGCTATCGGTGGGAGTCCGACGGCGTGCGGTGGCGCTTGCTATGGTGGCTCCGGTGGCGAGCAGTGGCACGGCGGCTCGAGCGAGCAGTGGCACAGCGGCACAGAGTAGGTGAAAGGGCCGAGATGGCGACTAGAGCGGGGGTGAATAGTCCTTTATAAAATTAATCGCGTCAGCTAACCGAAACAAGTGCGGAATTAAAACTATCGGTCTAGCCAAAACTACACCCCTCTATCTATGTTCTCTAGCACCTTTCAAAGATACTAATTAAGCAACTAAGATACAGGGCTAGCTAGAGCTCACCTAACTAATTCTAGGAGCAAGGTCACACAAACATATGCCACTAGTACTTTAAGCAACAAGGGAGCTCCTACACATGCTAGTAAGCAAAAGCACAAAGCCAACTAAGCTCACTAGCAATGCTCAATAACAAGGCAACAAATGCCAAATTAGAGAGCGCAATTACTTAGCTACACAAACAAAGCAATGTGACTAACAAGGTTACACAAACTAAATTAGCCACGCAAGGGAGCTACTTCTATGCTACACAAGCAACAAGGTAACTAGCAAGCTACACAAGCTAACTAATTACAAAAGCAACAACACAAGCTCAATGTATATGAAAGTAATCACAATCTTGTGTAATGGGGATGCAAACCAACAGGAAGAACAAGGTTGACACGATGATTTTTCTCCCAAGGTTCACGTGTTTGCCAACACGCTAGTCCCCATTATGTCGACCACTCAATTGGTGGTTTGGCGGATAATTGGAATCACTCGCCAAGCCCGCACGTCGGACGCTGCAAGAACCTACCTCAGAAGTGAGGGTAGCTCAATGACATGCTTTACTAAAGTTGCTCTTTGTGGCTCCTGCAGGGCGAGCACAATGCCCCTCACAAAGCACTTCTCTGGAGCGCCGCACAAGCTACTCGCGGGCTTCGACGGAGACCACCACCAAGCTGTTTAGGAGGTGGCAACCTCCAAGAGTAACAAGCACCACCGACTTGCAACTCGATCACCTAGTGCCACTCGATGCAACCTCATGATGCAATCACACTATAATCGCTCACTCACACAATCGAATGATCACTATCAAGTATGTGTGAGAAGGAGGGCTCCCAAGCACTACCACACAAGCCACCAAGGCTCTAGTGTGCTCAGCTCTTCTAAGCTCTTGGCCAAAGGCCGACCACGACTTCTATTTATAACCCCACAAACAAATAGAGCCATTACCCCTTCACTGGGCGTTTTTCGGGTCGACCGGACACAGCACTCGACGCTGCACCGGACACACCGATCGTGAATACCGGACGTGTTCGGTCGCTATACCGGACGTGTCTGGTAGCTGTCTAACCACCATGTGTCCTACTGTTGCCTCCAACGACTCTCTGACACGACGACTAGACGCTCAGCATGAAATGACCGGATGCTCAGCCGCTGCGTCCGATCGAGTCGAGTAAGCCTCCAGGGCCGACCGGACGCGTTTGTTAGAAACTGACCGGACGCTGAGCCTCAGCGTCCATTCGAGTACAGTAAGCACCCATGGACGACCGGACGCGTCTGGTCACATCAGACCGGACGCTGCCAGTGTTTGATCAATAGATCTACCGAACACCGTCTTTGCTGATTCACACTGGATGCGTCCGATGTGGCGATCGGACGTGTCCGGTCGCACTATGCAGTTCAGTCCTGAGCCACATACCGGACGTGTCCGATATCCATACCGGACGCGTCTGGTCACTCTGTGACCAGCGCGACTAACTCGTTTTCACCTCTCACTTCTTCACCCTTGCTTAAATGTGCCAACCACCAAGTGTATCACCTTGTGCACATGTGTTAGCATATTTTCACAAACATTTTCAAGGGTGTTAGCCACTCAACTTGCCACGCCACTCGATCCTAGCGACGATGCAAAGTTACATCACTCGAGTGGCACTAGATGACCGATATGCAAACAAGTTTGCCCCTCTTGATAGTATGGCCATCTATCCCAAACCCGGTCATCAACTTCTCTACACACCTATGACCGGTGAAATGAAATGCCCTAGGTTATACCTTTGCCTTGCGCATTCCATTCCATCTCCTCCAATGTCGATGCAACACATGCACCAACATGATCAACAATGATATGATCCACTTCATATCATCACATGATCATATTGGTTCATCGATCTTCACTTTACTTGCTTTTCACCGTTGCCTTCGTCCATCGGTGCCAAGTCTTGCTCAAGCTTCACCGCCACGCGGTCCATCGCTCCAAAGCCTCTGACTTGCCCTTCACGCTTGCAACCGGTCCATCATGCCAAGTCTTGTCTTGATCTTCTCCACCATGATCACATGACTCAATGTGCAGTTCAGTCCTGAGCCACATACTGGACGCGTCCGGTCACTCTATGACCAGCGCGACTAACTTGTTTTCACCTCTCACTTCTTCACCCTTGCTTAAATGTGCCAACCACCAAGTGTATCACCTTGTGCACATGTGTTAGCATATTTTCACAAACATTTTCAAGGGTGTTAGCCACTCAATTTGCCATGCCACTCGATCCTAGCGATGATGCAAAGTTACATCACTCGAGTGGCACTAGATGACCGATATGCAAACAAGTTTGCCCCTCTTGATAGTATGGCCATCTATCCTAAACCCGGTCATCAACTTCTCTACACACCTATGACCGGTGAAATGAAATGCCCTAGGTTATACCTTTGCCTTGCGCATTCCATTCCATCTCCTCCAATGTCGATGCAACACATGCACCAACATGATCAACAATGATATGATCCACTTCATATCATCACATGATCATATTGGTTCATCGATCTTGACTTCACTTGCTTTTCACCGTTGCCTTCGTCCATCGGCGCCAAGTCTTGCTCAAGCTTCACCGCCACGCGGTCCATCGCTCCAAAGCCTCTGACTTGCCCTTCACGCTTGCAACCGGTCCATCAAGCCAAGTCTTATCTTGATCTTCTCCACCTTGATCACATGACTCAATGTGCAGTTCAGTCCTAAGCCACATACCGGACGTGTCAGATATCCATACTGGACGCGTCCGGTCACTCTATGACCAGCGCGACTAACTCGTTTTCACCTCTCACTTCTTCACCCTTGCTTAAATGTGCCAACCACCAAGTGTATCACCTTATGCACATGTGTTAGCATATTTTCACAAACATTTTCAAGGGTGTTAGCTACTCAACTTGCCACGCCACTCGATCCTAGCGGCGATGCAAAGTTACATCACTCGAGTGGCACTAGATGACCGATATGCAAACAAGTTTGCCCCTCTTGATAGTATGGCCATCTATCCTAAACCCGGTCATCAACTTCTCTACACACCTATGACCAGTGAAATGAAATGCCCTAGGTTATACCTTTGCCTTGCGCATTCCATTCCATCTCCTCCAATGTCGATGCAACACATGCACCAACATGATCAACAATGATATGATCCACTTCATATCATCACATGATCATATTGGTTCATCGATCTTAACTTCACTTGCTTTTCACCGTTGCCTTCGTCCATCGGCCCTAAGTCTTGCTTAAGCTTCACCGCCACGCGGTCCATCGCTCCAAAGCCTCTGACTTGCCCTTCACGCTTGCAACCGATCCATCAAGCCAAGTCTTGTCTTGATCTTCTCCACCTTGATCACATGACTCAATGTGCAGTTCAGTCCTGAGCCACATACCGGACGTGTCCGATATCCATACCGGACGCGTCCGGTCACTGTGTGACCAGCGCGACTAACTCGTTTTCACCTCTCACTTCTTCACCCTTGCTTAAATGTGCCAACCACCAAGTGTATCACCTTGTGCACATGTGTTAGCATATTTTCACAAACATTTTTAAGGGTGTTAGCCACTCAACTTGCCATGCCACTCGATCCTAGCGACGATGCAAAGTTACATCACTCGAGTGGCACTAGATGACCGATATGCAAACAAGTTTGCCCCTCTTGATACTACGACCATCTATCCTAAACCCGGTCATCAACTTCTCTACACACCTATGATCGGTGAAATGAAATGCCCTAGGTTATACCTTTGCCTTGCGTAATCCATTCCATCTCCTCCAATGTCGATGCAACACATGCACCAACATGATCAACAATGATATGATCCACTTCATATCATCACATGATCATATTGGTTCATCGATCTTGACTTCACTTGCTTTTCACCGTTGCCTTTGTCCATCGGTGCCAAGTCTTGCTCAAGCTTCACTGCCACGCGGTCCATCACTCCAAAGCCTCTGACTTGCCCTTCACGCTTGCAACCGGTCCATCAAGCCAAGTCTTGTCTTGATCTTCTCCACCTTGATCACATGACTCAATGTCATGTCTCATGTGCAATGAGCTCCTTCATCATCACATGTGTGAGCTTTGCAACATCTCCAAGCCATTTTCACCTTCATGGCATATATTGCTCACACATATGTACCTATGGACTAATCACCTGTGTATCTCACATAAACACAATTAGTCCACCTGGGTTATCACTCAATTATCAAAACCACCCAAGGACCTTTCAATCTCCCCCTTTTTGGTAATTGATGACAACTCTTCAAAGATATGGAAATTAAGCTCTTTTGGATTCATGTTGCTTGCCCAAGCAATTTTACCATGTGAAAATGATTTTGGACAAGTACCATAAAGCCGAGATGGTAGTATTAGCTCCCCCTACATATGTTCTAGAGTGTTTGATTTGAAGGTCACACATATGCATAGATTAAAATTATGGGAGAGTAATTACTACCAAATGATGCTAAGGTGTATAGATTAAACCTCTGAAGCGTGTACAAATCGGAGTTGCACCTTTAAGTTCATCCTTAGCACCATGGTTAGCTAGATATCACTTGGAAATAAAAGCACTAGATACCTTTGTGAGATCAACATTAAAAGCAAGGTACTAGCATTACTTGAAAAACATACCAAGTGTCTAGCTATTATCCTATGCATGCTAGTTATCAAATCATCATTCAAATTCTACAACTAGCATACACCATACAAGCATGCACATTGAATTTGAAAGCTTATGCAATGCAAGCAAGCACATGAATATGCACATATCAAATGCAATCAATCAAAGTTCATGAGCTTGCTCCCCCTACTTGTGTGCTTCTCTTGTCCAAGAATTTTGATCCATCTCTTTTCTTCAATGTTGCTTCCTCCCTCTTTGTCCATGTCCATGTCCAACCTCTACTTCTTTGATCTTTTATATCTTATCTTTTCCCTTTGTACAATCTCAATCTCAAAGCTTTCATATCTTTGTACAATCTCTCCTCCTTTGTCATCAATTTCCATAAAAGGTGAGCTTCTCATTGATGCAAAGGTATACGTTTGGGGTAGATGGTTGAGGCTTGAATCTTGCATTTTTTATGGACATCACTTGATTGTTGGAATGACACCACTTGTAGATACCACTTGTAACTCATACTACTTGTATCTTGTGTAATGCTTCTTGAGATACCACACATATGATCTTTGATCTTGATACCAATTTGTGTGACACCTCCCCCTATGTGATAGCCTGGGTCATCCATTTGATACACTTGAGCTCTTGTAGGTGAGGGATGCATTCTTCATTTGATGATCACTTAAAGTTGAGGATCACTTGTGGAACCATTGTCTTGCATGATTGATACCATGTGTAGATGTGATATCACTTGGAAGAATCTTCTAGTATGGAACCACTTGTTGGATTTTTCAATATAAACCATTTCTTGAACATTTGCTATCTTCATGAGTACCACTTATAGGATATCACTTGTGAGTTGATCTAGACATCATTTGTAGATTCTTGATAAAATACTTGAGTCTAGATACCATTTGAAACAAACAAATGCTAGATATCCATTTGCATTGTTGTCTTGTGCTTGTACTCTTATCACTATCATGAGCTTCTATGATTGATTTGAACTAAATTGATTTGCCTAAGCTTCCAAGTCCAGTTTGAACCAATGACAAGCTTCTTCACACCTCTTGCAAGGGTTATCTTGCCAATGTTGTACTTGTCACTTGTTAGCAATCCAAATTAAGTCAAGTACTTGGGTTTACTAGCTCATGAACAAATTCATATACTAACCACTAGATCAAGTAATCATTCAAACAATAGTGGTAGGCTATGAATTTAAACATTTCATTTGTTATGCATGATCCTATGAAGCATGTACTATATGCACTAACCGCATACTAGTAAGGGATGAAATGATCATGCACATTACAATGATACCTTTGCTATGTTGGAGTAGAGGATAGTCACATAGATTCCAATTCATTACTCCAATAGCAATGTGAAGTCCAATTATAAGCTTGGTGAAGACCAATAGATACCATGTTGAATTTCATTCTTCACCCATATGAAATGAATACCACTTATGATCAAGTGCACTTTCTTGTTGTGGTTGGCTTGCTTTATCTTTTGATCTTTGCTTGCATGAGAGCATCAAATTGAGAATACCACTTGAAATATCATGATTAGCTCTCTTTTGGGTGTTGCTTGCTTTTCTTGATCAACCCTTTTGATTGCTTCAACTAAGCATCTCAAATGTTCCTCAGATCACCACTTTCATGTTAGCCTTCCAAGTACCACACTTGGTTCACCTACAGATAGGCGGCAAGCCCCTACACTAGGGAGAAGTGACCTCTCTCCAAGAACCATTATTGACACTCACTTGAAATAACTTGATTGATTGATCCAAGTGATGGACTTAACTTGATGAGTAACCTTGATGCCTTCTTTAAGTCCTTTTCTTTCTTCTTGTTTAAGTCCTTTTCTTTCTACGAAATGATTTCCAATAGTCACTAGAACTTAAACTTCAACTTCATCTTGAGTTTGATCTTGATCTTTCAATTTGAGTACTGAATGTGTGCAAAGTACACTCCACAATCAAATAGCCTTGTACTCATATCTTGTCATGCTTCTAGATCATCTCAAAACCAAACTTAGGTACCTCAAACACTTGTAAACATGTTTCCAACTTGAGGACCTTTCAATCAAAGTGACTCTAGATCAATCCAACATTTGTCACTTTTCTGATAGATTTTGTACCCTTCAAAGAAATAAGCATATCTCCCAAACTACAAATCCAAATACCACGAAATTTGGTGGAGATGTTATTTACTAAGTTATATAGCAGCTGTAAAAATTTGAGCTTTATTTGACTTCTAGATTGCTGCCATATATCAATTCTTACACCACTGCTACATGCTGAAAACTGCTGCACTATAGCTGACAAGATCCACTCCAAAACTGAAGCATTTCTTATCCAATTCTCATGAAAAATTATACAGCATCTTATACCATAAGTCTAGAGCATGTACACCAATTTTTATGCCAATCCAATAAGTTTTGATCACTCAAACATGGCTAAGATCACAGCTAGCTCAGATTCTCAATTATAGGACATATTTCAACAATTGGGCTATACTTCATCAAATGTGAATCAAACTTGAAACTAACTCGTTTGAATACTTTCACAAGATATAAATCCATTCAAACCACTTACTAAAAGTCATCTTATGAACTTATCCAACACAAATTAATCCAAACTTGATTACTTAAGCAATTATCCATTCAATCAACTTATAGCAAGCAACTTTGCATATTTATCCAATTCAATCAACTCATATGCACCCAAATGAAATGATCAACAAGAGATATACCTTGGTTAGCTCATGATCATCCAACTAGCAAGCTTCAACTCAATTATTTGCAAGTCATCAAATATATCCAATGAATCACCAACAACTTGAAATTGACACTTGTATGTTGATAGCACTTTGGACTTCACTCAATTTTCTCTTGGCATTGGGTTTGGATGTGCACTAAGCTTCATAACTTGATTCAACATATGATGAATAATGTGAGATCAATTGAATCAAGTCTCCAATGCCGATGGTACCTACAATCAATCATCCACTTTTTGATGGTACCCAAACAAGTTTGGGTCCTCTCAAGTTAGGTGCAACATACTTAGGCAACGCCTTAGTATGAGTAGCGGGATGTTTTGTAATTGCAACAAATGAGGTACCATTGCCATCCTTTCTAAGCACATCATTATCAACAATTGAAATAGGCTTAGAAATATCACCTAAGGGACATGAATGTGCCATGTGTCCCCTTTCCTGGCATGAGTAGCACTTTCTCTTTGATTGAGCCTTCTCTTCCTTGCTCATATGGTGCTTCTCATTGCCTTGCCTCTCATGGATTGCTTGAGCCTTCTTCTCAAGCTTGGTAGGACACTTAGAGGCAAAGTGTCCCATACTTCCATACTTGAAACACTTGATGTGAGCATAATCTTTCTTCTCATCTTCATTCTTGCTCATCATCTTGGCATCTTGAGTTTCATTGGATGCCTTGCCTTTCCACCCCTTCTTGTTTTCTTCTTCTTTATCATCAAATCACTACCATCTTCATGGTTGATCTTGATTTGAACTTGGGGTGTCTTCTCTTGCTCAATTTGTGACTTTGGTTGAGGCTTCACTTGTTGCTTCACCAATTGCTTGGTTGGACACATTGAGGTAAGATGACCCCAAGTGCGGCACTTGAAGCACTTCACATGCCTTAGCCTCTCTTCTTCTTTCTTCAACTTGAGCTTTTCTTCATTTGGGCAACCATTTGCAAGATGTCCCACTTTATGGCACTTGAAGCATATGAAATGAGAGAGCTTCTCTTGTTCTTGCTTCTTCATCTCTCTTTCATATCTTCTCTTGCCCTATCTTTTGCCCTTGATCTTGCTCTTGTTGAAGCCAATGCCACTTATGTCATTACGGCTTTCTTGATGATTGATTTTGGTAGTCTTGAAGCCGACTCCACTCTTGTCACCAAAGTTTCTTTGAGTCTTCAACATATGCTCAAAGGTGACTTTTGAGTTGTAGCACCTCTCTAACTTATTGCTCAAATTCTTCACTTCATTTTTGAGCTCATTGTTCTCCTTCAAAAGGTTAGTCTCACAAGACATAGAAGTAGAACAAGCATCTATTTGTGAAGAACATGGCATTTCTAATAAATCATCACAAGAGGTGGATACATGCTTCTTGCCTACATCACAAGGGTTAGCAACAATTTGTGATTTATCATTTGATCCATGTGATGAGCTCTCATTATTTTTAAGTTTCTTTGTAAACATTTTAATGAGAGAAGCATGTTGTTCTAATAATTCATCATGAGATGCAAATAGTGTCTCATGATTCAATTTAAGCTCATCATGTGAAGATTTATAAGCATCAAATAATTTCTTATGTTCTTCACAAGAGTTCTTTAGAAATGAGTTTTCATTTTCTAAGTTCAATGTTTTAGCTTTCTCATTTTCTAAAGACATGGTCATGCTAGCAAGTCTACTAACAAGCTCATCGTATGAATCAACATGATCAACCACATTATCATTTGTTACCTTGGTGTCACCTTGTGACATAAAGCAATGTGGTGATGTAGTTGGAGAGCTAGTAGTGGCATTTTAATCATGACTTGAGCATGAACCATCATCACCATCAAGTGTGCATGGGGTAGCATCATCACTTGCAACACTTGTGGCATCATCATCAACCTTGTCAAGTGAACTTGTAGTGGATCGATCATCATCATCACTTGACCATGAGGTAGAGCAATCTTTCACAATCACCAAATTATGGTTATGCTCAACACACTCATGTGTCTCCATCTTGGGCTCATAATCATCATCAGAGACCGTCCCATATTTCTCATTGAGATAACTCCAAATCTCATAGGCGGTCTTCATGTCAATGATCTCTCCAAATATACAATCATGCAAAGATCTATACATGATGTTAGTAGCTTGGATGTCGAGATCTAGACATTTCTCTTGTGCTTGAGTTATATTATCTTCATCCAACACATGAGAAAAGCCTACATCTACCATCCACCACATTTGAGGGCAAATAAACTTAAAATTGCATATCATCCAATTTTTCCATCGTGTAAAGTGTGTGCCATAAAAAATGTGTGGACAATCAATATCTAGCCCATAAGCCGCCATCCTCTCGGGTTGGTGAAGACCACAAATGAGAGACCGAGCTCCGATACCAAGATGGCGACTAGAGGGGGGGTGAATAGTCCTTTTTAAAATTAATCGTGTCAGCTAACCGAAACAAGTGCGGAATTAAAACTATTGGTCTAGCCAAAACTACACCCCCCTATCTGTGATCTCTAGCACCTTTCAAAGATACTAATTAAACAACCAAGATGCAGGGCTAGCTAGAACTCACCTAACCAATTCTAGGAGCAAGGTCACATAAACCTATGACACTAGTACTTTAAGCAACAAGAGAGCTCCTACACATGCTAGTAAGCAAAAGCACAAAGCCAACTAAGCTCACTAGCAATGCTCAATAACAAGGCAACAAATGCCAAATTAGAGAGCACAATTACTTAGCTACACAAACTAAGCAATGTGACTAACAAGGTTACACAAACCAAATTAGCCACGCAAGGGAGCTACTTCTATTCTACACAAGCAACAAGGTAACTAGCAAGCTACACAAGCTAACTAATTAAAAAACAACAACACAAGCTCAATGTATATGAAAGTAATCGCAAGCTTGTATAATGGGGATACAAACCAATGGGAAGAACAAGGTTGACACGATGATTTTTCTTCCGAGGTTCATGTGTTTGCCAACACGCTAGTCCCCGTTGTGTTGACCGCTCACTTGGTGGTTTGGTGGGTAATTGGCATCACTTGCCAAGCCCGCACGTCGGGTGTCGCAAGAACCTACCCTGGAAGTGAGGGTAGCTCAATGACACGCTTTACTAAAGTTGCTCTTCGTGGCTCCCGCGGGGCGAGCACAATGCCCCTCACAAAGCACTTCTCCGGAGCGCCGCACAAGCTTCTTGCGGGCTTCGACGGAGACCACCACCAAGCCATCTAGGAGGTGGCAACCTCCAAGAGTAAGAAGCACCACCAGCTTGCAGCTCGATCACCTAGTGCCACTTGATGCAACCTCACGATGCAATCACACTAGAACCGCTCACTCACACAATCGAATGATCACTATCAAGTATGTGTGAGATAGAGGGCTCCCAAGCACTACCACACAAGCCACCAAGGCTCTAGTGTGCTAAGCTCTTCTAAGCTCTCGACCAAACGTCGACCACGGCTTCTATTTATAACCCCATGAACAAATAGAGTCGTTACCCCTTCACTGGGCGTTTTTCGGGTCGACCGGACGCTGCACCGGACGCACCGATCGTGAATACCGGACGTGTCCGATCGCTATATCGGACGTGTCCGGTCGCTATATCGGATGTGTCCGATAACTGTCTAACCGCCATGTGTCCTACCGTTGCCTCCAATGGCTCTCTGACACGATGACCAGACGCTCAACATGAAACGACCACACGCTCAGCCGCTGCGTCCGATCGAGTCCAGTAAGCCTCTAGGGCCGACCGGACACGTCTGTTAGAAACTGACCGGACGCTGAGCCTCAGCGTCCGGTCGAGTACAGTAAGCACCCACGGACGACCGGATGTTGCCAGCGTCCAATCAACAGATATACCGAACACCATCTTTGTTGATTCACACCAGACACGTCCGTCCGGTCGCTCTGTGCAGTTTAGTCCTAAGCCACATACTGGACGTGTCCGATATCCATACCGGACGCGTCCGGTCACTCTATGACCAGCGCGACTAACTCGTTTTCACCTCTCACTTCTTCACCCTTGCTTAAATGTATCAACCATCAAGTGTATCACCTTGTGCACATGCGTTAGCATATTTTCACAAACATTTTCAAGGGTGTTAGACACTCAACTTGCCACGCCACTCGATCCTAGTGGCGATGCAAAGTTACATTACTCGAGTGGCACTAGATGACCGATATGCAAACAAGTTTGCCACTCTTGATAGTACGGTCATCTATCCTAAATCCGGTCATCAACTTCTCTACACACCTATGATCGGTGAAATGAAATGCCCTAGGTTATACCTTTGCCTTGCGTATTCCATTCCATCTCCTCCAATGTCGATGCAACACATGCACCAACATGATCAACAATGATATGATCCACTTCATATCATCACGAGATCATATTGGTTCATCAATCTAGACTTCACTTGTTTTTCACCGTTGCCTTCGTCCATCGGTGCCAAGTCTTGCTCAAGCTTCACCGCCACGCGGTCCATCGCTCCAAAGCCTCTGACTTGCCCTTCACGCTTGCAACCGGTCCATCAAGCCAAGTCTTGTCTTGATCTTCTCCACCTTGATCACATGACTCAATGTGCAGTTCAGTCCTGAGCCACATACCGGACGTGTCCGATATCCATACCGGACGCGTCCGGTCACTCTGTGACCAGCACGACTAACTCATTTTCACCTCTCACTTCTTCACCCTTGCTTAAATGTGCCAACCACCAAGTGTATCACCTTGTGCACATGTGTTAGCATATTTTCACAAACATTTTCAAGGGTGTTAGCCACTCAACTTGCCATGCCACTCGATCCTAGCGACGATGCAAAGTTACATCACTCGAGTGGCACTAGATGACCGATATGCAAACAAGTTTGCCCCTCTTGATACTACGACCATCTATCCTAAACCCGGTCATCAACTTCTCTACACACCTATGATCGGTGAAATGAAATGCCCTAGGTTATACCTTTGCCTTGCGTAATCCATTCCATCTCCTCCAATGTCGATGCAACACATGCACCAACATGATCAACAATGATATGATCCACTTCATATCATCACGTGATCATATTGGTTCATCGATCTTAACTTCACTTGCTTTTCACTGTTGCCTTCGTCCATCGGTGCCAAGTCTTGCTCAAGCTTCACCGCCACACGGTCCATCGCTCCAAAGCCTCCGACTTGCCCTTCACGCTTGCAACCGGTCCATCAAGCCAAGTCTTGTCTTGATCTTCTCCACCTTGATCACATGACTCAATGTCATGTCTCATGTGCAATGAGCTCCTTCATCATCACATGTGTGAGCTCTGCAACATCTCCAAGCCATTTTCACCTTCATGGCATATGTTGCTCACACATATGTACCTATGGATTAATCACCTGTGTATCTCACATAAACATAATTAGTCCACCTATGTTGTCACTCAATTACCAAAACCACACAAGGACCTTTCAGCAGGGCAAGCGGCGGCTAGGGCATGGCGTAGCTTGAGGAGGCACTGGCGGCATGGGCTTGCGACAGTGCGAGGCACGGGAGGTGGCAATGCGGTGGCGTGGAGCTAGGACACTGGACTGCAGCGGCTTGGGCAGGGACGCCAGCGTGGAGGCGCTGGAGAGGTGATGACGGCGCAGCGTGGATGCAGGGTAGGGTAAGACGACGCGTAGCTTATGTTATAAGGTGACCCCCCACGACTCAGATAAGGAAACGGAGAAAAGAGATCTGATGCCGCACGTATTCTACTGATCGGACGCTCCGGTGGTAGCGACCGGACGCTACTACCCAGCGTCCAATCGATTCCAGAGAGGTCCAATTCCTCTAGAATCATGACCGGACGCGTTCGGTGGACACCGACCGGACGTAGCCAGAGTCCAGTCACCTAGCCTTGATGTCTTCATGATCGACGGGACACTGAAGCACCTCCTGACCGAACACTGGAAAACACTGTTTCAGCGTCCGGTCACTCCTTTGGCAGAGGGTTCACCTCCTATGAACTGACCGGACGCTGGACATCAGAGTCCGGTGCAGCGTCCGATCACTCCTTCTTCAGCAAATCTTCAAAGTCCTTCGCGCTGCCTGTTCCCAATCAAGTCCCAACTCCAATAAGATCCAAATAAACACCAATTGGGACTGATATGAGTGACCTCTCTCAAACCCTCAAGTTTTTTTTAAAATATTTTGCCTTAGGCTATAATTCTTTTTAAGAAAATAGGCAATAAAAGGGTGACTTAAGATAAACAACAAAACAACATTCATGCATATGTAATGCAATACTTGAAAGTAAATCTAGTTGCTTATCAAGTTTGATCCAAGATTAAGCTTCTTCACACGCTTTTCGGCAGTTATCTTAACCATGTTAGACAAGCCCTATATGCATTATAAAGCAATAAACATGTTGTATATTACAATGCAATGCAAGGGACAACACAAGCTCAATTTTTAGTGAAGTTGCTAAAATCAAGCACATTGAGTTCATTCCGCAATCTACAAAAAGTTGCCTCATCTAGCGGTTTAGTGAAGATATCCACCAATTGATTCTCGGTCCTTACACCTTCTAGTGAAATATCATTTTTAGCCATATGATCTCTTAGAAAGTGATGGCGGATATCTATGTGTTTGGTGCGAGAGTGTTGAACCAGATTATTTGCAAGTTTTACTGCACTTTTATTGTCGCATAAAAGAGGTACTTTATCTAGAACTACACCATAGTCTAGCAAAGTTTGTTTCATGTAAAGTATTTGTGCACAACAAGCACCCGCGGCAATGTATTCCGCTTCGGCGGTGGACAAAGCCACACTATTTTGTTTCTTAGAGGACCAAGACACAAGTGATCTACCAAGTAAATGGCACCCTCCGGATGTACTTTTTCTATAAACTTTGCATCCGGCATAATCTGAATCGGAATAGCCAATTAATTCAAATCTAGCTCCTTTGGGATACCGAAGGCCAATGCTTGGTGTGTGCTTAAGATACCTAAGGATTCTTTTTATGGCAATCAAATGAGTTTCCTTATGATTAGCTTGAAACCTTGCACACATACACACACTAAACATGATGTCGAGCCTAGAAGCGGTCAAATATAACAAGCTACCAATCATAGAGCGGTAGAGAGTTTGATCAACCGGGTTACCTCCCTCATGACTGGCTTACATTCATCTATCTTGAATCTCTTGAGAAGATCATTAGTGTATTTTTCTTGAGAGATGAAAATCCCTTCTCTCATTTGCTTGACTTGAAAACCAAGAAAGAATGTAAGCTCTCCAATCATTGACATCTCGAACTCCTTCGACATCAAATCACCAAATTCTTTGCATGAATCTTCATTTGATGATCCAAAGATAATATCATCAACATACACTTGACAAATGAAGATATGCCCATCAAGCTTCTTGGTGAATAGTGTGGTGTCGACCTTCCCAATGATGAAGCCCTTCTCAATGAGGAAGTCGTGAAGGCGCTCATACTAAGCTCTTGGGGCTTGCTTAAGCCCATATAGTGCCTTGGACAACCTATAAACATGATTAGGATATCTAGGGTCTTCAAATCCGGGAGGTTGATCAACATAGACTAGTTCATTAATAAAGTCATTTAAGAATGCACTTTTCACATCCATTTGATAAAGTTTCATTTCATGATGTGATGCATATGCAAGGAGGATACGGATGGCTTCTAATCTTGCAACCAGGGCAAAGGTCTCTCCAAAATTCAAACCTTCAACTTGAGAGAACCCCTTTGCAACTAGTCTTGCCTTGTTCCTCACAACAACACCTTGATCATCTTGCTTGTTTCGGAACACCCACTTTGTTCCAATGACTCTTGCACCTTTTGACTGCTCTTCAAGAGTCCAAACTTCATTGCGAATGAAGTTGTTCAACTCTTCATGCATGGCATTTATCCAATCCGGATGTTGAAGAGCTTCTTCTACCTTAGTAGGCTCAAAGCAAGAGACAAAAGAGTGATGAGCAATAAATGAAACAAGTTTTTGAGATCGAGTCATTACACCCTTTGATGGACTCCCTATGATGAGATCTTGTGGATGATCTTGAAGTAGGGGTGTATTTCTTCTATTGACCACTTGAGGGGGAGGTTGTGGAGCATCAACATCTTGTGCTTGTACCACCATTTGTTCATGGGAGACATGAGTATCTTCATTTTCTACTCTCCCATCGTTGTCATCATCTTGTGGCACACTTGATGAAGAAGGTGGATCAATCACTTGTACATCATCTTTATCATCTTTAGGCTTGATGTCTCCAACCAGAATGTTCTTCATAGCCTCCCTCAATGGTTCATCACCTACATCATCAAGATTCTCATGTGCCCCTTGGGAGCCGTTAGATTCATCAAATTCGACATCATATGTTTCTTCAACTAAGCCGGTGGCATGATTAAATACTTTATATGCTTTGGACTTTGATGAGTAACCAACAAGAAAACCAATATCACTTCTTTGAAACTTCCTTAGGTGTTGCCGCTTCTTGTAGATGTAGCATTTGCAACCAAACACCCTAAAGAAGGAGACATCTGGCTTCTTCCCATTGAGAAACTCATAAGGTGTCTTGCTAAGGAACTTTTGAAGGAATAGGTGGTTGGATGCATAGCATGCGGTGTTGATTGCTTCTGCCCATAGAGCTTCGGGGGTGTTGTACTCATCAAGCATTGTTCTAGAAAGAGTGATCATTGTCCGGTTCTTCCTCTCAACTACACCATTTTATTGAGGAGTATATGTTGCAGAGACTTCATGTTTGATTCCAACTTCATCACAATAAGCTTCTATGTTTGTGTTGTCAAACTCTTTCCCATTGTCACTTCTTATCTTCTTGAGCTTCACTTCAAATTCATTTTGTGCACTCTTGGCAAACTTCTTGAAGCAAGATGCAACTTTGGATTTGTCATGAAGGAAGAATACCCATGTATATCTTGAATAATCATCAATAATCACAAGACAATAAAGGTTTCCTCCCAAACTCTTGTATGTTGTTGGTCCAAATAAATCCATATGAAGGAGTTCTAGCACTCTTGTGGTTGACATGAAAGCTTTTGTTGGATGGATATTTGCAACTTGCTTGCTGGCTTGACATGCACTACAAAGCTTGTCCTTCTCAAACTTCACATCCTTCAACCCTCTCACCAAATTATTCTTCATTAGCTTCTTGAGTGAGCTCATATCAACATGAGCAAGTCTTCTATGCCATAGCCACCCAAGTGTTGTTTTGGTGAATAGGCATGTCTTCAAGTTTGCATCTTCGGAGGTGAGTTGTTGTATCTAAACCCTTTGAATATCACTTGATCATCATCCTTCTTGGATACAACAACCTCCTTCTCGGTAAACAAGCATTGGAAGCCAAGATCACACAATTGTCTAACGGATAGCAAGTTGAAACTCAATGAAGCAACATATAGCACATTGGAGATGGAATGATCATTTGATATTGCCACTTTGCCCAATCCTTTGACATTGCCCTTTGAGTTATCTCCAAATATGATTCTTTCTTGCCCATCTACTTCTTCATCTAGTGAGGTGAACATACGAGGATCACCGGTCATATGTTGTGTGCAACCACTATCAATAACCCAATGACTTCCACCGGTCTTGTAGTTCACCTACACACAAGAGATCAAGCTTTAGGAACCCAAACTTGTTGAGGGCCCTTCACCTTCTCAAGAAGTGACTTTGCCACCCAAATTTTCTTAGGCCTATTCTTGTTGGGAGGACCTAAGAACATCAATTTCATCTTTCCACTAGAATCCTTTCTAAGCATGTAGTGATTATTGAAGGCAAAGGGTCTAGCATGCTTGGGCAAGGGTTGTGGTGGTGGAGTTTGGCACTCATGAGCAAAGTGACCTTCTTGTCCACACTCAAAGCATCTCTTTGGCTTTGGCTTTGATTGTTGTTGTTGAGCTTGAGCCTTTTTCTCTTTGTTTGCCATGTACCCAATGCCACTTCTATCCATCTTCATGACAGTGTTCATTAGGAGCTCACTTTGAAGATATTTGCCTCTAGTGAACTTGCTCAATCCAATCTTGAGATGCTCTTTTTCCAACTTGAGCTTCTTGTTCTCTTCCTTGAGTGCATCACTACTTTTATCTTCCTTGAGTGCAACCTTGTTTCTTTCTTCCTTGAGTTTCTTGTTTTCTTCTTTTAGCTTCTCATTTTCAAGAATCAAGTTGCCATCATGATCAAGAGTTTCTAGCACAATGGTGTTGTGGGTTTTGAACTCTTCAAACTCTTTCTTTAGCTTTTCATTGTCATGCTTGAGCTTGACATACTCATCATAGTCATTGCACTCAACCACTTGCTTGCCTTTGCCACTAGATCCTTGCTCAATGCTCTCATCAATTAGATCATCACATGATGTAGCTATATCAATCTTAACAACATCATTAGTGGCATCATGTGGCTCATTGGGTAAAAATTCTTGAGCAATAACAAGGGTATCATGATTAACCTTAAGAGTAGTGTATTCATCTTTTAGCTTGTTATGGCTAGTGATGAGCTCTTTGTGCACCCACTCAAGTTTATCATGTTTATCTTTGAGCTCTTTCTTAGAACATTTGAGCTCCTTAAGTTTGGATGACATAGCATCATTTGCTTCTCTAAGCTCAACACTAGCCTTTTTGGCTATCTCACATTTAGCTAAAAGACAATCTTTCTTAATTTCAAGCGTCTTTATGATGATCTTAGTGTATTTCTTTAGTAGTTTAGCAAGATCATCATAAGTAGGTGACTCATATTCATCATCGCTATCACTATCACTATCATCATTATGAGCATGATCATCACCACTACTATCATCATTATGTGACACCTTTCGTTCACCTTTGGCCATAAGGCATAGGTGTGTAGAGGATGATGGTGGTGGTGGCGGTGAAGATGATGAGTCAATAGCAATGGCGGCCACCTTCTCGTTGTCACTTTCATCATCGGATGATCCACTAGATGAGTCAATGTCCGTGAGCCAATCACCGACGATATAAGCCTTTTCACTCTTCTTCTTCTTGTGGAAGTCCTTCATCTTGCCATCTCTCTTCTTGTATGGCTTATTCTTTTTCTTCTCATCTTCATCTTCATTGCTTGAGTCATCTTTCTTGCCCTTGTTCTTGTTCTTGAACTTGTCTTTCTTGAGCTTTGTGCATTGGTGAGCTAGATGACCAAGTTCGCCACAATTGTAGCAATCCATCTCAGAGATTGACTTTCTTCTTAAGCTTGGGAAGAACTTCTTCTTGCCATCGAACTTGATGCCACTCTTGTTGAGCTCCTTTAGCATCTTGGTGGTTTTCTTCACCATGAGAGCAAGGCTTTCATCATCAACTTCATCATCACTTGAGCTCTCATACTCAAGCCTTGTTTTGCCCTTCTTTTGGCTAGCTTTAAATGCTAAGTCTTTTTCTTTCTTCTTTGTAGAGGATGAGCCATCTTGAGGTGTGATGTGTATATACATCTCATGAGCATTGATCTTTCCTAAGATTTGTGTCGGTGTAGCGGTGAAAAGATCACCTTGATGTAGCACGGTCACAATATGCCCATATTTGTCAATGGGGAGGACACTTAAGATCTTTCTTACAACATTGGATGGTTGCATTTGAGTGAGTCCAAGCTCATTGACTTCCTCTACAAGAACATTCAAACGTGAATACATTTCATTAGCACTTTCCTTAGGAAGCATTTCAAAAGAGTTGAGCTTTTTCATGACAAGATGATAGCGTTCCTCACGCTCACTCTTGGTTCCCTCATGGAGCGCACAAACGTCCGACCATAGTGCATGGGCATCTTTGTGGTTCCTCACCCGATTAAACACATCTTTGCAAAGGCCTCTAAAGATGGTGTTTCGAGCCTTTGCATTCCACTTCTCGTAATTAACCTCATCGCCTTGTAGGTTAGTAGCATCCCGAGGTTTTGGGAAGCCTTGTGAGGCGGCTCTAAGTATACCAACATCTAGAGCCACTAGATACGCCTCTATGTGAATTTTCCAATAAGGAAAGTCATCTCCCTTAAAGATAGGAGTAGGTTCATCCCCGTGAGACATCTTGCTCTAGGCGGTTAAGCCTAAAAACATAAGCACGAGGCTCCGATACCAATTGAAAGGATCAAGATGTCCAAGAGGGGGTGAATTGGGCTAATTCTAAATTTCTTTCAATAATTAAATCCTATGGTTAGCCCAATTAACCCCTTGTGCCTAGAAAGTGTTTCTAATTGTTCTACCGCACAAAAGATTTGCAACCTAAGTTCCAATCCTACTCTAGCATGGCAATTCTAAGAATGTAAAGACATGAATTGAATTGCACAAAGTAAATGCTCAAAGTAAATAGAGAGGAAAGAACGCGGTGATGTTTTGCCGAGGTATCGGAGAGTCGCCACTCCCCACTAGTCCTCGTTGGAGCACCCATGCAAGGGTGTAGCTCCTCCTTGATCCGCGCAAGGATCAAGTGCTCTCTACGGGTTGATTCTTCGACACTCCATCGCGGTGAATCACCCACAACCGCTCACAACTTGAGTTGGGTCACCCACAAGCTCCGTTGGGTGATCACCGAACTCCCAATCACTACCAAGCCATCTAGGTGATGGTGATCACCAAGAGTAACAAGCACGAACTCTCACTTGACCAAGACAAGCCTAATGAGAAGGTGGATGCACACTTTGCTACTCTTGATCTTCACTAATGAGGTCTCTCTTTGGGATTCTCAAATCTCAATTACCTCACTAGGACCTTGCTCTTCTTGGCACTCTCTAAGATGTTTCTCGGCTGTTGGAATGAGCAAAAGTATCCCCACACACGAGTGGAGGTGGTATTTATAACATGGGCTGAAAAATGAACCGTTATGTGCCTCTGCGGGGTGACCGGACGCTCCGGTCAGTACACCCCGAACTCCAGGGTTTATAGTGTGACCAGACACTGCCAGCGTCCGGTTAGCACTGACCGGACGCGTCCGGTCACGATTTACCCTGTCTGGAACCTTACTAGAAACGACCGGACGCTGGCTCTCAGCGTCCGGTCACTCGACCTTCCAGCGTCCGGTCACACCGAACGATTTCACCACAGTCAAATGAACTGACCGGACTCTACGCCAGCGTTCGGTCACACCGAAGCCAGCGTCCGATCAGTATTTGACCCTCCATTCACTTCCAACTCTCGATCATACGTGGATGAAGTTGGCTCCATTGGATCTTAGGCATATGTAGGAGCTACCTAGCGCTAGTTTTAACAAGTGTGCACCACACCTAACTCACTAGACTCACCTAGGTCAAGCTACCCGTCTATACCCCCCTTAATAGTATGGCCAAAGGAAAAACAAAGTCCTAAACTACTCTAAGTGTCTCTTCAACTCCAATCGACACTTAGAACTAGTCATCCTTAACCTTGTCGTCCATCCTTAGAAACCAAAACGATTTCCATCGTAGGGGCATGACCACCTCGATTGTCCAATTGATCTCCATTACCATGACCTAACTCAATTGCCTCTGCAAAACACACGTTAGTCATAGTAATCTTGTATTGTCATTAATCACCGAAACCCAACTAGGGGCCTAGATGCTTTTAGGGGGGGTGGAACCCACCGCTGGAAGTGCTCACGTGGATGTCTCCCTCTACACCAATAGTCGAAAAGGAGGTACCTAGGGTTAAACTTTTCTGCACCATCGATCCACCGAAAGAAAAAGCATCTCTCATGGTCCTACACAACAAGATTCCAATAAAATATTAGTAGCCTACTTACACAAATGAAGAAGAAAAAGATAGTGGAAATAATTACTTACATTAAAACGACTGTATATGTGGAAGCAACGCGCCGCTGTGTCTGGATGTCTCGATTGAAACACGTCGGCCGAAAAACCACAGTCACAGTTAGGGACAGGGAGGTTAGGAGGGACGGGGACATCTTTGCTAGACGCGTCGGGGTATAATTCTCAAGGACGACCCCGTTTTCGCCAAAACTCCTCCCGATACATTTTTTGCATCTAACAAAACGGTTGTAATTTAACAAACAAAAAACAAAACATCACAAATTAATGTCAATGAGAACAATTTGCATTACAACAAAAAAAATAACCTACACTTTGTTGCAAAGTCTATCTTAGATGCAAACATGAAAACTATATAAAAACTATACTTTGGTCAGTAAAAAATAAAATTTGATACATCAACAGTGTGTCCATATATTTATTCACATATAAAAGTTGAGATGCAAACTCAAACAAGCAAAATACATGATAATCATAATTATAACTAACCAATTAACCTTAACATTGGCAATCCTAATCATAATCCTTCAATTCAACGTTCTAACGAACTCATATTTTTGTCCATACCCTACCTACTCATTCAAATCATTCAATCCACCGTGGAGGCCGAGGAGAAGCTTCAGGGAAGGTAGAGAGGGAAACACCAAGGGAGGAAAATTCAGCGGCCGGCCGTGGGGGAGCCGGGAGGCAATGGCACGGCGGTGCGGGCTAGGAGGCGCGCCGACAGGGGCAGGCGGCACGGAGGCGGCTGCTGTGCCCTGGAGACTGAAACAGAGAGGGAGGAAAGGGACTGGACCGCGGGCCTATATTAGGCGCTGCCGCGCCCTGGGCGGTGGCGCGTCACTGCCGCGTCATGATGTGTGGCGCGTCACCGCCGCGCCCTGATCGGTGGCGCGGCAGAGCCGGCCATGTCACCGGTCAGGGCCCTGGTCGCTGCCACGTGGGCAGCCTTGCCGCGCCCCTATGCATGACACGGCAGCGTTAATTCGCCGCACCGTGCGAATAGGCGCGGTCAAAAGTGTTAGATTAAAAAAAATTAAACAGGGTTAGTTTTAAAATTAGTTTAAAAATGCGTTAAAAATTAAAAAAAATCACTATGCACACCCCACAGCGAACGGAGGGATCGACATCGACCAATGCGAGTGTCCGGTGTCCCCTACTCCCTCCTGCCTGCCTTTTCACTGTTCCATCCACATGAATTTCACGGCAAGTTTGTCCGACTTCCGTTGCTTCAGCAGGGCAGGGGTAGGCTTCTTCAGGTTATACGATCTTCCTGGGTGCTTCCGCTCGCCTGTGCCCACTGCTGCTGCTGCTACTCATTGCATGCACCTCTAGTCACGGGAGAAACAAAGGTGGTGACTGTCGATCGATGCTCTGGTCGCGTTCCATTCATGGATCTGGACGTGCACTGGAATCAAACGAGCCCCATTGGTCGATCCAGGAGTACTCGGAGTAGGAAAAGGAGGGGGAGCATATGCCATCATGGGTGTGGTGTGGCAGCCAGAGCCAGAGACGAGACGGGGCAAGGGCAACGGCAACGGCAACACACACGTACGTCTCGATTCAGGACCCAAATTGAGATGCAACAGCATGCAGGCTCCACGGAAAAACGGCCAAAAGGCGCGCCGAGCATGAAGACGAAGGACCGACGTATAGTACAGTTCAGCAGTCTCGGCTAAGCCAAGCGACAGCAGAACACAAGGCAGAGAGGACTGGACGGAGTCGATTCCGAATTTTTGCCGTCAACGTGTACCAGCTAGGCTTTGGTGGCGTGGCGCCGTGCGGTCCCGAACCCCCGATACGCGATCGAACAGATCTGGAGTAGTGCAGGGCCATAAACCCAGGTAGGTGAGCACACAGAAGAGACCGTACGTAGTACCCAGTATCCTTCCCTTCGAATTACTGCACGCCACTAGTTTGATTGATGCGGAAAACGTCTGTGCAATGCAACTGCCGTGACCGTGAGCTTATTCTCGCGCTATTTTATTTTTATAAATACATTGATTGGAAACACAGGTACTAGTACGTAAACAGAGCCCAGGGTTGTTATGCGCGCCGAATTTTTTACTTTTTGGCCCTTTTTTTCGAAAGATTCTCTCAAATAGATCCCTGGCGGAAAGAATTCTAGAAATGGATCCTTGGCTCGGCGCCAGAGTGAGACTGGCGCCGAGCGCCTGGCCACGGGCAAACGGCCTGCAAGGGGCTCGGCGCCAGAGAGGATGGCGCCGAGCTCGGCGCCGTAGATCTTGGCGCCGAGCTCGGCGCCACTCACTCTGGCGCCGAGCTCGGCCTAAATATCTACCCGGCCGGCCGGCCTTCTTCCTCCTCTACTTGCCCTAGCCAAGCCCCCGCCGCCGCAGCAACGCCCACGCACAGCCCGACCAGCACGCGCGCCCGACGCTGCGAGCGAGCGCCACGCCGCGGCACCGAAGACGCCGAGCGCAGCGCGCCGCCGCCGACGACGCCTCGCCGTGTCGCGCGCCCGCAGCGGCCAGACCGCCCCCCGCGCCTGCGCGCGCCTGCCCGCGAGCGCGCCCGCCCGCGCCGCGTGCCGAGACCGCACGCGCACTCACCCGCCCGGCCCGCTGCGCCGGAAGCCCGCGCGCCAGGCAGTCCGAGAAGCTGATGCTCCGGAGCAGAGCCGGCCGACTGCCTCCGCTCCTCGCCCGAGCCCGCGCCGCGCCGGGCCCGTCCGAGCCGCTGCTGCTTCTCGGCGGCCGAGCCCGCGCGCTGCCTCCGCTCCCTCGCCCGAGCCCGCACCGCGCCGCCGTGCCCTCGCGCTGTGGCCGGGTTGGCTGCAGCGCCGAGCCGCCACGCCCTCCACCGTCGTCGTAGCCTTTGTCTCCACCGCCGGCCTCGGCCTCGCCCCGCCTTCCCGACGTCCACCGCTGTCCTCGCCTCGCCCCGCCTCCCGCGGCCGTCGAGCCGGTCTCGCAGCGCGGAGCGCCGGCCACCCCGCGACCGCCGCGCGCCACCTCTGTCGTTGGCCACGCCACCGCAGTCCTGGATATTCGCCTAGACCTACGCCCATCGTCCGTCGACCCGGAAAGGTATAAAATATGAATATGCAATGTACCTATTTAGTTGGTGTATGTTATTGACTAGTTATATTGTGATGACTTTGTTAGTTGATTTAGTTATATATATATATATATATATGTAGATAGATAGAAACATAGATACATTGATAAATAGATATAGTTAGATAGCTACTTAGATATGTAGTTATATTAGATAGCTACTTAGATATGTAGTTATATTTGTAGTTAACTACATATGATCTTGCTATTTAGTGAGTACACTATAAATATATACGTAGTTATGATCATGATTACTTAGTTTGTAGTTAGAAAGTACTTGTTAGGTACTATCTATCGTATAATTTGGACTAAAGGACATGTGTTTCGTTACGTTTTTTAAATAGATGGACAACCTAGTGACCATATATCATGGAGGCACGGTTGAAAGCGATCGTTATGGATATGTTGAGTTTGTTGACATGCAAAGCGTGCCTGTGCTATTCAATGATAGGCCTTCATTTAGTGATATGGTTGCAAGGGCTCGGGAGGAGCTGCATTGCTTTGGAGATGATGACATTGCAGTTGATGGTGTACTGCACCTAGGTTGTCCTCCGAACATCTTCAGGCGAATGATCTCAATTGGTTGTGCGGATCAGTGGGACAACTATGTGAGATCGGCTATGAAGAGCCAGCTGCAATGTTTGGACGTGGTTGTTCGTCGGGTGTTAGTTGATCCAATCCCTCATGGGTTTACCCCAGCAATGGATCATCCAGCACACATCGACCCTCCCGTTCCGGAACCTTACCTGCATGTGCAGATTGCGCCTACGGTTCCTGATGCTCAATCTGCCCCCAATGCGTTATTTGGAGATGGTTGTCATACTCATGTTTTCGTGGCAGATCCTCCTTATGAGATCCCTTTGACACAGAATCATCCGAGTAAGTGTCTTAACCGCATGGTTTTTGGGAGCTCATCAGAATCATGGTATTTTTTTCATTCTTTCCTCATTTCTGTAATGACGTTGCAGGAGACATTCCTGAGAATATCGATGTGCCCCATGTTGCTGCGCAAGTGCACTTTTTAGATGGATTTCGTGGCTCCAATAATGTTGAAATTATGAATGATTCGGAGCCACATGAGATGGCTAGGGCTCTTGATTCTGATGATGATCGTCCTATTGGAGAGCTGACGGAGAGTGATGTTGAGATGATGAGACGTATCTTTCCCGACCGCCGTGATCCTAGAGTTCATGAGTTTAGTGATCTTGCTCATTCTGATCTGGCGTTTGCAGAAGGACGTGATGATGAGCTCCTAGAAGCTCCTGAGGCCGGTCCTAACATGGTAATTGAGGAGGGGAGGGTGTTCAATGACCTCCCTGCTTTGAAGAGGTGGTTGCAGGCTTTTGTAGTGATACGAAAGAGGCCTTACAGGGTATTGTATTCATATGTGGAGCGCCGTTACACAGTTGTGTGTAACAAGGAACGCTGTCCATGGAGGGTTTGTGCAAGGAAGCAACAGGTGACCGGAAAATGGAAGATCACAAAAGTAGTTGGGCCACACAATTGTGCTGACCATGAGCTGACACTGAGGCATCGGCAGTTGACATCTACCCTAATTGCCAAGCGGTTGATGGGAATTTTGCAGGGAGAACCCAACATGAAGGTGAGAACAATTATCAGGACCGTTGAGGCGTTGTATGGAGGATATGTGATAACTTATGGTAAAGCATGGAGGGCTAAGCAGCGAGCGTGGAACATGATATATGGGGACTGGGAGGATGGGTATGAGCAGCTGCCAGTTCTTTTCAATGCAATCAAAGCGGTGAATCCAGGCATGCATTATGAGTACATCCCAAAACCTAATGCATGGAAGGATGGGAGGCAGATATTTTTCCGTGCCTTCTGGTGCTTTCCTCAGTGTGTCGAGGCCTTTAGGCATTGTCGTCCCGTCTTCTCCATTGATGGTACGTTCTTGATTGGTAAATACCAGGGCACACTTCTTATAGCCATATCCTGTGACGCGAACAACAAGTTGGTTCCTTTAGCATTTGCTTTGGTTGAGAAGGAGAACAATGACAGTTGGGGATGGTTCTTGAGGCTAGTCCGGATACATGTGGTTGACCCTGGTAGGGAGGTTGGCGTCATATCTGATAGGCATCAGGGCATACTTAATGCCGTGCGAGAGCAGTTAGAGGGGTATGCACCTTTGCACCATCGTTGGTGTACTCGACACCTTGTTGAGAATCTCCTACGGAAGGACAGTGTGAAGAAAAACTTTGATCTGTTGCAGGAGGCTGCTCGACAGCTTGAGGACAAGTACTTTAGAGAAAAGTTGGAGCAGGTCAGAACCGCATCAAATGCAGATGGTAGACAATGGCTCACGGGTTTGATGAGGGATTTGGAGAAATGGACGAGAGCTCATGACGATGGTGGCTGGAGGTACGAGTTTCAATGCAGCAACATGGCAGAGTCATTCAATAAATTGCTATTGGGGATACGTGGTATGCCCGTGAATGCAATTGTTCAATTCACCTTCTATAAGCGTGTTGCCTGGTTCAATGATAGACACGCCCATGCATTGCAGTTGAGTAGTGATGGAGAGGTATGGGCTCCGAAACCAAAGGCACACCTAGAGAAGGCAAGAGAAAGGGCTGGCACACATGAGGTTGCATGCTTTGACCACGCCACAGGGACTTATCAGGTCGAGCATAGGGGCGGTACAACGTCCGATGGCGAGGTCCGAGAGTCGAGGATACATGTGGTTGTCCTCCAAGATTTCAAGTGCACTTGTGGTAAACCAAGGCAATACCACTTTGTATGTTCGCATTTGGTGGCAGCAGCAAGGCATCGCAACTATAATATCGAGAGGAGGATACCTCACGAGTTCAGTGTCAACACGCTTGTGAACACATGGAGCCCTCGCTTCGTGCCTTTCTGGGACCCTGGAGAGTGGCCTCCTTATGATGGGCCGAAGTACATTGCGGATCCAGCTTACCGTTGGAACAAGCGTGGATCAAGGCAGAGGACGAGACATAGGATGGTTATGGATCAGATACCCGGAAGAACTAGGCATGGGAGAGGAACTCCATTTGTTACTGATCCCGAGCAGTACGAGTGCGGCAAGTGCGGTAGACTTGGCCACAACTCACGAAGTTGCCATTGGCAGATTAGTGAGGTAGGACTATTGGTTTATAGTATTATTTTATATTTTGTCGTATCATATATTTAATTATGCATGTCTCAATTTATGCTTGTATTTGTGTCAATTATGTATACATTTATAAGTTCATGTTTCATTGTACATTGCAATTCTAATTCATTCACTTTTTTTGTAGGATGGAGCAATTCCACCTGCTCGACCCGACGTACGAGGAGACCCACAGAGGACGTCTCGTTGCGCTGGGGCAGGTAATAATCTATAAGTTTTATTCGTACATGTGTTCGTGAAGTAACATGTTACTATGTTATCTTCGATGTAGGACCTTCCGCACCTTCGTTCTAGGACCCACAGTGGGTTCTTGGACATTCGGTACGATGATAGGTACACTCCATTCCTGCAAAGAGCTGGCCTGGATGTCATCTCCTTTCAGGTAGAGTATACCATCTAACATCTTATTTGAACATGATGCAGGTAGAGTGGGAGCCATATGGTGGACAGGACGCACTACTTTTTCAGCTGAGCACCGTATGTGGGGCCGACAACTACTTCTATAGGATGAGGTGTCCTCTAATCTGCTTTTATGCTATCGAGTACCACCTGCCAGATAGGGTTGCACGCCAATTTGGAGTGAGACAGCTTTGGCCTATGCCTATGTTCTCAACTGGCGTTGACTTACATAAGTAAGTGTTTTGATATTTCAAATGAGTCATGATGATGGTCCATTTATTATAATATGGTGCCACGTACGTGGATTAATGTAACGATGACATACGTGCAGGTTGGATCGTCAGAGGAACAAGAAGATTTTTGACTGGGAGAGGCACCACCAGTCCTACATTGAGGAATGGGAGGATATGCACGACAACCTTTGTAATACATTAGGTGTTCAGAAGTCTTAATATTGAAAACATTGTTGCAGGGCAATACACTGAGAAGCTCAGTTGAAGAGATCGAGCGCGTTCGGCCTAGAGTCAATGATGACTACATACTTGGCTTCCTAGATGTAAGATTACAAATATTCTTTCAAACAAATCATTAATACGTTATATTCTTTCACTTAACATTGTTTTGTACAACAGAGGCTGTCACGTCGTCTACGCCGTGCGGCTGGTCGTTGTGGTTGCAGGACAAACACGACGCATGACGTGTACGATCCTTCCGCAGGAAGAGGAGCCTTGGGTTCCTCTAGTCAAGCAGCTACAGGGGACGAGGAGGAGGACGAGGAGGCCGAGGACGATGATGACATGGACAAGAGGCACGATGAGCTTGGGCCCTCTCAGCTCCATGACGCTCCATCGACTTATCCTACACCGCCTCTAGGCACTAGGCGACGCCGTCCCCGTGACCCTTACACTCTAGGCACCAGCGCTCTGGGTCACAAGGGTAGGGGCAAGAGTAGGAGACAGTGAGGGATGTGGTAGATGTTACTATGAACTATTGTATTTACTTATCTTTATTTATTCGGGACCGTATGAATATTGTGGACTATTTGTACTTTGCATGACATATTATGTTAGTTGTGATATTCGTTGTGGTTGCATTATGCTTGTTGGATGAGTAAATGTTTAGAATATATATTGATGTCTCTGTTTGTAACTGTGGATGCTTCTAATACAAGACTGTATCTTGCGAATTTTTTTCGTGAATCTTTAATCATACTAAATATAGACTGTATCTAATACAAGACTGTGAATCTATGCATTTCAGAGAATCTATGATTTTCATAGAATAAATATAGACTTTTCAGATACACGGACATCATCGAATTATCACATCACTGATATAGACCTCTCAGCTGCAAGGACAACATGCAAGGAAGCACAACTAAACTCTATCTCCACCATCCATCTTATGACTGTTTGATCCAAGGGCTGAGGTAAAGCGGCACACGGATCGCTGACATGGCACATTGACAGGCCTCCATTCCTCCTCTTGACCTATAAATAACCACTCACTCCCTCTCATTCACACAAACAATAAGGAAGAAGAACACTCCTCAGCATTTGCTTTCGTTGTAGTACCAATGTCTGGAGGGTCGTCCAGAGGGAGAGGAAAGGGGAAGAAAACTACCTGGGGGTGGGAGGGTCCTCTTGGTCCCGATTTCTTTGAGGAAGCTCTTTATGAGAGGTTCCTAGTTGAGAGCAAAAGTGATTTCACCAAAGAGGCACCACTGACAGGATACGATGAAAGGAAAGAAGAGTGGCCAAAATGCATGCATGGTGAGGACTGCCTAGTGCAGATGTTCACCGAGGGAATAGATGGAGGTCGTCGTTTCTACAAATGCCCGCGAGCATGGGTAATTTCTTTTACTATTTGTTTCTTCATTATGTTTGTCTTGTATATCACTTACACGACATACTTTTTGTAGTCTTCCTTGACAGAAGAAAATTGTGGGTTCAGTAGGTGGGTCGATCCTCGACCTATTTATCCGCATGCGGAGTACATCTACTACCTACAAGACCGTATCTTCGATCTAGAAAGGGAAGTTAGCAGCGGTTACAAGGACGACGAACAGGACGACAACAACAATGGTGCCGATTCACAGGAGGCACTCTGCAATGATCCATATTGCACCTGCCCTAACCACAAGAAAAAGGGGTCTCCCCCATCACCCCCGCCACCACCACCACCAACAACGGGAGGCTACTATGGAGAAGGTGCAACACAATTTGCTATGTGGCCACACTACTAGGATGAGTTTATGTTTTTCTTGTGGAGAATCCCAGGTTTAATTATCTAAGGCATGTTAGGTTTAATTATTGAAGGCATGGTTTAATTACCTAAGGCATGTTAGGTTTAGTCAAAGAACACTATGTACCCAGGTTCGGTACCTGTAGTCACATGCCATTTAATGTGTTTCGTGTGTTGATTTCTATAATATCGTATGTCGTTAACTGTTTTTTGCAGCACGTGTTCGAATAGAAAGAAGTCTGTATTATTAAGCGGAATATTAAGACCATTGATAATGAAAACAACCACATAATGAAAAGTTAGATACTATATCATATTACACAACATATTAATAGTATAACTAAGTGCCGACAGTAGACAAAGGGGCAAATGCACTTCCAAATCCTCAATCTGAAACGTACTGAGTAAGCAACTTATCATCCGAGTACCAGTCCTCTACTACAACCCTGTTGCTGCGGCTAGGCTCAACTGCGTTGCTCTCACCTGCCTGTCGCTTGTAGTAAGCGGCCTCCGCTTCGTCTGCAGCCGCTGCGGCCTGAGTGAAGAACGCATCGTCATCCTCCTCTGCCTGTAAGCCTACCTTTGCTAGGGCGATGAGCTCGCTCAGTCTGCCAGTGTCGTCGTCAGCCTCCTGCGCATGAATGCCCGCCTCTGCTAGAGAGATGAGCTCGCTCAGTCTGCCTGTGTCGTCATCAGCCTCCTGCGCCTGTATGCCCGCCTCTGCTAAAGCAATGAGCTCACTCAGTCTGTCAGTGTCGTCCTCATCCTCGTCTCCATCATCACACAGCACAATCGATGATTGAACGGTGCGACCAGCTCGTGATCTATGGGCATCTAACTTCTTCTCCTCATATCTTGCACGAGCCACCTCTGCAGCATGTTCTCCGCTGCAACCAATCCCTTGATGTATAAAATGCAATCAGTTAGCAACTCGATAATATTACATTTAAAACCAGGCAACGAAAAAAGGTTTTCAAGTACTCACTGGCACATAATGTAGCAACATGCTCGTCCAAGACCTGCATCTGTACTCTTGTCTCCTCCCTTGCCTCATTCCTTGCCCTCTCCTCCTCTAACGTCGTTCGCCTCTCCAATCCCCATTTGTTAAGCCCAACATCGATCGGGTTACAAATACCGCGCTGTCTAGCAAACTCACACATCTTTTCTTTGTGATGTTTAACGAATAGGTTGACGTAGTCAGGTCCATATCCCCTCTTCCGTGCAATTAGTTGCCTCTTCTTCAGTTCATCCAAGAACTTAGCTTGACCATCATAACATTCCCAACTGCATTTCCTAGTGCTCTGTTCAAAACAAATATTATATCATATATGTATTAGGAAAACAAACAAAATACGATTTCATGTTTACCAGAATTATAACAAACCTCATCATACTCAATCATATGGCCGCAATAATGACCTATTCCAAGCTCCGAAGGGACTAGGCCATAGTTGGATTTTACACCACATTCGCACATGACAGGAGGTGCTTTGTAGATTACACGTTCTTTCTTCTTTTCCTTAACCCTCCGCGGTTCTTCCGGCCATTGGTTCTTAGGACCATACAACCACTCCTTGAAACGACACTTCGCCATTGAATACACCTAAATAATGAGACATTAGTACATAAACACATATAGCTCAAGATTTTAACACATATACTTTGCACTTACTTCATGCTTGTTTGGACACACAAACTCCAACGTATTCTCAGGGTTTATCACAGCTCGATCTCCACAATCGCACAGAGGAGGTTCCTCGAGTCGTCTAACGGCGGCTAGGTGCTTCTCCTTAGCCGTCATTGCCGGAGGGTTAGGGGGGGGGTGGAACCCACCGCTTGAAATGCTCACGTGGATGTCTCCCTCTAAACCAATCGTCGAAAAACAGGTACCTAGGATCAAACTTTTCTGCACCATCGATCCACTGAAAGAAAAAGCACCTCTCATGGTCCTACACAACGAGATTCCAATAATATATTAGTACCATACTTAAACAAATAAAGAAAAAGGATAGTACAAATAATTTCTTACATTAAACCGACTACATGTGTAGAAGCAACGCGCGGCTGTGTCCGGATGTTTCGATTGAAAAACATGGGGCGGGAAACCACAATCACAGTTAGGGATAGGAAGGTCAGGGGGAACAGGGGCATCTTTGCTAGACGCGTCGGGGTATAATTCGCGAGGACGACCCCGTTTTCGCCAAAACTCCTCCCGAAACATTTCTTGCATCTAACAAATAGGATGTAATTTAGCAAACAAAATATCAATGAGAACCATAACTACAATACAATCAATTTCGTTATAAGAACCAAAAGCAGTTAACATTATACCCTAAACCTAGGGTTTCTCATTTCATCCACAACAATAAAACCCATAACATAACTACATTCGGCTTGGTTTGCTAGCATTTTTCAACCCTTGAAATGAACCTAAAGTTGTATAATACATATATTGAGGGATACACTGAAACCCTAAGTGATGACGATTCTTAGGTTCAAAAATCCGACTAATATATACCGAATCGATGCGAAAAAAACAAGGAGGGGAGCAAGGATACCTTGCTCTCGAAGATCTACGGATCAAATCAAGGTTTTCAAGGTCCAATATGTCGATTCGTGAGGTAGGATGAAGTGGCGAGAAAAAAAACCGAGGAGAAAGAAGAGGAAGAACGCTCAGGGAAGAAGGCTGGGCGGGGGTTAAATGCAGGTAGCTCGGCGCCAGAGTGAGTGGCGCCGAGCTCGGCGCCAAGATCTACGGCGCCGAGCTCGGCGCCATCCGCTCTGGCGCCGAGCCCCTTGCACGCCGTTTGCCCGTGGCCAGGAGCTCGGCGCCAGTCAGTGTGGGGGCGCCACTCACTCTGGCGCCGAGCCAAGGGTCCATTTCTGGAATTCTTTCCGCCAGGGGTCTATTTGAGAGAAACTTTCAAAAAAAAGGGCCAAAAAGTAAAAAATTCAGTCATGCGCGTAGCGACAGGCAGGCTGGCGGTCCGCCGTACGTACGTGCAAGGAGCAACCTGTCCAGGGACTTCCCTGGCACTGCACTGGACAGTGAGGCATGCACGTAGCGGTACGACTTCCCTGCCGATGCTCTGGTCCCCCTTGTCACGCACGTTGCCGAGGCGAACCCGATAAATAACCCTGCACCCGGCAGCGCTCTCTCCCGTGTGCGGTGGCGTGCCTGCCTGTCTTGCTTGCTTGCTCCCATACGCATCCTGCGTGTAAGCTGACGCTGAATCCATTTGCCGAATCCATCATGACACGTCCCATTAAAATTGCGTGTTGGATACTTTTAGATCTGTCATCTGTGTGTCTAACAAACACACGTACGCACACTACATGTACATCCCAGCATGCATATAGGAGCATGCATATACGCACACATTTATTAACACTAATTAACTCCAGTACGCCATGGTAAACACCGATAATCAAAATATTAACTCAATTCCAGCTCATGCATGCACATCAGATCTTGTACCGAACAAATTAGCTAGTCAGAGCACTCACTTTGTGGTAAGCATGTCTATCGGTAGCCTCTAGCAAATTGTCATTATTATCGTAGTAGTGTAGTACTCCCTCACTTTCTAGCTCACTCGATGGTGGCAAAATTATTCGCCAATAACAAGAGCTCCGCTGCGCTAGCGATATGGCAGGGCCAACCCCAGCTCAATTTAAACAAGTTTGTGCCTTTTTTTTTCACAAATTACACGGTACATGCAGAAACTCACAAACATACTTCGTGCACGCAAATTCTATCCCTATAAGCACTTTCGAATGACTAAGCTGGCAAATCTCAAAGATGTCAAAGTCATCATCATAGCATGTGGCCTATAACGCTGATATATTCTAGAATGAATTTAGAAAATACTGGCACCCGTACCCAGTCGAGTACTCCCTCTATCTCAAAATAGAAGTCGTTCTCGCTTATCGAGAATTCAGCTTTTTTTAATTTTGACCAACTATATATATAAAAATATTAATATTTATAATACATAATTAGTATCATTAGATAGATTGTTGAATATACTTTCATAATAAACTTATTTGGAGATATAGGCCCCGTTCGCTGGTCTGAAACTTGGCTGAAACTGGCTGAAAAACACTGTTCTGGCTGAATTGTTGTGAGAGAAAAACACTGTTACGGCTGAAAAAATAAGCCGAATAATCCAAATATGGGGTAAGCCGAACGGGGCCATAAATGTTACACGTATTTTCTATAAATCTAATCAAAGTTGAGAAAGTTTGATCTGCACGCATCCCATAACGACTTCTATTGTGGGATGAGGGGAGTACTTGAATCTAAATGAACAATTTCTATTACACTATTTGAGTTACATACTTTTACCGTCAAGAGTAACACAGTGGCATTTCGTATGCCGTTTCAATTATGTGCTACGAACAAACATTGACGTTTACCGAAGGGCTCTAACACTGTCTGTCTACCTCCGCAAAATCCCGATTTCTTTTGGATATTCTCCAAAGCTCCTCACCCGTCATCACTATCTTCGGTCTCCAGGAACACTGTAATTTTTTTTCTCATTTTCATTTTCTTGTAAGTAGAAAGTTCTAACTTACTCCGACCAGAAATATAATGCCACCCTGTGAGATGGGTGCATCTACTTTGGTCCTAGGACCGATGTGATTAGCCTAATGAGTGACATGTGTACATAAAACACTCTTTTTTATACTTAATTGAGCGACAGAGCTCCTGCCTTTTCTGTCTAAAAAAAGTCCATCTCAATCGTCTTAAGTCAAACTTTTGACTTTAATAACCGTTAGTAACATATAAAAATCGATATAGACTAGTAACATATAAATTTTTTTTGAAAGCTATACAAATTTGAGATGTTGATGATCAAATTAAAGTTAAATAAAAGTTGACTTAGGTCAAACCTAATGGAATTACATTTGTGCTTGGCGAAATTTGACTTGCATATATAAAAATAAAGGCTATACCGCTTGTGAGCGATTCACTCCACAACCACGAGTTCACAAAGAGGACTTGAGTTTTGGATGTATCAGCAGATACCCTGTTCGTTTGGGCTGGTTTGGCTTATAAGCCATGACTGAAAGTACTGTTGGCTGGTTTGATGTGAGAGAAAAATATTGTTCGTTGGCTAATAAGTCATGGCTTATAAAACAAATACGACTAAACGAACAGGCTGAGAGCTATCTAGTACTGCACACAAGTTTGGTACCAACAACCAAAGTAATATATATATATATATATATATATATATATATATATATATCGTAGTGGCAACTCACTTACACATAGTGACACCCACATAGTTGTACCTGTACAATGAGTATTGGTATTTGTATGCTTGTATGGTACCAAGACCAACGCAGAGGTGCAGTGAGAGGATTGGGGATTCAGGACACAGGCTCCCCTATCTGAAATTTGCTGCATGCATAGCTAGCTGCCCTGAATCGGCCTGCCATACTGCTCTTCTGTTCATCACCAACCGATGGTCCCTTTTGACCTTTTTCACTGTTTGGTACTTTGGTCCCGGCCAAACAGCTGCACCTAGCACTTTTGCACGCACTGACAGAGAATCTAAATTACCTTTGCTTCAACGCAACTCCAGCTGAACGGCCATGATCATTCGTAGTCAGGGTCTAATCTCTTTCTCTCAAAATAGAAGTCATTCTCGCTTCCCGAAAAGTCAACTTTTTTTACTTTAACCAATTATATATAAAAGAATATTAATATTTATAATTCATAACTAGTATCATTAGATAGATCATTGAATATACTTTCATAATAAACTTATTTGAAGATATAAATGTTACACGTATTTTCTACAAATCTAGTCAAAGTTGAGAATACTTGACCTGCACCTATCCCATAACGTTATTTTTTTTATGGAGCGAGTAGTATGTATGTATGTATATGTACTATTTCGGCAGTGGTGCAACGAGCAACCATGATAGTCTATCTGATTGCTAGCGCTCGACCATAGAGCTCGGCTGCAAGTACTATCTGCCACTCTGCTTCGATTGCTGGCTTTGCAAGCTATATATAGCCCAAAAGATCACCTCTCCATCTTTCACTCAGACGCCTGGTGTGGCTCCAAGCACGAATCCAACCACAAAAAGGTGGCTTATTTTCGCATCTGTGTTTTCCTTCGAGCATGGTTGCTACCAAGTACCAACACAACATGTAACACGCCAGACTTGCTAGGCAGTCAGGCCCAACCTAGGCAGACAGCGTTGCAACTGTGTACTAAGGCGCAGTCGCGAAGAGCTCAATAGGTGCATGATGCACGAAGCGTGTGGTAGGCTACCTAGCTAGATAGCTCGGAACCGTATGGGCAGAGGCGCAGAGCATTACTGAATTGTGCTGTACATGGCCCATTCTCTGAATGAAAAAGTATGTGCATGTACGTATCGGATTTCAGTACTGAAGAGTTCGTTGGAGATCGGAGATCAGGGATGTGATGATTATGCTCTGTCGTCGCAAAGATTATTGCGTACCGCTGCATGTACGACAGTTGGTGTGTTCGGTTCGAGATTGGGCACGCAGCGCATTCATCTGCGGCCCTCCGGATACTGGACCATAGGTTGTCTCAGAATGCGGAAGTTTGGTCGAACAGATTCGGAGGACACAGTTCAGCTCCCATGGATAGGAAAAGATTACATTCCTGAGTGTGTGTGTGTGTTGTAAAAGATTACATTCCTGAGTATGTGCGCGCGCGCGCGCGCGTGTGTGACAGTGTGAGAGAGAGATGGATGCGAGACCGAGCTAGCTCTCACGATCGCCCACGACATGGATAGTGAAGTGATCACATGGCCACCTTTATGGTAGACACTAACCTTCACAAGACTATGCATCATCCAACCAGAAAGGCCATCACGTCAATTAGATCCATCTAATCCGCTGATCCTATCTTAACCGAAAAGCCATAAATGCAGCTTTATTACTCTAATGAGTGTCTGTATCTTTGACAACAGGAGCATCCACCGTTTTTTTAAGGAGCTCTTTTACAGTGGTTGGGGTACTTCTTGGTTCCTCTTAGTTTCTAAATAATTAATTAACACTAATTAATTTTATGAGTGAAAGGTTAATATGGTAATTGCGGCTCCCCCTCCCCCCCGCTACCCCTCCCCCACGCGTACCCGAACCCGCACCCCTCGCCCACGTGCACCCGAAGGACGCGAGCAAGTCCGTGGACGTGAGGCTTCCCTGCCCTCGGCCTTAGCCGCGGCTGCCTCACCCTCGCCCTCGCGCAGCGCTGCTGCCACCGGCCTGCCCTCGCCACCACCGGTCGCTCCTCCCTCCTCCCCCCGGCACCCCTTGCCCACGCGCACCCGAACCCTATCGCGGCGACAGAATATCTCGTCCTCCGCGACACCCATCGCAACAACTCGGCATCTGCATCTCGGCCTCATCGTCGTCGTGTGCGCCCACCGTCTGCCGGCCTGCAGCACCGACTCCGCCTCATCGCCGTCGTGCGTGCCCACCGTCCGCCGGCATGCAGCACCGACTCCTACCACCGTCTTCGTCTTCATCGACATCTTTCGGTGCCAGCAGCAAGGGAAGGGAAGGAACTCCGTCCCGGTCCCGGCTTCCGTCTTCTCTCCCGAGTCGAGTCCTCACCGGATCTGGTACGTGCCTACGTATTGCTCTTCGCTTCCGTATCATACATACCACGTCGTGCTCCTCAATTCCGTTTTCAATTTTAATAACTCGACTTGACTCGATCCGTGATCTACGCTTTCCTACTGTTTGTTTAGATTTATGGCAACCGTTTCGAATTTTAATAACTCGACTTAGACCTTCGCTCGATCCATGCTCCACACTTCCGTATGTTTTGTTTAGATTCATAGCACAAATTGAGATTTTTTTGACGAGTGAGTAGTGTATGTTCGTAGCGGTTTAGAGGAGGAGAACAACATGCTGTTGTGCGTGGGATGTTTAGTGTTTATTATCCACCACTTTAGTTGTTTATTTAGAACGGTGTTTAATTTCGTAAGTTTTAATGTACTGTCCACGATTAAATGTAAACAACTGATGAGAAATTGAATTCGTTGATGCAGCGGTACTAAAATAGTACACAGGATTAGACTAAGGATCCCATGCCATGGCTTTCGTATGTCTTTTTGTTGTTGTTGTCTCTTCTCAAATGTTCTAATTTTGTGGGAGTAAGAATTTTTTAATAAAAAACCATTGAGGCCGCATCCTATTTTGTAGTCTACATTTTTTAGCATGAGTCAAAGTGATGATTGATAAGTAGCTGTGTTTCGAACATGGATGTTTGCTAATGAAGAAGATATAGGTCTTATCTGCTTGGAGCTGCACTAAGATTCTGTATAGTTAATGATGACATCCCCCTATCAGATTTTACCAGCCCTCACCGCATCGCCCTTGTCGTCGCGTGGCACCGCCGCCGCCGGCCAGCCGTCGCTCTCCCTCCTCCCCGGCGCGTCCGCCTGACGCGAGCTGCCCCAAGGCCAAGGTTCGACAGACACGCACGAACCCATCTTCATGGTTCATGCCATTGCCCATTGACATGAATTTGTTTTGGAGATTAGACTCTGGTCTGAAACTTGAATTTATTGTTCATTGAATGGGACTGACTCTTATCGATTCTTATCCTGTCATTTCTAGTGTATGTCATTTTCTCGTTATTTAATCATAGACAACCAGATCATTTTATCTTGCTATAGCAGCTCTTCCATTGAGTTAAAATGTGTTATACTTCTCTCTAATATATTTTGAGTAGGATCACATATTGCTTTTGATGGGAATCAATGACACAAGTTATGTTCCCCTGCTAGTTAGACACGTGTTAACAAGTTAAGTGTCTATTATATCTGATGTGTATGCTTAGAGCCTTAGATTGCCACTTCATATAGAAAAGTTACATCAAACAAGACCAATTATTTGTTAGTCAGCATTGACTAGACTTGATATATGGACATCTTTTCTGTATGAACACATTGTGTTGATAATGTCCAACATCTCTAAGCACGACAAATCTATGTTAATAGTTATCTAACGAGTTGCTATTTTTTTTTGAATTTCAATTTACTTTGCTGTCTTCCAGTAGTGGACTGCTAGACAAATGGGATTTTCTAAGGAAGGGAAATGATGGTGAAAATGATTTTACTGGATGGACGTTGCTAGGATGATTCTGCTAAATTTGCAGATGGTCCTTTTACATGTCAATGTTGGTCTAAATAGTCTAGAAACCTCTGTAAATAACTGAAAACTGTGTATATTTCAAGTTTGATGTATTGTTAAATTTCTCTGTTGTGGTTGGTCACCAAGTAGTGGTATCAGCCAGACAGGGTTCAAATCCGGGCTTGCACCCAAAAAAACTTGCTCTGCCTCCCCATAAAAAATAGCTAGGCACCATCCTGTTGTATTGGTGAGGTCCTACCTGGGGTAGTGGCAGGATTCGAGGGTTTTCTCTGATAATTTGGCTGTTGTATTTGTTTAATGTCATTGATGGATACAGGAGGAAATGTCATATCTTGAGTCTTTGCTGGAGTACAATGAATTTGTCAAGAAGATGTTTGCTAATGAAGAAGGAGGATTTCAGTTCTATAACAACTACGGTTTTAAGAAATGATTTAGTGTGAGAAGTTATTGTGAGTGGGACAATGACCATGAAAGGATCAAGATGCCCAAGAGGGGGGGGTGAATTGGGCTAATTCTAAATTTTCTTGCAATAATTAAATCCTACGGTTAGACCAATTAACCCCTTGTGCCTAGAAAAGTGTTTCTACTAATCTAACGCACAAAGAACTTGCAACCTATGTTCCAAACTTACTCTAGCATGGCAATCTTATGAATGTAAAAACAAGTATTGAATTGCTCAAAGTAAATGTTCAAGGTAAATGCTCAAAGTAAATAGAGAGAGAGGAACGCGGCGATGTTTTGTCGAGGTATCGGAGAGTCGCCACTCCCCACTAGTCCTCGTTGGAGCACCCGCGCAAGGGTGTAGCTCCCCCTTGATCTGCGCAAGGATCAAGTGCTCTCTACGAGTTGATTCTTCGACACTCCGTCGCGGTGAATCACCCACAACCGCTCACAACTTGAGTTGGGTCACCCATAAGCTCCGCCGGGTGATCACCAAGCTCCCAATCACCACCAAGCCGTCTAGGTGATGGCGATCACCAAGAATAACAAGCATGAACTCTCACTTGACCACGCGAAGCCTAATGAGAACGGTGGATGCACACTTTGCTACTCTTGATTCACTAATGAGGCTACTCTCTTGGATTCTCAAATCTTAATCACCTCACTAGGACCTTGCTCTTCTTGGCACTCACAAACGTGTTTCTCAGCTGTTGGAATGAGCAAAAGTAACTCAACACACGAGTGAAGCTTCTATTTATAACATGGGCTAAAAAATGAACCGTTATGTGCCTCTGCGGGATGACCGGACGCTCCGGTCATGTTGATCGGATGCTCCGGTCAGTTTAATCCGCACACCAGTGATTTAAGTGTTGACCGGACACTAGCAGCGTCCGATCATCACTGACCAGACGCGTCCGGTCGCATTTAACCCTCACTAGAACCTTACTGTACTCGACCGGACGCTGAGCCCCTAGGGTCCGGTCAGTACTGGCCGGACGTGTCCGGTCGTAGATTTTCTCTTCTGCAACCTTACTGGAGTCGACCGGACGCTGGATCTCACTGTCCGATCACTTGACCACTCAACGTCCGGTCGCGCCAGACGCAATCTCCTTGGTCAAATGAACTGACCGGACCCTGCAGCCAGCGTCCGGTCCGACCGCAGCCAACGTCCGGTCCAACCAGAGCCAGCGTCTGGTCAGCATTTGACCCTCCATTCACTTCCAACTCTCGATCATATGTGAATGAAGTTTGCTCCATAGGATCATAGGGCTGTTGTGAAGCTACCTAGTGCTAGTTTTGACAAGTGTGCACCACACCTAACTCACTAGACTCATCTAGGTCAAGCTACCCGTCCATACCCCCCTTAATAGTATGGCCAAAGGAAAAACAAAGTCCTAAACTACTCTAAGTGTCTCTCCAACTCCAATCGACACTTAGAACTAGTCATCCTTAACCTTGTCGTCCATCCTTTGAAAACAAAAACGATTTCCATCGTAGAGGCATGACCATCTTGATTGCCCAATTGATCTTCATTACCATGACCTAACTTAATTGCCTCTACAAAACATACGTTAGTCATAGTAATCTTGTATTGTCATTAATCACCGAAACCCAACTAGGGGCCTAGATGCTTTCAATCTCCCCCTTTTTGGTGATTGATGACAATACCACCTCGAGTATGTGAAAGAGTGAGGTTTTTATCATGCTTGGATCATATAAGCTTTTGTCAATAAGAACAAGAGAGTTAGGCAAGCTTATATGACCCAAGCCAACACGATGTACTCAAAAGATATGAAATAAGCATGAGTACAAGTGGTGAAGCTCATTTGCATCAGAGTAAAACGTGAAAGCAAAAGCAAATGAGCATAACACAAGTGATATGACATATAAAGGAATTCAAAGTAGAGAGCACACATGTCATATATCACTATCACATAGATATAGTTTAATGCATGAAGGTAAACACATGAATGCATAATAGTAATAGTGTATCACATAAATAAAACTCCAAATGTATATAATAGACTAATAGCTAACTAGGCTCCCCCTAAAGTCACTCCCCCTGAGTCTACATACTCGAACCCTCTCCCCCTTTGGCATCAAACACCAAAACCTAAGGGTCGGTCGGCGGGGCTGCAATGGACGAGCCGGGTGTTGAGGTACGAGGAGCAAGCTAGAACTAGGCGCCATCATCATCTGACCCTGAGCTCTATACTGACTGACCCTCTGTGGCTAGAAGCATCGCTGAAGCGGTCTGGGTCTGAGCTGGGGCTGGTGCAGTCTGTGATGCTACTGGTATGTCTGTCGTAGGATCTGAAGATGCAACAGAAGAAGGAAGCCTCTGAGTAGTCACGGCGATGGGAGCTGTTGTAGAAGGACCTGGGGCATGCATATGTGGAGGTGTAGGCATCCCTGTCAACTCGCTAAAAGATGCTCCAAGACTCCTAGAGACTGACGTGTCAGGCACAAATAACGAGGATGACTAATCTAGTGTGAAGCTCGTCTGAAATGGTGTGAACTGCGGGGCTACCACTGGCGAGGATAACCACTGGGACACCTGTACTGTCAGTGAAGCAAACGACTCTGGTGGCTGTCCCTGACTCTGAAGCCCACTGGGCTGTATCGCTAGAGTCATCGAAGTGGTACCATGCTGACCAAGCTAGGGCGAAGGCTGTGGCGGTGGAGCCCCAATGGCTGTCACTACATGCTGCATGAAACCAAAAAGCTACTGCTGCATGAGTAACTGCTGCTGATGCATGGCCTGCTGCTGCTGCTGCTGGATGGCCTACTGCTGCCTCTGAAACTCGTCCTAATGAGTCTAGAACTGTGCGAACGTAGCAGCAGTCTCATCCGCTCTAGTATGGCTAGCAAAGCGGGATCTATCTATGGGGTAGGTGGAGTTGAGCTAGAACTATCGGCCTCTGCATCTTGTCTTCGTGGAGGCATCTGAGGAATAGGCAGGTAGTCATCATCCGAACTGTCACTAGACTCACTCCTCTCCTGCTGAGCCTCAAGCTTCTCCTCCTTAGTAGCTGCTATGTCCCTGATAATCTTGTCCTGCTGAGCTACAGACTCTGGTATATCTGGACGATGATGAGGCTGACTGGGTGCCTGTAGCATGCTATGCCTGATCCTCTATGCCATGTTATAAGCAGGAAACTCGGTGGTGGCACCTCTGTACTCTGCAACCATCTCCGGTGACCTAACTATCACTGCCTTGAGGATAATAAAAGTGATCCAGTGAGCATAGGGTAGCTGCCTGTGACCCTTGAAGCCCTCAGCTATCATGTCCTCCATCTTAGACAGAAAAAGATCCCAAACATCAAACACTATCTGCTGCATCAGGGCGTTGAGGAGCTATAGCTGGATACGAGTCAAGCCCTCTCTGTATCCCATCCTAGGAAGTAGTGTCCTCCTCATAATAGCCTCTAGTACTCGAGCAGTCAGAGTAAGGTCACTGGGGTTCTTGCGTGAGCCCTCGCCAAAAGGCTCCTTGAAGCAGTGGCGAACCAAGTCCGTAGGGGGCACATTGCCACCATGAGGACGCCTAGGAGGCTCTGTCTGTCCATAACAGACCTCATGTAACTTGACGGGCTGCTCCTATAGCCTCAGTATCTCCCTAACCCTCTGACTCGTCAATCGGTAGTCTCTGCCTCTGAATGCAAAGTGAATATATCTATGGTGCGGGTCAATATAGAGAGAAGCATAGAACTGATGAACCCAAGATAGAACATATACTCATGTCCGTCCAATCAAATCTATCAGCCCCGGCAGATATGCAAGGTAGGGGTGAATATGCTCTCCAGCTGCTGTGACTATAGCCTCAATGCTACATACCCGCTGAGATCTGAAAACTGCTCCACTGTTCAGATATGCATTATACAAGTCCTCCTGCAGGGGTGTATAGAATCCCTCTGATGCTCTCTCATCCCTCATGGGCGGAAACCACACCTCAAAGTCCATGAACCTCAGCTGTTGCACCTGCTTGGCCATGGTGGCCCTTAGGTCAAGATGGGTCACTAGAGACGGACCCTGTGGTCGAGGCAGTGGACGAGAACCCCTACGCTTAGTGGCTGGCCTCGGTGAAACTAGAACACGGGTACGACCAGAGCAACGTAACTGTGGCTGGGGTGCCAGCTCTATCTCCTCGGCCTGTTGGACCTACTCACCCTCCTGAGACTATTGTGACGGCTGTCCCTCCTGTGTCTCCTGAGCTGGCTGAGGCTCCTGAGTCTGCTGTGGCACCTACTGTGACTCCCCATATGGCTGACTCTCATCAATAGCATGACGCCTTCCTGCAATCGTGAAAGTCCTAGGTGCACCACCATGAAGGCGCTCAACTAGCTCGATTCTAGCCCTTGCGTTCGGTGAAAGCGGCTGATCTGCAATGACAACTCCACTGCGGGCACCTCCTCTCTTGGCACGCTCTGTGGCCTCAGCAACTATAGCTGCTCTGGCTGTCTCTGCATCAGGGTACTTGCGCTTCTTTGATGCAACCTTCTTCATCGCCTTGCCTTTAGGATATGTAGGTAGGCGAGGCGAAGGCCTCCGATCATCATCTCCTGGACCACCACCAACATACTTGGTGTAAGACATCTGATCTAACTAGAACCACTGCCGCTGACAAGATCAACTATCCACTGACACTTTTGAGGCTTGGCCTCGATCCGTACTTGTGAGCTTGGCTCTGAGTTGACTGACAACTGCCACACGATCTCAACGGCACTGACTCGCTGCACGATGGAATATATAGATATACAGTAAATACAATGTACCTAATAGATGCGAAACCCTAGGAAGCAAGCAATTTGGATACGAAATTGAAACGCGGGCATGCTACCTGACGAACCGGCGATCCGAAAAGAAGAGAAGTGACTCATGGGGAACCACCGAATCTAGGGTTAGGTAGAGCAGAGAATCGAGGCCCTAAATGCAATAGAGATCAATGCGGTGATGAATAGCTGGGTCGCGGCAAGATTGCGATATGGATTGCTAGGGCACGACGGCAGGGCCTTATCAGCGCTGGAACAGCAGTGCTGGCGCAGAGGATGAGCTCGACCGTGTGGAAGCACGGTGGTGCTGGACTGGATCTCGGTGAGCTTGGCTTGACCGGTGGTGCTGATGCGGAGCTTGCGGCGGCGTGGGGAGCTAGGTGTGGGTGCGGATGGCTGGGACATGGTGGCTGCGTGGCTACAGATGAAGGCACTGAGGTGCGGTGGTGAATCCGGCATCTGGATGCAGCGCGACGGCGATTTGGGGCTTGCGGCATTGATGTCGGCGCGGGCAAGGATGAATTAGGTCAAAACGCCGGCAATTAGATTAAATAGGGTGGCCCCCAAGTTAGAAAAGGAAACGGAGATAAGAAACCTGATGTCGCACGAAATCTACTGACTGGACGCTCTGGTGGTAGCGACCGAATGCTTCCACCCAGTGTCCGGTCGATTCTAGAGAGGTCCAATTTCTCTAGAATCGCGACCGGGCGCGTCCGGTGGACACCGACCGGACGTAGCCAGAGTTCGGTCAACTTAGCCTTCATCTTCTTCACACGACCGGACGCTGAGACATCTTCTGACCGGACGCTGAAAGATAGAGTCTGGTCACTCCTTCGCAGCGAGTTCACCTCCTGTGAACTGACCAGACGCTGGACTTCAGAGTCCGGTCACCCTTTTCCAACAAATCTTCAATGTTCCTCCGTGCTGCCTGTTCCCAATCAAGTCCCAACTGAATAAGACTCAAATAAACACCAATTGGGACTGATGTGAGTGACCTCTCTCAAACCCTCATATTTTTTCAAAATATTTTGCCTTAGGCTATAATTCTTTTTAAGAAAATAGGCAATAAGAGGGCAAATGGAACAAAACGACAAAACAACATTCATGCATATGCAGTACTTGTAAGTAAATCTAGTTGCTTGTCAAGTTTGATCCAAGGTTAAGCTTTTTCACATGCTTTTCGGTGGTTATCTTAACCATGTTAGACAAGCCCTATATGCATTATAAAGTGTTAAACATGTTGTATATTACAATGCAATGCAAGGGACAACACAACCTCAATTTTTAGTGAAGTTGCTAAAATCAAGCACATTGAGTTCATTCCGCAATCTACAAAAAGTTGCCTCATCTAGCGGTTTAGTGAAGATATCCGCCAATTGATCCTCGGTCCTTACACCTTCTAGTGAAATATCATTTTTAGCCACAAGATCTCTTAGAAAGTGATGACGGATATCTATGTGCTTGGTGCGAGAGTGTTGGACCGGATTATTTGCAAGTTTTACCGCACTTTCATTGTCGCACAAAAGAGGTACCTTTTCTAGAACTACACCATAGTCTAGCAAAGTTTGTTTCATGTATAATATTTGTGCGCAACAAGCACCCGCGGCAATGTATTCCGCTTCGGCGGTGGACAAAGCCACACTATTTTGTTTCTTGGAGGACCAAGACACAAGTGATCTACCAAGCAAATGGCACCCTCCGGATGTGCCTTTTCTATCAACTTTGCAACCGGCATAATCCGAATCGGAATAGCCAACTAATTCAAATATAGCTCCTTTGGGATACCAAAGGCCAATGCTTGGTGTGTGCTTAAGGTACCTAAGGATTCTTTTTACGGCAATTAAATGTGTTTCCTTAGGATTAGCTTGAAATCTAGCACACATACACACACTAAACATGATGTCAGGCCTAGATGTGGTTAAATATAACAAGCTACCAATCATGCAACGGTAGAGAGTTTGATCAACTGGTTACCTCCCTCATCTAGGTCGAGATGTCCATTAGTAGGCATTGGTGTCTTGATTGGCTTACATTCATCCATCTTGAATCTCTTTAGAAGATCTTTTGTGTATTTCTCTTGAGAGATGAAGATGCCTTCTTTCATTTGCTTGACTTGAAAACCAAGAAAGAATGTAAGCTCACCAATCATTGACATCTCAAACTCCTTTGACATCAATTCACCAAATTCTTTACATGAGTCTTCATTTGATGATCCAAAGATGATATCATCAACATATACTTGACAAATGAAGATATGCCCATCAAGCTTCTTGGTGAATAGTATGGTGTCGACCTTCCCAATGGTGAAGCCCTTCTCAATGAGGAAGTCCCGAAGGCACTCATACCAAGCTCTTGGGGCTTGCTTAAGCCCATATAGTGCCTTGGACAACCTATAAACATGATTAGGATATCTAGGGTCTTCAAACCCGGGAGGTTGATCAACAAAGACTAGTTCATTAATAAAGCCATTTAAAAATGCACTTTTCACATCCATTTGATATAGTTTCATTTCATGATGTGATGTATATGCAAGTAGGATACGGATGGCTTTTAATCTTGCAACCGGTGCAAAGGTCTCTCCAAAATCCAAACCTTCAACTTGGGAGAACCCCTTTGCAACTAGTCTTGCCTTGTTCCTCACAACAACACCTTGATCATCTTGCTTATTGCGGAACACCCACTTTGTTCCAATGACTCTTGCACCTTTTGGTCGCTCTTCAAGAGTCTAAACTTCATTGCGAGTGAAGTTGTTCAACTCTTCATGCATGGCATTGATCCAATCCAGATCTTTAAGAGCTTCTTCTGTCTTGGTAGACTCATAGCAAGAGACAAAAGAGTGATGAGCAATAAATGAAGCAAGTTTTTTGAGATCGAGTCATTACACCCTTTGATGGACTCCCTATGATGAGATCTTGTGGATGATCTTGTAGGAGAGGTGTATATCTTCTATTGGCCACTTGAGGAGGAGGTTGTGGAACATCAACATCTTGTGCTTGTACCACCATTTGCTCATGGGAGACATGAGTATCTTCATTTTCTACTCTCCCATCTTTTTCACCATCTTGTGGCACACTTGATGAAGAAGGTTGATCAATGACTTGTACATCATCTTCATCATCTTTTGTCTTGATGTCTCCCACTAGAATATTCTTCATAGCCTCCCTCAATGGTTCATCACCTACATCATCAAGATTCTCATGTGCTCCTTGGGAGCCGTTAGATTCATCAAATTCCATATCATATGTTTCTTCAACCAAGCCGGTGGCATGATTAAATACTCTATATGCTTTGGACTTTGATGAGTAACCAACAAGAAAACCAATATCACAACGTCTTTGGAACTTCCCTAGGTGTTGCCTCTTTTTGTAGATGTAGCATTTGCAACCAAACACCCTAAAGAAGGAGACGTTCGGCTTCTTCCCATTGAGCAACTCATAAGGTGTCTTGCCAAGGAACTTTTGAAGGAATAGGTAGTTGGATGCATAGCATGTGGTGTTGATTGCTTCCGCCCATAGAGCTTCGGGGGTGTTGTACTCATCAAGCATTGTTCTTGCAAGAGTGATCAATGTCCGGTTCTTCCTCTCAACTACACCATTTTGTTGGGGAGTGTATGTTGCGGAGACCTCATGTTTGATTCCAACTTCATCACAATAGACTTCTATATTTGTGTTGTCAAATTCTTTCCCATTGTCACTTGTAATCTTTTTGAGCTTCACTTCAAATTCATTTTGAGCTCTCTTGGCAAACTTCTTGAAGCAAGATGCAACTTCGGATTTGTCATGAAGAAAGAATACTCATGTATACCTTGAATAGTCATCAACAATCACAAGACAATAAAGATTTCCTCCCAAACTCTTGTATGTTGTTGGTCCAAATAAATTCATGTGAAGGAGTTCTAGCACTCTTGTGGTTGACATGAAAGGTTTGGTTGGATGAGTATTTGCAACTTGCTTGCCGGCTTGACATGCACTACAAAGCTTGTCCTTTTCAAACTTCACATCCTTCAATCCTCTCACCAAATCATTCTTCATAAGATTCTTGAGTGAGCTCATCCCAACATGAGCAAGTCTTCTATGCCATAGCCACCCAAGTGTTGTTTTGGTGAATAGGCAAGTCTTCAAATTTGCATCTTCGGAGGTGAAGTCTACTAGATATAAGTTGTTGTATCTAAATCCATTAAATATCACTTGATTATCATCTACCTTGGATACAACAACCTCTTTCTCGGTAAACCAGCATTGGAAGCCAAGATCACACAATTGTCCAACGGATAGCAAGTTGAAGCTCAATGAAGCAACATAAAGCACATTGGAGATGGAATAATCATTTGATATTGCCACTTTGCCCAATCCTTTAACCTTGCCCTTTGAGTTATCTCCAAATATTATTCTCTCTTGTCCATCTACCTCTTCATCTAGTGAGGTGAACATACAAGGATCACTGATCATATGTTGAGTGCAACCACTATCAATAACCCAATGACTTCCACCGGTCTTGTAGTTCACCTACATACAAGAGATTCAAGCTTTAGGAACCCAAACTTGTTGAGGGCCCTTCACCTTCTCAACAAGTGACATAGCCACCTAAATCTTCTTAGGCCTATTCTTGTTAGGGGGTCCTAAGAACATGACTTTCATCTTTCCACTAGAATCCTTTCTAAGCATGTAGTGAGCATTGAAGGCAAAGGGTCTAGCATGCTTGGGCAAGGGTTGTGGCGGTGGAGTTTGGCACTCATGAGCAAAGTGGCCTTCTTGTCCACACTCAAAACATCTCTTTGGCTTTGGCTTTGGCTTTGATTGTTGTTGTTGAACTTGAGCCTTCTTCTTCTCTACACTCGCCACATATCCAATGCCACTTCTATCCATCTTCATGATGGTGTTTATGAGTAGCTCACTTTGGAGATGCTTGCCTCTTGCAAACTTGCTCAATCCCATCTTGAGATGCTCTTTCTCCATTTTGAGCTTCTTGTTCTCTTCCTTGAGAATATCATTGTTCTTCTCTTCCTTGAGCTTCTTGTTCTCTTCTTTGAGCTTCTCATTCTCAAGGATCAACTCTTCATCATGATCAAGAGTTTCTAGCACAATGGTGTTGTGGCTTTTCATCTCTTCAAGATCTTTCATGAGCTTTTCATTTGCATTCTTGAGCTTGACATATTCATCATAGTCATTGCACTCAACCACTTTCTTGCCTTTACCACTAGATCCTTGCTCAATGCTCTCATCAATCAAATCATCACATGATGTAGCTATATCAATCTTAACAACATGGTTAGTAGCATCATGTGGCTCATTTGGTAAAAATTCTTGAGCAATAACAAGAGTAGCATAATTGATCTTTAGAGTTGTATGTTCATCTTTTAGCTTGTTGTGGCTAGTGATGAGCTCATTGTGCACCCACTCAAGTTTATCATGTTTATCTTTAAGCTCTTTCTTAGAAGATTTGAGCTCCTTGAGTTTGGATGATATAGCATCATTTGTCTCTTTAAGCTCAACATTAGCCTTTTCCAATGTATCACATTTTGCTAAGAGTGAATCATTTTTAGCATCAAGCTTTTCATTTTAGCTCTACTTTTTCTAATGATCTTAGTGTATTGTCTTAGTATTTTGACAAGATCATCATATGAAGGTGAATCATCATCATCGCTATCGCTATCATCATCACTAGCTTGCTCATCATCACTACTATCATCATTATTAGTTACCTTGCGTTCACCCTTGGCCATAAGGCATAGGTGTGTAGAGGATGATGGCGATGGTGGTGGTGAAGATGAAAGATCAATAGTAATGGTGGCCACCTTCTCATTTTCACTATCATCATCGGATGATCCACTAGATGAATCAATGTCCGTGAGCCAATCACCAATGATGTAGGCCTTTCCACTCTTTTTCTTCTTGTGGAAGTCCCTCTTTTTGCCATCTCTCTTCTTGTATGGCTTGTTCTTCTTCTTCTCATCTTCATCTTCGTTACTTGAGTCATCTTTCTTGCCCTTGTTCTTGTTCTTGAACTTGTCTTTCTTGGGCTTGGTGCATTGATGTGCTAGATGACCAAGTTCACCACAATTGAAGCAATCCATTTCAAAGATTGGCTTTCTTCTAGAGCTTGTGAAGAACTTCTTCTTGCCGTCGAACTTGATGCCACTCTTGTTTAGCTTCTTTAGCATTTTGGTGGCTTTCTTCACCATGAGAGCAAGATCTTCATCTTCATCTTCTTCATCACTTGAGCTCTCATATTCAAGTCTTGCTTTGCCCTTATCTTGGCTAGCTTTGAATGCTAAGTCCTTCTCTTTTTTTTCTTGGTAGAGGATGAGCCATCTTGTGGCATGATGTGCATGTACATCTCATGAGCACTGATCTTTCCCAAGATTTGTGTCGGTGTAGCGGTGAAAAGATCACCTTGGTGTAGCACGGTCACAATATGCCCATATTTATCAATGGGGAGGACACTCAAGATCTTTCTCACAACGTCGGATGGTGACATTTGAGTAAGTCCAAGCCCATTGACTTCCTCTACAAGAACATTCAAACATGAATACATCTCATTAGCACATTCTTTGAGAAGCATCTCAAATGAATTTAGCTTTTTAATTACAAGATGATAGCATTCCTCATGCTCACTCTTGGTTCCCTCATAGAGCGCACAAACGTCCGACCATAGTGCATGGGCGTCTTTGTGGTTCCTTACACGGTTGAACACATCTTTGCAAATGCCTCTAAAGATGGTGTTTTGAGCCTTTGCATTCCACTTTTCATAATTAACCTCATCGCCTTGTAAGTGTGTAGCATCTCGAGGTTTTGGGAAGCCTTGTGAGGTAGGTCTAAGTATACCAACGTCTAGAGCTTCTAAGTACGCCTCCATGTGGATTTTCCAATATGAAAAGTCATCTCCCTCAAAGATAGGAGGAGGTCCATCCCCGTGAGACATCTTGCTCTAAGCGATTAAGCTTAAAAACATGAGCACGAGGCTCTGATACCAATTGAAAGGATCAAGATGCCCAAGAGGGCGGGGGGGGGTGAATTGGGATAATTCTAAATTTTCTTACAATAATTAAATCCTACGGTTAGCCCAATTAACCCCTTGTGCCTAGAAAAGTGTTTCTACTAATCTAACGCACAAAGGACTTGCAACCTATGTTCCAAACTTACTCTAGCATGGCAATCTTATGAATGTAAAAACAAGTATTGAATTGCTCAAAGTAAATGCTCAAGGTAAATGCTCAAAGTAAATAGAGAGAGAGAGAGGAACGCGGCGATGTTTTGCTGAGGTATCGAAGAGTCACCACTCCCACTAGTCCTCATTGGAGCACCCACGCAAGGGTGTAGCTCCCCCTTGATCTGTGCAAGGATCAAGTGCTCTCTATGGGTTGATTCTTCGACACTCCGTCGCAGTGAATCACCCACAACCGCTCACAAGTTGAATTGGGTCACCCACAAGCTCCACCGGGTGATCACCAAGCTCCCAATCACCACCAAGCCATCTAGGTGATGGCGATCACCAAGAGTAACAAGCACAGACTCCCACTTGACCACACGAAGCCTAATGAGAACGGTGGATGCACACTTTGCTACTCTTGATTCACTAATAAGGCTACTCTCTTGGATTCTCAAATCTCAATCACCTCACTAGGACCTTGCTCTTCTTGGCACTCACAAATGTGTTTCTCAGCTGTTGGAATGAGCAAAAGTAACTCCACACATGAGTGGAGCTTCTATTTATAACATGGGCTAAAAAACGAACCGTTATGTGCCTTTGTGGGGTGACCGGATGCTCCGGTCATGTTGACCAGACGCTCCGGTCAGTTCAATCCGCACACCAGTGATTTAAGTGTTGACCGGACGCTGGCAGCGTCCGATCATGACTGATCAGACGTGTCCGGTCGCATTTAACCCTCACTGGAACCTTACTGTACTCGACCGGACGTTGAACCCCTAGGGTCCGGTCAGTACTGGCCGGATGCGTCCGGTCGCAGATTTTCTCTTCTAGAACCTTACTGGAGTCGACCGGACGCTGGATCTCAGCGTTCGGTCACTTGACCACTCAGCGTCCGGTCGTGCCAGACGTAATCTCCTTGGTCAAATGAACTGACCGGACCCTGTAGCCAGTGTCCGGTCTGACTGGAGCTAGTGTCCGATCCGACCAGAGCCAACGTCCGGTCAGCATTTGACCCTCTATTCACTTCCAACTCTCGATCATATGTGAATGAAGTTTGCTCCATAGGATCATAGGGCTGTTGTGGAGCTATCTAGTGCTAGTTTTGACAAGTGTGCATCACACCTAACTCACTAGACTCATCTAGGTCAAGCTACCCATCCATATCCCCCTTAATAGTATGGCCAAAGAAAAAACAAAGTCCTAAACTACTCTAAGTGTCTCTCCAACTCCAATCGACACTTAGAACTAGTCACCCTTAACCTTGTCATCCATCCTTTGAAAACCGAAATGATTTCCATCGTAGGGGCATGACCATCTTGATTGCCCAATTGATCTTCATTACCATGACCTAACTTAATTGCCTCTGCAAAACATACGTTAGTCATAGTAATCTTGTATTGTCATTAATCACCAAAACCCAACTAGGGGCCTAGATGCTTTCAGACCACAATGAGATGACTCTTCGGAAGTTCGTTTGCAGTCGTCAAGGTTTCCGTGAAGAGAAGCAACTGAAGAGGGCGATTAAGAAGCGGAAGGCGCGGAATATTACCCGTGTTGGATGCCTTGATAGATTTGTGATTGCATGAGATCAGATCACAGGGCAGTGGTATGTGAAGGATTTCATCGATGAACACAACCATCTGATGGCCCTAGCAGAGCTTACTTGTCGGCTACGTTCACATAGAAGAATCAGCAATGAGCAGAAAGCTGAGATTGTGGAGATGGAGAGTTCTGGGATCCGCAAACACAAGATAATGGATATTTTGGAAATGCAGTATGGTGGGTATGATAAGGTTGGGTGTACAACAAGGGACTTGTATAATTTCTGCCATCGCTATAAGGCAGAGACAATTGCTACTGGTGACGCTCAAATAGTCATCAGTTACCTGACGGAACTTTAGCGCAGAAATCCTGATTTCTTTTTCAAGTACATGGTTGATGGGGAAGGACACCTGAAGGGACTATTCTGGTGTGATAGTCAATGTCTGCTTGATTATGAAGCATTTAGCGATGTCGTTGTATTTGATAGCACCTACAAAACTAATTGGTACAACCTACCCCTTGTTCCTTTTGTTGGGGTGAATCACCATCGAAGCACAGTTATTTTTGGATGTGGAATTATTTCTCATGAGAATATTGAGTCATATGTGTGGTTGCTGAGTACATTTTCTGAGTCCATGATTCAGAAGCATCCGATCTCTATGATCACTGATGGAGACCTTGCTATGCAGAGAGCAATCAGGCTGGTGTGGCCAAATTCATCGCATAGGCTCTACATATGGCATATTGAGTAGAACATTGTGTGTAATCTTAAGGTTGATGTTGTCAAGGATGAATTCAGGAGTTTTCTTTATGATTGTTGGTCCATAGAAGAGACTGAGAGAAAATGGCAGGAATTTTTGGATAAGCATAAGGTTACAAATAAGGAGTCATGGTTGTATCAGATGTATGATATGAGGGAAATCTGGTGTGCTTCGTATCATGCTGGTAAGTGCTACTTAGGACTGAGGAGCAACCAACGGAGTGAGAGCCTAAACTCTAGGCTTCATATGCGTCTAGATCGTAAAATGACACTGCTTGACATGGTAAAGCACATTGATCATGTAACGCTTGCTTCAGCAGGCAACCCAGTGCGACCTCCATTCTTACAGCAATGTCATTCTGCTCAATGGTTGACCCTTTGTCCAACAGTTTTCGCTGAGAAATTATGTACCGCTCATTTTGTTATCGCACTTGTTTTGTTCTGATGTCAGCGTCGAAACGGTCAAGCTGTAACTTCAATTTCATATCCTCGAAGTCCACCTTTAGTTTGGTAGCCATCTCGTCCCACTCCTTGAGGTGGTTTGTAAGATCCATGGTACCTGAAGTTTGACGTAGCAGTTTTGTAAATCATCATGTGTCTCTAGGAAGCTTCAGTAATTTCAGGATTGCACTATAGTATTAAGACTAACATAGGGAGAGATGGTAAATAAGAAAGAAATGTCTAGATGAGAACATAAATCCATTAGAAAAGCATAGATGTACTTGACCAACCAGTGATAAATTCATGAGGGAAGAACTGAACTTGCATGATAAATTGAAAAAGAAAGCGTGTAAACAGGAAAATAGAGCACTGCAATCATATACAGTGAAATAATATGTTAGCAAACTTATACATGAAACCCACTTACTACCGAACAAAACAAATACCTGATCCCAAAAGCTAGAAAAGGGCAGAGGAAAGTTGCAGGAGGGAGCTGTGGCCACGAGAGGCAAGTTCGTCATACGTGAGCACTTAGCGAGGCGTGACCATTGCGATCAGTCGATCGGCCCGTTGTGCACATATCAATTAATTAGAGTCGTGCAAAGCGAGGAAAAAGAGACCTAAAATCTACTCACATGGAAGGCAGACAGTATTAGTTTTTTCATTTACATGGAGGGCTGACAGTAATAGCATTTGCACTTATGTGCAAGGCCTAATGAACGGTAATAGTTGCTATTGGCAAATCTCCAACGGGGCGTGCATGTTAATGCACAAATTCAGTATATACGATGCATGATATGTTGTTCAGTGGCTCCATGCACGGAGGTGGTGTGGAGTCAAATATGAAATGAGCGAGTAGGTTGCGACCTCTAGTTTAATGAAAAGTAAAAGAAGAACCAAACTGAGTTAAGCCACGACCACATGCACGCCACCCATGGGCCGCTCAACTTGGGCCTCCTGTCTCCCCTTGCGGGCTTACATGGGCGGCACGGCTTGGTGGAGGCGGCCTCTTCATTTGGAAACTACCCTTGTGGAGATTGTGGTGCCTCCATAATTGTAGGATCGCTGCAACAGATCACAAACCACATCCTCTCTCTACTTTCTCATCTCTACTTCCTCATTTTCTCTCACTGGCAATGGCTACGGCAGAATATAGAGGCCAGCTGAGTCCATCGTCTGGAATCGTCACCATGGATACGGCGACAGATGGAGGCCAGCTCCGTACTCCAATCGGCAACCGGGTTCAAAATGAGTCAAAGGTTATAGGTAAGTGATGCATCTCTACTCCAGTGATTAGATGTATGAATTTGTGTTTGTTCACTTGAATGTGCAACACATAGAGGGTATCCACATCAAGACCTTTTACCTGCAACGCAGAAATTCACATAATTAGCATAATACTATGAAAGCAAAGATAGGTCAGACAGAGCACAGTAGAATTGTAGACCTCAGCATTGCTCTCTGCATTCTTGAGACGGTCTAGAATGAATCTAGTAGACTTGACAGGCCAGCATCCCTACCCATTTGAGTGGCGAGACTTAGCCTGAGCAGTACGCCCAACACCACCACAATACTTGCGGAACGGGATGGCCTGCTTGTGGGCAATCACATCCTCAAGGTACCTCTTGGCCTTGGTGAGTGACAACTTCCTGAGGGCAAAAGTTGTTTCACGGGTGTTCTGCAAGTAAGACAGGAGCATTAACAAACACCAAAATATGCCCACATCTAATCCAAGAACAAATAACGTCAGCAAGTGAACAATATTGGGTGCCATCATTATGGATGAAAACAGAAATTATCACAACCATTATCACACCCTAGCTAAGAAATATGTGAAAAAACAAATGTGCCATCATTTACTGAACCAATTGACATGGAGTTGTCCAACACATGGATAGGACCAGCAGTTCACCCAACAACAAGGATCATGGTGTTTCTAAAGTTTATGGGGATACTGCTAGTAAATAGCACAGCATCCTGCTTTTTTCTTTAGGGTATTCATCTACAGAGACCAACACTACAACCAGGAATGTCACCCACAAACAGTAGAGCACTATGCAGCTGTGCTTAATGATATTATCAACGAGAAAATTTCAACAAAGGAAGTCTAATTTTCCTTTAGCACACAAACACAACCATTTACTTCAACATCTGACAGTTCATTTGGCAGCATATATCCCACAGAAGTGAGAAAATGCATGCCATTCAACCAGAGCAGCTTGCACGACAGCAACAAAGAATTCACCAAATAAACAAACATGGTAAAATGGCATCATTTACTAATCTAATTGGATCCAAGTTGCAACACCTGGTCCACCAAATAACAACAAAGCTGGCATTCTAAAGGTTTACCAGTATATGTAAGCACATTCTTTTGGCACCTGATGCCTTAAGCTGCTGCAATCATAGAGATTCACTAAAAGAAGAAACACAAGTTGACGTCACTTACTAATCTAATTGGAATCAAGTTGTGAAACCTAGTCCACCTAATAACAATGAAGCTGGCATTCTTACCAGGATATGTAAGCACATTCTTTTGCCACCTGGTGCCTTAATCAAATAAGCTGCTGATCAAAGTATCACACCCTAGCTAAGAAATATGTGAAAAAACAAATGTGCCATCATTTACTGAACCAATTGACATGGAGTTGTCCAACACATGGACATGACCAGGGGTTCACCCAATAACGATGATCATGGTGTTCCTAAAGTTTCCAGGGATACTGCTAGTATATAGCACAACATCCTGCTTTTTTCTTTAGGGTATTCAACTACAGAGACCAACATTACAAACAGGAATGCCACCCACAAACAGTAGAGCACTGTGCAACTACGCTTAATGTAGTTATCAATAAGAAAATTTCAATAAAGAAAGTCTAATTTTTCTTTACCACACAAACATAACCATTTACTTCAACATCAGACAAGTTAAAGAGTTTTACACATGTTATAAAATAAAACTCAAAGCACTCACATTAGCCTCTCCAGATATTCCTTCCAAAAATCTTTCACCACCAAAGAACATTCGTTTTGCACCATCATCGTCTCTTTTGTTATCTTGACTACTAGAAGAGTTAAATCTTCCATCGGTGAACATGTCAGGATGAGTCAATAGATCAACTGACAATGATTGCCACTCCAGTTTCTGTGAATTTTAATAGATATACTAAGATCAAAAATCCTTTCTGAGTTCGACAGTCTTAGTTTGCAATAGATCAGGAAATAGTAAAAGTAGGTATTAATCTTCTGGAAGCAAGTAAGGGGCATCAAACCTTAAAAACATAAATGAACCCTTTGTTGTTGGAGAAATCCCTTGCTTCTTTCAAGTTTACTACCTGTAAACATGGCACTAAAATCAGGCAATGGCAAATAAATCATTTAATAAATTAATTATAGTTCTTAAAATCACAATTGAGTACCTGCCATTTTTCATTTGTTGTGTACAATACAAGATCACGGAATGTGATTGCTGCTAGTGGTGGTGACTTGATAGTTAGAAGGATTAGCATTCCTTTTTCGAGGCACAAACATTGCAATGAACTCTACTTGGTGGAATAAATTTAAGACAAACAAACAAGAACCAAGATATGCAAAGGAATATAGTAAAAGGGCACCAAAATGCTGAAATATAGGTAAATACCATGTTGCATCTCCTTGACGGCGAGCCCCTCCATGTGTTTGTAGTTGTAGGTTAACAATCCCTACTTGCACTGTCATTCCATTTGCCCTGCTACTATCACTGTGGTAGAACTGCTATTCCTCGCCTACTATTGCATTGCTGCTATCCCTGAAAATAAAAACAGATTCAGTGAAACTCTATATTTAGTGAAAACCTATTTTTGCACATAACCAGATTACAACTGCAACATTCATTATTAACATTTCTTATTCACATCATTTGATGTAGTTGATAGTGGTACCAGGGTTCATACTGAAAAAGTGTAGGGAGGGACCAAGAAGTAGGTAATTTCCATATCCAATATCCCGTTCCTATTTTTGTGCAAGTTGCCTTTGCATTGTTAGCAACTTATCATCGACCAACTGGTTGCTGCAGAAATATATGCATTTAATAAACTCAACTGTGAGTTTTGTAAATGCTATAAAAGCCTAATCGAGCGACCATAAGGATGCTATTAAGTCTATGGGATTTGGGGGCTGCTTCGTATGCTAGGGACGTGTCTCAGAAGACAAATGATTGACAAAATTACAAGCAGATACCAAATCAGCAACCAATGATTCTTTATATGTGGTCAGGATGTTCCTATTTATCTAGAGGATGTCAGGGACATAATGGGACTCCGGATTGAAGGCATAGATGTTTTTAAACATGTAAACCAAGAGGAGGTCAAAGATGAAGACAAAAAGTGGACATTGAATTGATGAAGAGGTATGAAGATGCAGACCACCTTCTCACAATAAGCAAGTTGAAACAAATGATGATGAAATCAGGCACTCCGGATAATGACTTCAAAAGACTATTTGTCTTGTTCACAATTGGTGTCATTCTAGCACCAACTGTGAAGCCCTATGTTAAAGCTAGTTATCTACCCGTGGTTAGAAAAGTATTAGACATTCCAAAATTTAATTAGGGCTAATTCACTCTGACCCATTTATTAACTTCATGTAATAATTACATAGTTAAGAAACGAGCCAACATACAGGGCAATTTGACTTTGCTGCAGGTCAGATTTATAAGCTCCAGCCACCTATAAACAATGTTTACTTTTGGTCTTATGTAGTTTTTGCATTGTGTTCATAGTTTTGGTACTAGGAGCGCGTCATTGCATACACCAAGTACGGGTTCAATTATGAGACAATCCAACCACCACTGATGGCGAGGTGGACTGAAGACAATGTTGGTCTTCGATGGCATGCTTTTAATCACATCGGCCTAGATGGAGGAACTGTAAGTTTCGAAACATACCGTCAATATGCTGCTGTTCATACGCAACCATCCTAACTATCTTATTAATTGTTTCCAGCTTATGACGCGCACTACTGGTCAGACCACCCTGCAGCAGACCACCAAGTCAAAAAATATAAAAACAGAAACATCAATGTCAGAACAAGCGCCAATACGTGAGGAGGGTCTAAGCAACGAACAAGTATGTATGACATCTATTTATGTGCACAACCTCGTTTATGTGCCTAATTCATTCTTTCCTATTTATGTAGAAGCAATTCCATGAAGAATGGGTGAACGACAGCCAAACGGACATTGCACTAGCAATGGAAAAAAATTATGGATATAGACCATAAATATGATAGGAAAATATTATCACAAAACGAGGAGTTAGTTAAGATTAGAAAGGAGAAAAGGGTGGACAACAGACTGGAAGCTAGGGTGAGCAAGATAGAAGACGATACTGCAGAAATGAAAATGGATATCAAGGTAACCAGCGTGAGTACTCATTTTCGGTTTCCATGCGTGCTTCATTGTCTAACACAATTTCTCAAAACAAAAAAAAAATAGAAAACGCAACAGGTACAACAACAAATCCTACAGCTACTACAAAGTATTATTGACCCATCTACGCCAACATTTGCACAAGGTCAGCCGTCTATGGCTACATCTTCACAAGTTCGGTTATCTATGCCTACATCTGCACAAGTTCGGGTATACAAATGTGGCTTCAATTGCTTTGTCTAATGTTGCATTTGATATTTTGGAATTTAACAAAAAATACCAACTACAGGAATCACCACAAATACTAGTCAAGAAGTCAGCACCAGGTGGCCCACTGCATTTCTCCCATGCACTGGCGAGAATCAATGCTGAAGCACACACTGAAACAAAAGTTAAGATGGAAAAAGAACACGCAGCAGCAGAATAGCCCCTCTACACAACACCAAGACGACGCCTCTACACACATCACACCAAGGAAGCCAATTGTCGACAATGATTACAAAGTGAGTCCAATAGACACAGAAGATGGATGCTTCGTAGTAATGAGTTACGACCATGCTAAGGTTGTACAAATAGGTGACCATGTTCTTACAGCCAAACAACTACGCTTTATAGTAGATGAGGTAAACTAATTTCATATCCTTTTTATCCACAATAACATGTAAACACCTACTGTGTGCTAATAACTCCACCCTTTGCAGTTCATAAATGCCTATGTTGATTTCAGCAACGTGGAGACTAAAGAGGCATCATTCATAACAACTTTCCAAGGCTGGAAGTTGGCTACAAATAATCTGGGTGACCAACGCCTGACGTTTAAGAAGTTAATTGCCGACAAATGTGTTCGAAGGCATTTGGTATGTAATACTGATTTTGTTTGGACACTTTTACTTGACATTTGCATTCAGGATAATATCCGTATTTATTTTCCAAAGTTTTGTCAATTAGGACGGTTTACTGTATTTCTGGTAATCTCTATTGCATTTATTGTTTGCAGATTTTTGTGCCTATGCATATAAACAAAAACCACTGGGCTCTCCTAGTGCTAAATTTTATAAAGAAAGAGGTCCAGCTACTTAACTCCTAAGCCTCAACCCGAGATGAAAACCAAGAGAAGGCATTGGTAAGTATAACGTAACACGTACCACCTATTCAATTACAATTACAGATCGATCAAATTTAACTTCTATCTCACCATCCACTAGGTGGAAAGCATACAAGAATGCATTGATTCTTCGGGCAACGATGGCTTGGTTAACTTGCGTGTCTGGAAATGAATTCCTTATCATAACATACCGCAACAAACAGATGGGTACTCATTTTCTACTTCAATTACTAATTCTTATGTTCGTTGCAGTCATTCATGCGGGGTGTTCATAATATTTTATATGCTGGCATGGGATGGATAAAAAATGGCCAATCATTTCACAAATGTGAGTCTTACGATCCTTGTTAATTCTAAATATCTACAGACTCATTCAATAATTGTTATATGACAATGCACTATTTTCACTTGTATAGACACAAATGCAAGGATTTAAACGAAGAATATGCACGAGGTTGCTCCTTTCTGATCGCAACATGAGACGACAACAATCATACCAAAATCATATCATGGTCTGAACTTTTAATTCATATTAAAAATGATCCAGATGCATCAACTTATACCAGAGTGTACAAAATATGCTGGGTCTAACATTTTTCTTGATGATTCTTAGGAGGAAGAGTACTATGCAAACAATCCGGATGAACAACGCCAACACGAACAGGCTGAAAATTCAAGCGATGTTCAAATAATAGAGACTAAAACTCCAAACCCTGAGGCCAGCACGAAAGAAGGGAAAGGAACAAAAGGAGGGAAAGGAACGAAAGGAACATGATCTGAAAAAGGAACAGGAGCTCAAAATAGGAAAAGAGGACGACTACCAACGAAATTAGTTGTCAATACTCCTCCTACTATCACAGATGAATTTAGTAGCGAATCTATCGCTAAACGAGTTTAAAGGGCCAAGCATCTAGGGAAACAGCAGACCAACCCTTTTAGGCCTTTTTAGAACTAATGTGTTGTCTATTTAGTAAGCTATATTTGATCTTTAGTTTGTCCAGATGGCTAGAACGATGTGTGTTCAGACCTAAACGATGTGCTGAACTAAATTCATGTGTGTTCAGGAGCAAATCTATCGCTAAATGAATCTATCGCTAAACGAGTTCAAAGGGCCAAGTAGTGCTCCCTTTTGTACTGCTCATGTCATCCTATCTAACATGAGGCTAAAACCTGAAAAAACTGAAAAGGGCAGGGACTAGTCGGAGGCAGAGCATGCTCACATGGTGACAGCGGCAACTGGACCCTGTAGATGTTGCTGTTGATGGAGTCGAGCACGAGGAGGTCGCCAGCAAGGGTGATCTCGATGGCGTACGGTTCGATCCCCAGCTTGCTGCCAATAGGGTATCATGACCATCCTGACGTCCAAATTGATAAATAATCAACATTACAGAAGAAATCGAGGTTACAAGGTTGTCGCTAAACATGACAGAATGGCATAGCTAGCTAGCAACACTCTTGAGTCACATAATTGATATGGATTTGTGCGTAGTTATGCTACGAAATCGGCAAAATTAGTGGATCCCTTCCCGAATAGCTACAAAAATTCGCCACGGGAGATGCTTCAGAGCTAACTAAGCAACAACAGAGTGATTGCGAGTCTGCGAGATACCTCAATTTTTGGCGAAGGGCAAGGTGTAGAGCAAAGGCAAAAATTAGCCGGCTTCAGGTCTGGTGGATTGGGCGGAGACGGCGAGGGGGCGCCATGCTTGCCGGCCAGCCGTAGAGGCCGCGTGGCCTAGGTAGCCAGGGTGTACTTCTTCCTCCTACCCCATCCTCCTGCTTCCTTCATGGCCGACGCCGCCGCTTCTTGGTGAGGGTGGGCGGACGAGGTAACCTTGCCGAGCCCGCTCTTCAGCTTCGCCAACTCAGACCGCCGCGTCCGTGGACGAGCGCACCTCGCCGCCCACACCCTTCGGCAGCGGGGCCGGCCGCCGCCACCACCAACGGGAGCACGGACGCCGCTGGGACCCGTCGGAGCACCACCGCGGGTAGGTCCCCCGGCCCAGGGTGGACGCTGGCTCCGCCAGAGTAGGTGCAGCGCGGGCACGCCGAACGCAGGCGACAACAGGCAGCACGCCACAGCAGGCGGGGTCAGCGGCGGCGGCGGAGCTGGTCCGCCTCTGTTGGGAACAGGCGTTGCCGGGCTCCGCCTCCTTGTCCTCCTCTACGGTGTCGATCCCCGCCATGGTTGCTGCCCGGACCGCCGCGTCTGCGAGCGCACCTCGCCGCACGCTAGCGGGGACGGCCACCGCCGCTGCGAAGGGGAGCGCGGATGCCGCCGGGCCCGGATCTCGCCTCCTCCACCGCCATCGCTGGATCTACGTGGTGCCGCCGTTTGCCAGGGACTGGTGAAGAGGGATGGCATGCCCTGGAAGCCGCAGTCCTGCCCTCGCACTCACCGCCGCAGCCACCGCCCTCGTCCTCAACCTCTCCCACTGCCGCAGCACACAGAGAGAAAGAAGGCTGGTGTGGTCCGAAGAGAATTATACGTGAAAAGACTGTAGTACTTCAATCATCCTATACTACTCAAAATATTATTTTTCTATCATTGATTTACTGTTCTACCCTCAATTACATAAAAAAAATCAAAAATAGAAATTTCCCCACTTTTTCATGTGCTAATGCGATCAATTTTAGTATGCACCCGGTGCGTATGATCCCACTATTTAGTATGCGCTTGGTTCCTCCCGGTGCCTCTTAAAATAGTTCCTCTTGGTTTCTTTGCCTTTTTAGCCGTCGGATCGGTTCTCGTGAGCCGTCCATTTTCCATTTTATGACAACCATCGTAAAAAATCTCCTTTTTTTAAGTATCCAGAAGTGTGGCCCTTCATTTGAAGCAGACATTTTCTGGATTCCAAGAAGAGCAGCATGCATGTGCAGTTTCATGGAGTACTGTATTAGTATTATGTTTGATTCCTTGGGATCTTCATGGGAGCTTTGGCTTTGGGCTAAAAGAAAGATTCAGTGTCCACTTTGTATGTTACTCGCCTAGCTTCAAGCTAGGTAAATTTGTATCATGAAGACTATTCGCCGCCTAAGCTTAAATCTAGACTCAGTTTCAAGCAACTGTCGTCGTTTATGACCGATCGATCTGGCAGTAACTTTAGGAACAACAAATTAACCGGCCTCGATCTAGCAGTGACTTTGGGAACAACAAATTAACCGGCCTCGATCGCTCATAACCTCTATAAGCCCAATCCTATACTGCGTGAGGTGATGTAGATACGGACAACATATCACATGCACAGAACTAGCTCGAAGCTCCAAGCTAATGAATGGCCTCGCACGAGCAGTGTTTTGTTCTCAGCTCGCGCTCCACATGAGCCCCCCCGCGCCCGCCCCCCCCCCCAACCCAGAGACAAATACCCAGCAGTCATGCATGCGATGCGATGCGAAGCTCCAGCAAGTTCCCAAGAAGAGCATGCATGTGCTGGAGCATCGTCGTTTCGTGTTGAAATGAGGCCGCCGTACGGTTGATCAGTGGGCAGTTTCCTGCAACCGTGCAACATGGACGTATGTGTTCTTCGGATGATCTGGATTCGGAGGCATCGTTGCAGATGGATGGGTCATGGCGCCTTGTGATGATTGAGGAGAGATCACAGGTTTCGCATGGCACGCTTGCACTCGGACATGCTGCTCAAGGAGTCTTCTACGGGACCACTCGGACCCTGCGGATTGCTGCAGCATTATCCTCTGCCGTTTGGAAGAATACAAGCTCTGCTTATGCAGAACGATCTAGACAGTAAAAACTAAATGCATGGCCGATAAAGAGTCTAGTCGGTCCGATTTCAATATTTGTTGGTGGGCAATCACAACACGCCCGAAGAATGCGGATGTAGGCTAAATGCCCCATTAAAAAGGTTTTTTTTAGGCGGCCCATTAAAGAGTTTAGTCAGTAGGCGGATTTCACATCATCACCCACCTAATTAGAACAAAGAGCCAGACAAAAAAGGACATTTTGTCACCGTTCTCTCTCCTCCTAAGCAAGAAATGAATATCTTTATTGCGTGCAGTGTCCAGGAGCAAATTTGACGACAATGTTGGTGTCTTCTAGCAAACTACTCTATTTTGCATGTCCACTAGTAAAGAGAGACCACTTTTAGTGTTGTGTAGCAAATTTTGCCATATATGAAACGGAAGTTGGTAGTTTCTTTCCCCACGGAATACTACATAGTTTTACATGCATGATTATGTATCTTGTTAGCATATTAGATTTTTTATATAAATATGTATATTTTAGTGGTATTGTTCATAATGTTTTAATTCTGTTTAAAAGCCATCTATATCATCTAAACGCCAAACAAAGAGTGAAAAGTTATTTACTATTTAACGTGTTTTAGAATAATATTGGTTTTTTACAAATAGAGTTCTTTCAATTATACTATACTCCCTCAGTCCTCTATATAGTTAGAGGTGAAACCAGATCAGATACGAATAGATATTACGAATACCGGATACAGGTAGTTGTTTTTGCTTTGGAGTCTGAAGTCGAATATGAATAGTATCAGATGTGTCGAATAGTGCCATATATGTATCAAAAATCAAATTATGGAACATTTGGGTTTGGAAACCGTGCATACCAATGTAGCATCGCAGATACAGTCTACTTGTTGCGTGCGGTTGCAGCCTGATTTTTAGTTCGATGCATTTTTTTCTAGCAAGCAAAATGTAGTTTGACGTTGTTGCATAAGTGCGCATGTTCTAGGTCCATGGTTCAGCCCAAACGTGCCTGCCAGGCCGGGCCCGGCTTGCTGCTTTTTTTTTAGGGCAGGCAACCCAGGCAAGGCCCAGAGCGCGGCCTGGAGCAGAGTCCAGCTGGGGCTGCTGGTCTGCGAGCCCAGGTGAAGCACGAAAGGGCTGGCAATGGCAAAGGAGTTAAACCGAAGTTGGGCCGGGATTGGTTGGATTGGATTTTGTTGTTATTCCGTTTCATTTTTTGTTGACATTTAGGAGAGCGGAATATGCCGTAGTTTAAGGCTCCCGAATGCTGTTTTTTTTCTATTTACTTTGTTTTTTCTGTAAGAGTGAGCCGATTTCTATGAAATTATGATATAGTTTCTAACTTCCAAAGATCTTTAAGAGTTAAATTTAGAGTTTTGGTTATTTCATGGAGAAATCTTTTTTTTTCCAAAACACAATATAATGCAACACTCACAGTAACATGCGACACTCACACTCATTTTACCTATAAGAGCACTTCCAAAAGATCGTACAACATCAATGGACACGTCATCTATCACAAAAAAAAAAACAGCACCTTCCAAACATTGGGCCAACCAATTTCGAGACTGACAAAGTCACTAAAGTGCCTCGCTGTAAACGGGCACGTCACTTACCGCTGAAAATAGCTCTATTAGATTCTATTTTAAATCTAAGAAAATGCGAACTTACATGAACTACTGCGAACAGGCTTCAGTACATAAATCTAACTAAGAAGTTTAGCTAGCCGAGCTATATTTTGTTCACTATTTAAAGTGAGAGATTCATTTTCTTGGTCCTAGAAAAATTTCAGCTTAATTTTTTGGTCCTTTTAGTTTTGAAATTACTTATTTGACCCAAAAACTATCTTTAGTTAACCCTTTCGTTAGTTTTGAACTACGCTAGAACACGTAATCATTGCCGGATGTGCTTGGGCCGACAGTGACTACTAATCACTGCCAGGTGTTAAGGCAAAGAGCAACGGAAAATTGACGGGAAGCTAAACACACATCACTGGCGGTGTTGTTCTAGGCTTAGGCCTTCGAACACCGATCGCCGCTCAAGCAAAATCACACACAAAAGGTGGCAGAAACAAGACTCGTGTGAAAACAAGAATCGAGATTTTATTGCACTTGTTCCTCCTATCTTACACCCTCTATGGAGAGGCTATTTATACACCCTTGGAAGCTTTTCACTAGACAAGAATGCCCTTACAACCACCCCGTATTCGGGGAATATTCCCTACTGCCGTGGGCTGGTTCGCCATCCGGAGTCCTTGCCTTCCCCAGGTACTGCCGATCTGAGGGGCGCTGACCAACTTCATCTCCTGTCGCCCTCCCAACTGACCAAGCGGGTCCCAGGTAGGCAGGAGCTGTCGACCATGTGAAGATGGCTGGCTCATCGGAGACGGAACCTGAAACAAAGAACTAACAAAACATCACCACCTATTTGCCTGAGCGAATAGTTTATTACCGGCTAAGCGCCCCAGGCCTCACCAGGTTGACCTAGCGCGCCCCTCCTTGCAATAGCGAAAAGGTGCTAACAGACCGTGGCTTGGCGCCCCCTTCATCTCATCATGCTGAGATGGTCAACGAAGACACAATCCCCTTCTCCTTTTGCCTAGTAGTTCCTAACACTTCGCTCAAGCGAAAAGATGGGTGCGACGGCTGGGCCGGCACAGCCAGACTTTAGCTGTCCCTCATTTTCGCCTCCACGAGATCCCTTTCGCACTTGCCCTACGCGTCTGGGTCGGCGAAATGAACCCCATGGGGTGCCCATAAGCGGGGCTTGCCCCCAACTTTAGCCCCTCGGCATCCCACGAAGGGGTCCCTAGTCTTCTAGTGGATGCCTCATTCTGTTTTGCTGGTAACACATCATGGGGTTCATACGCCATCCCGGGCGAAGGGTGGAGGTCTTAGGCGTGTGCTGTGCCTGTGCTAATCGACTTTTGTATTTATTGATATGTTAATTCAATTTTTTTCAGCCTTTTCCGTTATTTCGGTTCCCATGCCTCAGTTACTGTTTCTCGAAAAACGAACTGTCACAATGGTTGAGTGAACCATCGCGTCGGTTCCTAGTGGCGCGTGCCACGTTGCCTATATAAGACCCGCCTTGGGTCTGGAGGGCCGTGCGCATTCCTCCATCCTTTACTTGCTGCTCGAGGGAAGGAGCTTTCGCCTTTGTGCTATTCGCTTCTTCAAGTGCGCTAGCTTGTTGCTTGTTCTCATTGGGACTCCAGTCTTCGCCGTTCTTCTTCGCAGGTTTGTTTTCGCTCTGAGTTGCTCGTTTTACTTTCGTATTTCTTTACTATTTTTGCTTTTGCTCGGTTTTTCATATGTATTTCGCTTGGATAGATGTCAAGTGAGTCATTGTCTGGCGACAATTCACCCAGCGGGAGCTCATCTGACGATTCTAGCTCGGAGTCCTGCACTCACTCGTGAAGCAGGTCCAAAAAGGCGTCAGTGTCGCAAGCCGAATACACAAGACATCGATATGGCATTAGAACATCATGGTCCTTCTTGCCTTGACGCTGGCGAAGAAACTGATGTTGATGTTGAGATTGTGGAGGAGGGCAAAGAGGGTGAGACCACAAGACCGGTACCCGCCACCTTCAAGGGTCAATCGGATCTTGAACCTACCACTTATCGGATCGGCCGCTCTAGCGTGACGGAGGCAGTTCTTGACGAATATGTTGAGAGAGAGCTTTTGAAGGCCTCGCTATGCAGTCTGTGTCGCGCTCCTAGCCGTGAGGAGGTGCCCCATCCAGAGCCTTATGAGGCGGTTGTATTTTGTGATTTTTTTGTAGCTGGGCTACGATTCCCTTGCGATGATTTTGTTGGTGAGGTCTTGCAACGCTTCAATATGTAGATCCATCATTTGACCCCCAATGCTTTTGCGTGGATGAGCATTTTCGCTATGGCGCTCAAGATTACTGGGTGTGCTCTAAGTGTGAACTTATTCACTCGGTATTACGAGACGCACTTTCATAAAAGACCATCATGGACAAACAGACTAAGAAGGAGATGGTGGCCCATTATGGGTCTTATAATTTTGTTCCCAAGAAGACGAAAGAGACTGTGCAGATCGTGCCTTGCCTACCAAAACAAATGGCCGAGTTGGAGTAACTATTGGTTTTACCACCATGTTTGTTCTGACGAGGACGTGACTGAGGCGTTGGTGAATGATCTGCCGAAAGCTCATGTGCTGGTCTCTGAGATGACACCAATGAAAGGTTTTCGCCATGGCAAAATCCTAGCAGATGGACCACATGATGCAGAGGCCACCAACGCCTTCGCCCTGACCGCACATAGGCAGATTAGCTGAGACCTGGTGGACGAATGGTTGGCCTTGCGATAGCCCTCCACTAAGCAATGAAACTCGCTTTTTCTGATTTTGAAAAGAGGGACGGATACAAGTTTCTGCACCTTCGTGTTGGGCCCTCTGATGCTTTTTCAACTAGACTTTAGCTTTGTGAATTTTATAGAACATAAGACCGAAGAGATTGTTGGTTTTTATGGTGACCGGGAGCACAAATTTAGATGTCAGGCCTTGCCTAGAAAGAGGAGGCTAAATCAAGTTTGTGATTCCATGGGCCTTTGTTATGCTGATCGGAGCGGCCCTTTGACTAACCTTGCAGCTGACAATGCTGTTACTTGCGGCCGCTGGTCGCGGTGGCGGGGCAGAAGAGGCCGTGCTCAGAAAATGATAGCTGGGCGTGTGTCAGGTACTGCTACCATAGAATCTCGTAAATGGAAGCTTAACAGGAGAGGTCGGGGTCTCGCGGAGCCCGCTGATGTTCGTCTCGAAAGAGAAATAGCTGGCAAGGTGGGCAACAGTAAAAAGGTGGTGCTCGGGCAGGACTCGCGCATTTTGGCCAAGTGTGGACCGAAATGGTAGTTCCTTTGCCTACCCTCTTTTCCTTTTTTCTTCCTTTTCGCTTTTCTTTTTGCGTATATGCACGTCTTTGAATTTTTGCTTTCGTCTATTGATTATTGTCGTTTATTTATCTCTCAGTTGTTTTCCACCATGCAGGCTGCCAGCGACTTTGATGGAATGGGCAGCAAGTCACGGATTGCTGATGTGAGCAGTGCCTTCGACGCGACAAACACCATAGTATGTTGGGGATGTTTTTGGCAAGAATCCAAAGAAGAAAGCCCTGAAGGCCGTGGATCCTTTCGCTGATCCTTGCTCAACAAAAACCAAAGTCGTCCTCAGCCACAGGGGTTGCCCCTGCTCAGGTGGCATCCACGTCTACAGCTTCTGCCGATGCTTTTGACTCACAACAGCAGCAGCAGGGTAAGTCCCGGTTCTACATGGAGTCTATTCGATTGATAGACAGCTTGATTCATGGGCAGCTATTTGGTCATGGGAAATTGCTGGTTGGAATCTTGACCTGAGGACTATGGCGAGATGCGAGTGTATTCAGGGTCAAGCTCCTAGGGCGAGATGACTCCCGCAAAGGAGGAGACTTACCGAATTGCTTGTGCTTTAGGGGTGCCTTTGAATTCTTGGGTGACCGCTCATGTCAACTACCGAATCGTTGGCCTGATGCCTGACAAGGCTGCTGCTGATTTCATAGACTCTTGCGCCGGCTCTTTTTCTGCTCCCGAGGTCGAGAGCGACCTTCTGAAGGTTTCCCATGCCTCTCTTGTCGAGGCGGTGAATTTCCATGCTGCGAGCGTGAGTATTGTGACTTGTGTCTCACTTATTTTTTGTTCGCCTTTCGAACATTATGGTTTGACCTAGTTTTGTTGCGCAGGCTATGCTTTTGGCTCGGGGCTCCAGCAACAAGGCCTGGCATTTCACCAGGGCCTGGAGAAAGAGCTGTCGGCTAAGGATGAATGGATCCTAGCCCTTGAGCAGGAGCTAGAAGCGGCTAACAAGCTCATCGAGGAGAATGCGTTGGCCCGAAAAGGCTACCGAGGAGCAAATGTTGAAGATGCGCAATGACTTTGCTGATTATCAGAAGAAAAAATGGGATGAGCTGTAGCAAGGTTGTTGCTAGGCACCCAAAGGGCGGCGAATGTATACAAGGATCTTCTTGAGAGCATTGGCGAAGAGACCGAGGCGCCTAGTGATGCTCCTGTCGTTGACTTCATGGAGTGGCTAGCAAATGAGCTGGCCACTGTCTGCAAATACATGATGATCGGGCGAGATTATGCTTCCTTTGTCTCAATCCATGCTTTTGCTCAAGCACGAGAGGAGTGCGGGTGCAATCATCTCGAGAAATTTGAGATTAATGACCCGTAGTCTTACTAGAATGCTCCCTCCCACTGCTCATGAAGATGGAAATATGTTTTTTGATGGGTTCTGGCGTCCTGGTGGCCGAGATCTCACACTTCTTAGGGCTACCATGACCTGGGGCAAGGTAACTAGTTTTTTTGCTTTTTGTCAATTTTTGTTCCATGGTCTGCGAGAAGGCACTCTTATCTTACTGAGTTGTAAATGTGGAGTCCACTGAACAATGCATAGGGATCAGGGAGAAGGTGAAGAAGTATACCGCGGAGTGAAACGCTTGGGAGGTCGCAGCTGGTAGTGGCTCTGGTGACACAGAAGCTCCTGCTACTGCAACTACCGAGGCCCCGATCGGCGATAACTCTGGCGCTCCTGCCGACAACGTGGCTCAAGACGGGGTAGATGACTAGGAAATTGTTGTTTGTAACTTTCAGAGAAATTGAGTTTGCTTGGAAAACTAATGTAAGACCTGGTTTAAACGTTTGTGGTTTCGGTGCGTAGGTTCCTGATGTGGAGCCTGTGCAACCTATGGATGTGTATCCACTAATGATTAACTGCAATGGTTTTGATGTTGGAGGTGCTTCCTAGTCTCGCCATCGCGAGAGATTTCTAGGATCCAGCATGACTGGGTTTTTGAGATCCTGCTACCGATGGTTTCTTAGAAAGGAAGAATTTCTTAACAAATTCTTCTATTCGGAATTCGACTTGGCTATTTTAGAAGCGCGGAGGACCCACCATGATCAATATAAGTGGGAACATGGGGTGCCCTCGACGTCTGGTCTAAAAGAACCTGTGGAGGAGCCAATCGAGGAGATGACATTAGACTTGGAAAATCGTAGATATAGTTTTTACCTTTGGCCTCATGTGGGCGAAGAGTAGACCGAAACAAGAGCGGGATGTGATGCTTATGTAACGTTGCTCATCTATATAGTGTATCTTGTTCTAATGCATGAATATCCTTTTGTACATCGATTTCTGCTATTTCGCGTTTTGGTTGTGATGCTCCCCGGTGCTGTTTTAAGCGTGTGAAAACTAAAAAGCGCTTGTCTTGGTCCCCTCAGCCTGTCACTTTAGGTGAAATGAAAAACGCCGTCCCCCAACCTTTTAGGGCGAGGGGATAAAATAGACGAGTGATGCTCACGTGACTCTTTTGCTCGGCATATCGCATAGGCAAAATTAAAAGCGCCGTCCCCCAACCTTTTGGAGGCAATAGAGGAGTGATGCTCGAGCGGCTCCTTTGCTAGCCCCTTGGCATATCGCATAGGTGAAATTAAAAGTGCCATCCCCCAACCTTTTGGAGGCGAGGGGATAGAATAGAGGAGTGATGCTCGAGCGGCTCCTTTGCTAGCCCCTCAGGATATCAGCATAGGTGAAATTAAAAGCGCCGTCCCCCAACCTTTAGGGCGAGGGGATACGCTAAGATGGATACTGGAGGTGGCTCCTCTGCTAGCCCCTCGGCATATCTCTTAGGTGAAAAGGGAAATGTTGTGCACTCGAGCGGACTCATTTGCCTGCCCATTGTCGCTAGTTTAGGTGAAGAAAGAAACGCCGCTCCCACAAGATGCATGCACGAAATGCTTTGCTTGCCAATTTTTCATTTTATTTGTACTAGCGTCATTGGACCCAACTTCCTTCGCTGAGATTACATCACTCACTGATGCTCTCATGTGCTTTCTTGGTTACACAAGTTTGCATTGCCTTCCTCTCCGTCTGAATGTTTACTCTAGGCATAACGCTGGAAAGTTGGAAGCGAAAGGGCGAATTAGCTATGTTGCCTAGAGTGGTATGGGCCTGCCCCATTGATGACCATCGACTGCCATTGGAGACGGAGGGAGATGGCAATTCTGTGGTTGTTTTGGCCCCCCAAAAGTAGTCAATACTGTGGTTGTTTTGGCCGCGGCTTCGCCCGATGGGGGAATGTTATGAGTTTTCTTGTGCTATTCCCCCATCGATGGCTTGTGTGGCTAGCCATCTCAAGTCTCTGGCCGAACCCGTTGCCCTGGTGTGCTACAAAATCCTGATGCTTCCTATTCCTAGGCTGTTGATGCCTCTGGCTTTACAACCTCTCTCCTTTTGCTCTTTTTGGGTGTGTCGAATACATTGCTGCCTGGTGCCCTCATATGGCTGAGGGGCTTCGCCATTGCGCGAAATATGCAAGGGCTCTCCTCTTAGGTGCCTGACTCTCTTGTTCTTGGATTGGAACGCCTACTCTTTCTATTTTGCCCACCGGCTGGTAGCTCGAGGGGCGGCCCCTGTCTGCTTATATAGTGGTGGTTGCCTAGCGGGGTCTTAAATTTTGATTGGTGTGGTAGGTTGCCTATTATGCTTTTGCTGGGTTATTGCTTGTGCCCCCCTTTCGTACATTGAGTTATTGGAACTCGCTTGACAGTTGAATTTGCATTATACGCAATTTTGTGGCTTTTGAGTCTTTCCTGCCTGCCACCACTACTTTTTGGTGTGTGTGTGTGTGGGGGGGGGGGGGTTGTGAGCCTATTCAGCTTTTTTCGTTCGCCTGCACTCCTTTTTGGTGCGATGAGTCGTTATTGCTGCTTATTGGCTTCTCTTCTTCGCTATCATTCCTTTTTGATGATGCGAAGTGCTTGTGCCATTCTTAGGCTTGTTTCTAGGTTGTTGAGTTTTGGTTGCTTTATCTCGTGTGAGAGCAAAACGGTGCAACCTGAACTGGCATTATCGATGTTGATATCCAAAACTTGCTTATGTTAAGTTTTGTTTCAACTTCCCACTCTAAGATTTGCCTTGGGGAAAAGGTTTGAATTAACTTAGGAAGGTGCATAGGATCGCCTCATTAAAAAACCTCACGCCCTTTCACAAGGGCTTCCCCTGTGAGGAAAAAGAGCATGAATCCTTTTTGCTATTTACAAAAATGCCAAGAAAGAAAAATTACAACCCTTAGAGGGCGACGACGTTATGTGTAGAAGAGACGCATATTGTTTGCGTTCCATGTGTGGCTTGTCTCGACACCTTCTTTGTTGAGTAGCCTGAAAACTCCAGGCTTGACCATGTTCGCCACTATGAAAGGCCCATACCACTAGGATTTTAGCTTGCCCTGCTTGTCGCGATGATGAATTAGCACCATGTCGCCTGGGTTGATGTTCTTTCACAACACCTTCTTGTCTCTCCATGTCTTCGTTTCTTGATGATATTTGTCAAGGTTTGAGGCGGCTTGCAACTTTGCATTTTCTGCTACTTCGAGCTCCATGTACCGCTGTATTAGGGGTGGTTGCTGCAATTTTACTACAAAATGAACCTAACTTGAGCTCTTCTAGCGTCATGGTTTCTTCACATGGGGTGAAACCCGTAGTTTGGGTGCGCGAGATGTTGTGACCCCAAACTAAAGTGATCAACTCTTGCGCCCATTTTTCTTTTGGCATATCGAACAATGCTTTTGATACTACATTGAAAATTAAACCATTTGCCCTTTTGACTGCTCTGTTGCTTTCTGGATGGTTTACTGATGCGAAAGCTAGTTTGATTCCAAGTTCACCACAAAATTTTTTGAATTCTACGCAATCGAATTGTTTCCCGTTATCGACTGTAATGAAGGATGGGACCCCAAAATAGCAAATGATCCTCTGCCATACAAAACTAATTAATGTGCCAGAAGTGATTTTAGCTAGTGCTTTGGCCTCAATCCACTTGGTGAAATACTCTAGAGCCACTGTGGCGAAACACAAGTTGTCGGGCGCAGTAGGCAACAACCCCACAATATCTACACCCATCTCTACAAAGGCTATGTTGGGATTATTGACTTGGTTGGGTTGGCCGGGGTTCTCTGCTTTTTGGCAAACATCTGGCAATTTGCACAACTTCGGACTAGCTCTTTTGCGTCTTCTGCTGCTGTTGGCCAATAAAATCCTTGCCTCATCGCTCTATGAGCAATTTCGTGAGGTCCCCTGTGAGCTCCACACATTTCAGCGTGCATTTCGGTTAGCAATTCAATTCCTTTCTCTCTGCTTATGCATTTCAGCATTGGTGAGACTATTCCGCTCTTGTATAGTTCCCCCACTACGATGGAGTATTGGTTTGTCCTAAAGTTCATTCTATCCATCTCGTGTTTGCTTTATGGCTCGTAGGCCCTGTTTAGGTAGGCGAATGGGTGACCTCCAGTCCTTGCTTGTGATAGCGTGCACAACACTGAGCCATTCTTTCTCTTCTCGTATTGCTTTGACTATCACCTCATGGTAAAAGACGTCTGCTGGTATTGGAGCTTTCTATGCGGCTGCTTTTGCTAACTCATCGGCTTCTATGTTCTCCATCCTTGGAATGTGTTGAAATGAAAAATTGGTGAAGTGTTTCTCCATTCTTCTTACCGCTACCAAATACTTGACCAGTTCTGGCTCTTTCGTAGTGAATTCTTTGTCGACATGTCCAACTATCATCTGTGAGTATGATTTGACTGTGCATCTTCTGACCCCAAAGGCTCTAAGCTTTCACAACCCTAGGAGCACCGCCTCGTACTAGGCTATATTGTTGGTTGTAAGGAATTCCAACCTTGTTGCATAATGAAGTTTTGGTCCTTTCGGCAGTGTTAGGATTGTGGCTATTCCTACGCCAGCCATTCCCCAAGCTCCGTCACAATGCACGGTCCAAGTTGGTTCTTTGAACTGTAGTGTGGTGTCAAAAGTTGCTGGTGTCCAATCAGCGATGAAGTCTGCAAGTACTTGAGATTTGATTGCTGACCTATGTTCAAAATCCACTACAAACTTGTTCAGTTTCGTTGCCCATTTCCCTATCCTTCTAATAGCTTCGCTATTGCAAAATAAAGCCTCTAGTGGCTATGTAGAGATGACCTTAATGCAGTGGGCCTAAAAGTAGTGCTTCAGTTTTGTTGATGCCATGACCACTGTGTATGCAATTTTCTCTAGTTCAGAGTAGTTGAGCTTCGCTCCTGACAAGGCCTATGACACGAAATATACCGAGAATTGCGTCAATTTGTTTTTGTGTTCTTTCTCTTCGACCAATACTGCGCTGATAGTTGTAGGTGATGTCGCCAGATACAACAACAGAGTTGCTGATGGCGATGGTTTGGATAATGTCATCAACTTGGTCAAGTATACCTTTAGGTCATCGAAAGCATGCTGTTGCTGGGGGTCCCATTTGAAATGATCTAAACTTCACAATGTTCTAAAAAATGGTAAGCCCCTTTTGTCCAACCTAGAAATGAACCTGTTGAACGCTGCTAGCCTACCAGTGAGCTTCTGAACCTATTTTCTGCTTGCTGGTGGCTGCATATTTACTATCACAGCTATCTTTTTGGGGTTTGTCTCTATACCTCTTGCTGATACTAGGAAACTGAGCAACTTTCCTTTTTTGATACCGAAGATGCACTTGTCGGGGTTCAACTTGAGACCACTCTTTCTCAGGTTCTTGAATGTTTCTTGGAGATCCTATATATGGTTCTCCTTCTTATCTCTCTTGACCACAATGTCATCGACATATGCTACCAGATTCTTGCCTTTCTGCTTGTCAAACACTCCATCTGTCATTCTCAAAAAGGTGGGACCTGCATTTCATAGTCCCTCAGGCATTCACCGATAACAATATGTCCCTCTAGGAGTGATGAAGCTTGTTTTCTCTTCATCGTCTAGGTTTAACTAGATTTGATGGTATCCCTGAGAAACAATCTAGCAAGCTCATAACCTCGCATCCGGCAGCGATATCGACTAACTTGTCGATTCTTAGGGAGCAGATATGGATCTTTTGGGCTACACTTGTTCAAGTCAGTGAAGTCTACACACATTTGCCATTTGGCATTTTTCTTTCTAACCATTACAACATTAACTAACCACTCAAGGTACTGTATAGGCCTGATGACGCCGGTGTCGAGCAGTCTCTGCACTTTGGCTTTTGCTGCTTCTGCTCTCTCTGTGGACATCTTCCTTAGCTTTTGCTTCCTTGGTTTCTCCCCTTTTGCTGCATTTAGGTTATGCTGGGCGAGATCACGACTAACACCTTGGAAATCTTTTGTCGACCAAGTGAGCACATCCTAGTTTTTGTGGAGAAAGGTAATTAAACCATCTTTCTTGTCTTTGGTGAGGTCTGACCCAATGTGCACATACTTTTTAGGTACTAGCTTCGATAGAGGGGTTTTTATTGTGTCTTTTCTAGGTTGCGCCCTTTCTTTGGCTACCTTTTTGCTGTTTACATCTTTGGTAGGTGGCTCCTTGGCCACTTCATTTATGAGGCTATAACTCGGGATTGGCTTGCCCTCTATTCACCTAGATGCAGCCTGGTCTCCATGTACTGCAATCACCCCGAAAGGGGACAGCATCTTCAAGCACAGTTAGCTTTGCTTTACTACAATTTCAAACTTGTTTAGAACTCCTCTACAAAAATTGCAGTATACGGGTAATCCAGGTTGGCTATGTCGAAAGTTATCGTCTCTATGTGGACCTTTTCGCCTTCTGCAAAACATACGGTATTGCCTTCTTCCCCAAAGCGTCTATCTTTTTCCTGCCAAAACCAAACAATGAGTTCCTGGTTGGCTCGAGTGTTCTCTTGTCGAGGCTCATCTGCTCAAAAGGCTTGATGAACAAGATATCAGCTGAGCTTCCATTGTCTATTAGGATGTTGTGTATAGTGAACCCAACTATATTCGTTGTTGCTACGAAAGCGTCGGTGTGTGGAAAATCCTACACTTGGAAGTTGTTTTCATCAAAGGTAACCGGGACCATGGACCAGGCTAGCCTATTGAGTGGTATTCATGGTGAGTCGGTGTGTACTCTTCTCTCAAAGTCCCATCTTGCCCTTTTGTTTTCGTGCTCTTGATTTGAGCCTCCTGTAATCACGAAGATGTGACCTTGGGATGGTAAGATGTTGTTTACAACTTGATGCTCCTAGGCGCTTTCTTGCTTCCCTAGCTGAGGTTGACTTGACTACTGCTGCTCTAGCTGGACCAACGAAGACATGACTGCTGAATGGCCTGGATGCTGAGCGAAGTGTTGATACACCGAAAATGCCGGCTATTGCTAGGTGTATGGGTGTTGGCTGTATGTAACACCTTCGGTGTTACACTGTAAGTCATTTACTAAAACATGTCATGAGCATCATGTTATGTGTTAAGGCTTGTAATAAAGTGTGTAAATCAATTCCCATAACTCAAAATGATCAGCAGAAATGGGAAATGAAAGTTGATTTGATAGTTATGTTATATCACTTAGGGTTCGAAACCAATTTTTATTGAACAAAAATAATATAGAACATATATGTAACACTTAAATAAAGTTGAAAGTACAAACCTTATAGATAACAATGAAATACTTGGTGTTGATAAATATTGTTGCTAGCTTATATTTCTAAGGGTTCGGAAATGCAACTAGAAATAGAAAGTCATTCAACACTTAGAAGATTTTATGAACTTTTGGTGAGCTAGACCTTGCGATGTTTGGTAATTTTTGTACGGCAATCTGGTTAAGAAGTAGGGTAGTGTTATGGATTGTTTTAGTAGCCTTATGTACCCTATAATGTAGGGTGAAGATGGTTTGGGCGTTTGGTCATCCGATTAGTTGATTTGGATGCTTTAAAAAGCGTGCATGGCACATCCTTGGTCGGTTTCCTCGCATAGGCGCCGTCACCACGCCCTTGAGCCGACGTCGGTGCGCTGGCCGTGCGCACACGTGTGCTTGGCTGTGCTCAACTGGCCGCTATGGTCGACAACCCTAGCACGTAGCTACCCCACCTTATTGTCGCGCTGCTGCCACCATAGTCCTGTCGTGTGTTGTGCGCTGCCGCTAGCGCCACTGCCGATGCCACTAGGGCCGCCCACGTTCGCTCTGCTATGCTACATTGCTGGTCACCTTGGTACTGCATGCACAGGGTCATGACCCCCCCCCCCCACGTGCACCTGCTCTGCCTTCAGCCGTGTCCTATCGAGGTGGCACAACGCCTCTCTGCACCGTGCCGCTGCCACTACCGTATTGCTCTGTCCTCATGTGTAGCCATCCACCATCTCACCCTGTCTCTCTCTATTAAATGGATATGCGACACAACAAGCCATCCTTCCTCCTACCCCCCCCCCCTCACGCGCCATTACTACCATCAGGGACTATGGGCCAACGTCCCCTCACGCGCACAACTTCGCAATTTTGCCGCCTCGGTTCACTAGGGTCTGATTCATAGCACCTATAGTGACCTCATAAAGCTATCTAGCTGTGTCACCCTTACCGAGCCTTAGCCGAGCCCTGCCGACTGCCAATTTGGCATTTTACTCACCGCCGGTCGTCTCCGCCGCCGCGCCTGACTTCGCTGGGTGTAAACCGGTATCCTTCGGTAGAGATTCAATTAGTTGCTCCTTCGAGCCTTCCTTGATCCCCTCATTTCCATGCTCTCGTCATCGGTAGTGCCAGGTTCACCGGAGGCACTGCTGGTGACATTCTAACGTGGAGGTGCCACGCTTGGGGCGCCGCCGCATCGCTCGGTCGCACGCGGTCAACACCACTCGGCCCACCTCCAACCTAACCATCACCACAGCCACAGCTAGGGTAAGATAGTGATGCTATAGCGCTAGCTAGTTCACCCCGCGATGGCTTAGGGTGGCCAGCATGGTTGCACCACTATCGCGCATGGCCACACACCGTGGTCACCACTCCCACAAGCTCTGCTGCTCCTGTAACCTAGGCTAGTGTAGGCGCTAGGGTTGTAGATGGGGGTCGGTCCGTTAGTGGAGCCAGCGTGGGTCCCAGCTAGCCAGCGTGGCCGTCCAATGCCATCGCCGCTGCACCGACGCCCATGCGGGTGGCTGATGACCATGCTGTTGTAAAGGAGGGAGTTTGCGAGGGTTTTATTAGCAAAATCATAGTCTGTTGAAATAACGCACATAGTGTTAGTAGTATTATCAGGAGAATGCGAGGGCATTTTTGTAAGTTGGTCGGCGCGTGTGCGGGCTCCCCCGTCGTGGGCCATTTGCGCGCAAGGGCCGTGCGTGCGCGCGCTGCGCGCGGATGGGCCGCGCGAGAATTGGTTTTCCTTTTTCCAGCAAATTAGTAAATGTTTTTATAATTTAGTTTTGAGCTGATCTTTGCAAAATTATAGTAAATTCTATAGGTGTCCAAAAATAGTGAAACAAAATTTGTTAGGTTCATAAAAATGTGATCTATCTGTTGATATAGTTAGTTTACATTTATCTATGAGAATGCTAGGTTCATTAATTCATTTAGGAAAGCTTAGCATTATTTAGATTAATATTTGTAGGAATTTTTGTGGCAAATTGGTAATAGCTTTGACCATGAAATTTTTATAGTAGATTCATTGTATTATTATGAACTCACTATAATTTTTGTAGCCTTAGAATATGTTGAGAAATATGGTAGCTAAGTACTCCTTGTTGTAGTATATAGGAAATCGTTAATAAGAGTAAGAATATATTTTACTTGCTAAGTAGCACTTGTAGGCGAATCCCTGCTGGTTTGATGCAAATGATGATTAGCTCGGTATCTTAGTCATTAGAGCTAGCTTAGTGGTTTAGTAGATGTATTCTTACTTTAAGAACTCTTGTTGCCTTAATATAGAGTGTTGCATCATCATTGCATGCATGTAGAGAACGAGTTGGTGGAGTTCATGACTGCGGGCTAGCAGGAGTACGAGGAGGTGATTGAATAGTACAAGGAGGAGATCCTCATGCAGGAGGAGGTCCTAGAGCCACCACTAACTGACTGAGCTGACACCGCGCCTACCCAAGGCAATGCCTCGGTGCATAACCCTTATTTTGAATAATCACTGGAAATATATATATGATGTGCATTTATGTTATATGAGTTATACTTGAAACTACATGCATAGATATATCTACCTATGAGTCCTACTAGCCTAGGTCGAGTAGTTGCTATGCTTAGGTTTTTCGGTAGCGTGAGTAACCTACCGTTACTCACAATAGGTGATTATTATTATCACTCTCATGATAAAATGGTGAAAGAAAAAATGGAGACCAGGCAGGGATATGGTATGGGTATTGGTGGGTGTAAGAGGTTGTGTTCCATGGCCAACGGGGCATAACTTGGTTACACTATTTTCCAGTCTGTGTTGGTTAAGGACCGACCGTTGCATTGAGTTCTAGGCAAGTCATACTTGTTTATGGGAGCAGGGAAGGCTCGTTGCTCTCTTGTTATGGGTTTTGGCTCTTTCTGGACCTGACTGATTGGAGGTGGGATGGTGGAGGTCTAAGCACTGCACTGAAGTTAGGGACTCATGTGCGGGGGCTTGGAGTCCAAGTTTGGATGGGGACCTAGACCCCTTGATAGGAGAGTGTGTGTTGGTCCTGCTTATGCCTAGGGTACAAGCGAGGCCGTGTGTTTCAGGGTACCCAGCTAGGCACATTGATTCATGAATCACTGGGTAATCTGGTATGACTTGTCTATAGTCTAGCACCATAGTAAGAACTAGGAAGATGAAAAATGGTGAAATTGATCTGTTTGCTCAACTCTTGCTTGAAAGTAGAACATGTGCTTACATAGAATTGCTAAGATAATGAACTAATCATAACTGCTAATAAGAAACATACATAAGGATAAACTACTAGTAATGCTTTTTGCAAAAAGTAAACCCAGCAACCCATAAAGCTTATCAGAGTCAGAAAATTATTCCCACTAGTCGGGTAAGTCTTGCTGAGTACATCATGTACTCATGGTTTATTTACCCCAGTTGCAGGTGCAGTTTGAAGAGTAGCTGTTGTGTGGTGGATTCTTCTAGGGGGCATAGACGGATCCTTATATTCTATCGATAGATGTTTATTGTAATTCCGCTGTTTAAATTTTCGCACTCTGAACTTGGTAATGTAATAAGGTATTTTTAAGAACTCTGGTTGTATGAAATGGAATAAGTATTGTAAACTCATTCTCATTATTGGATCCTAGAGGAAAAATGTGGACTATTTGAGTTCTGCCCTTGGTGTGTGCTCAACGGAATCCGCCCAATGTAGCTTACTTTCAGGGTGCTTAGTGTCCGGTGGAAGAGGAGCGCCTCCGAAGGTGTGTTATTTTAGGTGGTTCTGACACACTGTATCCATGCAAGAAGCTAGGGTACTTGGGGACATAGCTACCTATGGCCAAGTGGGTACTGCCTTGGCCCTGGCTGCTTACCCTTTTGCGATTAATATTGTGGAACACGTGACTTGATATTTCGCTAATTTTCGTAGCTTCGTCTTTCTCTTTTAGTTCTTTCGTCATTTTGTTGTATTTGCAGTCCTTGGTGAAATGACTGGTGTTTTTGCCACATACCACGCAATAGGGTGTCCTTTGACCCTTGCCCCTTCCTCTATCGTCATGGCCTCCATGGGGACCTCGACCTCCTTGGTCGCCGCGCAGACTCTGATCAAAACTTTTGTATTGCTGATTTGACAATGGGCCTTGGAAACTCTGATCTACTAAGGAATGCTCTGGTTGCTCTTGCAAGTTGTTAATTGCATGGAAAGGCTTGATGTTTCACTGTGTTAGAGTTAGAGGTGGGCGAGATGCCCTACTTGCTTGCCTCCATGAATTTCATGTCACCATTCGCTTTTTCAAGTCGTCGTTAGATCTCACGTACTGCCTCATTACCTTGAATAGCTCTCTTATGGATGTTGGGTAATTTCTAGCGAAATGAGTTGCACATTGGCCGATGGCCAATCCTTCCATGGCTGCTGCTATAACTGTTTTTGCTAGCGCATTCGGCACCTACGCTTTGGTCTGAATGAATCTCTCTAGAAGCTCAAACAAAGATTCATCATCTTTTTGAATGCAATTCAGCAAATCTCTTGTTGTTTTCATCCCCAGGTGATACCCTTGGAAAGTGGATAGAAGTTTTGCTCTAATCTAACCCTAAGACTTGATAAATAGGGGTTTGAGCAAGGTGTACCAATCATGCGCAATGTCCTCGATGGCCATGATGAGTGACTTTGCGAGAACCTGGGCATCTCCTCCTACCAAGACTATCACTATTTCATAGCTTGCTAGAAACTTTCTCGGGTTTGTTTTTTCGTCGAATACCCGGATGCGAGGCTTGTAGCCGGCTGGCCATGGATACAGTTGAAGCTCTTTCGATAGTGGTGAAGTTGGGTCATACATGCCTTCACCTTCATCATAAAGGTCATTGCCTAGTAATATGACGTTTCTGCCAACGCGGATAGCACCTCCGACGCCTGCTCCTTGTAGTCCTTATTACCAATCTATCCCTCTAGATTTCAGCTTCCCTGATTGCCCTCTATGTCTATTCGACTCTGTTACAGGCAACGGCTTGCCTGAGCAGCTGCTCCATCTTGTTCTAGAGTTTGAGGATGTCTCGTTGGTACTGATTTAGCGTCTTCAAGTTTCTAGCTTGCTCGGTGATCTTGTCAGTCTTCATCTTCTTTGACCTCATCGCCGTTTTGGTTGATTTTGATTTCTTTGATGTCGCCTTTCGGTGTTTGCTCTCACCCTCCGGGCGTTGTGGTATTGTCCATTTACAACTACTTGTTTGGTTCCATGATAAGCTCGAGCAACAACCATGGTGGGTGCCAATGTTGTTCTAGGCCTAGGCCTTCAAACACCGATCGTCGCTCAAGTGAAATTAGGCACGAAAGGTGGTAGAAACAAGACTCATGTGAAAACAAGAATCAAGATTTTATTGCACTTGTTCATCCTGTCTTACACCCTCTATGGAGGGGCTATTTATACACCCTTGGAAGCTTTTCACTGGACGAGAATGCCCTTACAACCACCCTGTATTTAGGGAATATTCCCTACTACCATGGGCTGGTTCACCATCTAGAGTCCTTGCCTTCACTAGGTACTGTCTATCTGAGGGGTGCCAACTAACTTTGCCTCCTGTCGCCCTCCCAACCAACCAAGTGGGTCCTAGGCAGGCAGGAGCTGTCGGTCGTGTGAAGATGGTTGGCTCGCCGGAGATGGAACCTGAAACAAAGAACTAATGAAACATCACCACATATTCGCCTGAGCGAATAGTTTATTCTTGGCTATGCGCCCCAGGCCTCCCTAGGTCGGCCTAGCACCCCCCGCCTCGCAATAGCAAAAAGGTGCTAATGTTCCGCTGTTGGCGCCCCCTTCATCTCGCCATGTCAAGATGGTCGGCGAAGACATGATCCATTTCTCCTCCTGCCTCACTGTTCCTAACATTTTGCTCAAGCAAAAAGACAAGCGCGATGGCAGGCCGGCACAACCAGACTTTAGCGTCCCTCATTTCGCCTCCACGAGATCCTTTTCGCACTTGCCCTACGCATTTGGGTAGGTGAAATGAACCCCATGGGGTGCCCATAAGCGGGGCTTGCCCCCAACAGGCAGTGATGTATCACCACCATTACATTGTATGAGCCAACATTGATAGGTACCATGCATATCACTACCGTGTTGTGGTATCACCCAATAGTGATATATCCTTGCTGGTTAAACCACAACTCGGCAGTGAAATATTTCATATCACTATCGATTTTCAGTTCTGACCTGTTAGTATTAGTTGTCTTTAGCTGTTGGATCAACCTTAACTATCACAACATTGATTCTCCACTGGCAGCGATCTATGCTCATCACTGTCGGTTTATAATTGTCAGTTTCATATTAAAATGATAGTGATCTGTGCTCATCACTGCCAGTTTCATAACTGAATCAGGCAGTAATACGGGAACAACACTGTCGATTTAAGGAGCGAAACAAGCAGTGATGTCCTTTTCCCTATATATTAGAAATGTCTATTCCTCGTTGTCTGGTCTGTCTCCCTAGCGCCAACATTTCATCTCCTTCGCCTCACCATCTGCATCCACACCGACCATAAGATACCTGAGAGTGCCGCCGCTAGCTCTGACCCCATCGTCCTAGCCCACCATGCCGTCCCCATCCTAGTCCCCAGTCCACCGCACAGTCATACAAGAAGTGAAGACTTAAGAATAGAGAAGAGAAGAGAAGAGAAGAGAGGAAAATAAATTAGGGCTTGACCTTCGTTCATGGCCCATATGCTTTCCTCCTCCAAAAACTGATCAAGATCACAAGAGGTTTAGTGGTGGGGATCGCCGTGAGAGAGAGGGTGAAACAAGAGAGAAATCGTTGTGTGCCTTCTTCATACTCGTTGTTGGGATAAGATCTCTTTTTTACTACTATTTTGATGCAAGATCTATGCTTGGGTTTGGTGAATTTGTTGGATTAGTTGATGTGTTTAGGGTTCTAATCTCGTATTTGGGTCTTGCTGTTTTTCTAGATTGCGCAGTCATGGTTTTGGGTGTTGTTTAGCGTTGTTTTTTATCCAAAAATCATAGAAAATATATTCAAGCAGACATCAATATCTTTATTTTGGCATAGAGATCACGTTTATAGCCATTACGACCGGGAGATATGATCGTTGTTTGATGATACATTTGTGCTTTCAGAATTCTAGATAGTATTAGGTATCTTAAGTCTGTAATCTCGTGAAATGATCTACATGTAAGCTGTAGGTAATTTCATAAACTTTCTAGATTGGTAAAGATCATAAATGTTTGATCAGTATATCCCAAGTTATGCATGTTTTAGTCATCTGCTATTTTTCTATTGTTAGAAAGTTCAGTTTGTATGGGGGCTTGTTTTGGGTATCAGAGTCTCCAAAATCTAGAAGTTATAACATGAAAGTTGTAGATGATGCTGTGTTTTATATCCTTACAAAGTTTTCATATTTTTTGGACAAGTAGTTTGTTCACAGTAAAAATGTAAAGCAAGGTTGCTACCGTTGATTGAATGTTTGGTCGCTATTTTGGAGAAAAGGATGGCGCAAGCCGAAGAAGCAATTTATGCGTTATTTGTGTATGTTTGCATGAGTATGTTTTTTGAGATGATGATGATGTTTAAATAGGTGGTGCGCCCTTGGATCATTCTTTATGAGTATGTTTTGCATCTGTAGTCATAGTAGATGAGATCCGTTAGTACCTGCCTCCTTTGGACGCCGATAAGGAAGCAGAGACTGCGTGAGGGGGACAACATCGTGAGGTGTCAGTGGTGTCCTTTCCATCGGTAGTAGCACCACTTAGATCGGTGTTAGGGTTATATAAACAGGGTACCCCAAAGCACGGTCATAAGAGCTACCTACGATGGCCCGGCTAGCCATGGCCCAGCTAACCACACCCCCCTTGACCTCTCCCAGCTCTCGACCACACACCATGTGGTGCCCTCGACCATCTCCAGCATTAGCCGCTAAGGTAAGGACGAGAGGTGGGAAGACACGTTTAGTACGCCTGCCTGGACAGGGCGTGCACGCATACACTCCACCAAGTACAAGAGGACGGCGACACCTCTAACTGTCCAGCCCTAGGGCTGAGCGTCACCTCTGTCAGCACCCTGCTAACATACAAGACAACACTAGGACTCAGTTGGGTCACCTTGTGTGGCTCTGCACCACCCAAATCCTGTCTAGACTGATGGACGGGTGTATGATCACAACCACTATAGCATGGGAATCAGAATGGCCAGGAGCCTGCTCTCCCATTCTAACTAGATCCTATGCCCCTGACCTAGCCATTAGAGGTTGGGACAATGAGACTATGACCCAGAGAGATGGTGTTGGCGGTCTTTACCGATCAAATCCGACCGCCAATTAAGACATAAAAAAGGAGAAATTAGCAATCTTAAAACACATATGCATTTACTATTAACCAAGTTCCACATGTATTTGGAGAACATTATTTTGCAGGTCACAAACACAAATACATGGAATAATTCACCAAAAGGCGCTTTCCAACGCTGATTTGCGCAAAGGAATAACAAAGGCGCCCATCAACTCAACTCAAAAGGGGCAAAGCACCACCGAGGAATGATCTAGGTCTAGCCCATAGCCAGCCATGCGAAGGCGGTGGTGAGGTGGTGAGGTCAGGGGGCGGCCGAGCCTAGGGGCGGGCGACCCCCTACCGATGCTCCTCTGTCCCTCCTTGCTCAGGCGGTGCCATGCCTCCATGCAGAGGTGGTGCAGCTCAGTCCTCACGCTAGGAATATCCTCTAGCACTACCTAGCTCCCTGTATAAATAGAGGGGTACCCCCCTCTACAACACACACCATTTGGCATACTCACACACCACTTGAGTTCTATCACACCTCACTTAGTTGTAGCTTTTCCTTTTTAGTAGTAGTTTAGAGCAAGGCAACGCTACCTTGGAGAGTTTGGCTCCTTGGAAGAAGAGACCTTTGGGTATGAATAGAAATATGAGTTCTTCCAAAGCTATGCTCTCATATTATAATTATAGTCATACTTATGAACTTGAGTATAGTCATTGTGTTATGATCTTGATATATGAACTAGTCCATAGTTTGTATGTCATGAAAGTAGCATACTTAACTTTATGCTTAACCACTCATATAGCTTATATAATCAGGATTAGAGCTAAGTTGAGGCGGCGGTTCATTGTGACAGTTAGGTGTGCTCAAGTTCTTTACCTATCGATCCGTAGGGTCAAGGATCTGGGGGATTTGAGTAGTTTCTGTATACACAAGTGTGGTGCTTGTGTATGGAGAGACAGGTGAATGCATTGTCCCTTTTCAAGGTTGAAAGCTCTAGTTTGGTTTTGGTTAATTGATGAAACCCTAAGTGCTAACCTAGTTTATCAAAGTGATTATGAGATAGGTAGCACTACTCCAAGTGATGAAGCAATGACGAAGATCATGACAAAGGTGATGGCATGGTGATGATCAAATGCTTGAACTTGGAAAAGAAGAAAGAGAAAAGCAAAAGGCTCAAGGCAAAGGTATAAAATGTAGGAGCCATTTTGTTTTAGTGATCAAGACACTTGGTGAGTGTGATCACATTTAGGATAGATAGCCATACTATTAAGAGGAGTGAAACTCGTATCGGAATGCGGTTATCAAAGTGCCACTAGATGCTCTAACTCATCGCATATGCATTTAGGATCTAGTGGAGTGCTAACACCCTTGAAAATGTTTGTGAAAATATGCTAACACATGTGCACAAGGTGATACACTTGGTGGTTGGCACATTGGAGCAAGGGTGAAGAAGTTAGAAGTGAAAACGAGTTGGTTGCGAAGACGCTGGCGTCGGTCAACTGACCGGACGCTGGGTCTGAAAGCACCGGACGTTGGCAGCTTGCGTCCGGTCGAACTGGTCGGTCGGCATAGTACCTAGGGTATTGCACCAAACGCTGGTCTATGTCCGGTCAAGGTTGACCAGACACATCCGGTCAAAGAAATACGCCTCGAGGAGCTTACTGGAAACGACCGGACGCTGGGGCTTCAGTGTCCGGTCAGTTTCGTAGCCGTTGGAATCTAACGAACGGCATTTGAAGCAAGTGACGCGTGGCGTCCATCGGGCGACCGGACGCTGAGTCTAGGGTCCGGTCTGTATGACCGGAGTGTCTGGTCAGAGCGTGTTTTTCCCAGTGAAAGGGTATAATGGCTCTATTTGATTGGGGCTCTATTTATTGCCCCATGGCTGGCTCAAGGGACAACTCTTGCACATTTTCATTAACATAGCAACCTTGTGAGCTTAGCCAAAGTACTCCCACTCATCTCCATCATTGATCCATCATCATTGTGAGATTGGGAGAGAATCCAAGTGCATTGCTTGAGTGATTGCATCTAGTGGCACTTAGTATTCGTGCTACGCTATGGATTTCGCTTGTTTCTCTTGGTGGTTGCCACCACCTAGACGGTTGGAGCAGCGGTGGAGGATCAGCACGAGTTGGTGATTGTTCGTGGCCATCTCCGGTGATTGTAAGGGGAGTTGTACCTTCCCCGGCGGAGTGCCGAAAGGTAACTCTAGTAAATTGCTCGTGTCATTGAGTTACCTCACTTGTGGGTCGGTTCTTGCAGTGTCATATCATGTGGACGAGGTTTGTGAAACACCTCTCAGCCGCCGAACCACCAAGTGTTGGTTGACACAACGGGGACGTAGCGTGTTGGCAAGCACGTGAACCTCGGGAGAAAATCGATTGTCTCTTGTCATTTGCATTCTCCCGGTGATTGGCTTGATCTTCATCTTGTGATTGGTTCATCCCCTACACGGCGGTATAATCACTCTACTCGCTTATTTACATTCTTGCAAACTAGTTGATACAAGCTCTTTAGTGTAATTAGAATTGAGAGCTTGCTTTACTATTTACATTCATCTAGTTGAGATCTTTAGAGTAGCAAGTTTGAGAGCTCTTAGTGAGTAGTTACATAGCAAGTTTGGGTGCCTAATTAGTCATTGCAACTAGAATCGTTGGATAGGTGGCTTGCAACCCTTGTAGAGCTAGAGCAAGTTTACATTACGCTATTTGTCATACTAATCAAATTGCTCTAGTTGATTTGTAGATTTTTAAATAGGCTATTCACCCCCCCTCTAGCCATATTAGGACCTTTCAAGTGGTATCAGAGCCATGGTCACCGTTTGATTAAAGGCTTAACAACCTCGGTGTCAAATTATGGCTCAAGTTGTATTCAACAATGTGGGGGGCAAACCACCGTTCTTTGATGGGACATGCTATGGTTATTGGATGAGAAAGATGAGAATGTATCTTGGTTCAATCAATGATCAAGTATGGGAAGTGATCGAGAATGACTATGCTATCATTGATCCCGATGATCCAACCAATCAAGATAAGATCAACAAGCAATGCAATACAATGGCTCTCAACACCATATACAATGCCATTGATTCCAAGGTGTTTGAGCAAATCAAGGATTGTGATAGAGCAAATGAGGTGTGGAAGAGATTGGAGGAAACATATGAGGGCACACCGGCGGTGAAGAGTGCCAAGTTGTATATCCTCAAGGATAAATTGACAAGCTTCAAGATGAAGGAAGATGAGAGCATTTCGGAGATGTTCCATCGATTGCAAGTCATTGTCAACGACTTGAAGGTATTGGGAGAGAAGATCAAGGATGATGATGTCTCCCATCGATTCTTGATGTGCTTACCTCCAAGATTTGAGATGTTAAGATTGCTCATCATAAGAGGAGGATTGAAGGACATTACCCCCAACCAAGTACTAGGTGATGTCATGACACAAGAAACATACCATGTGGAAAGGGAGGGGGATGACAAGGAGGACAAGAACGAAGAAGAGGACAAGAAGAACAAAAGCATAGCATTCAAGGCTAGTTCATCATCATACAAAAACAAGGGCAAGTCCAAGAAAGAATCAAGTGATGATGAAGATCTAAGTGATATTGATGATGAGGCTATGGCTCTCTTTGTGCGCAAGATGGGCAAGTTCATGAAGAAGAAGGGCTATGGTGCAAGAAAGAGAAGAGATCACACCAAGAAGAAAGAGTATGTGAGAAGATGCTACAATTGCAAGAGCCCAGATCATGTAGTAGCAAATTGTCCATACAATAGTGACAATGACGAGGATGAGAAGAAGAAGCACAAGGAGGATAAGAAAGAAAAGAAGGAGAAGAGAATGACCTTCCAAAAGAAGAAGAAGGGTGGAGGCTATGTAGTCACTTGGGATAGTGATGGCTCATCGGATAGTGATGACTCTAGTGATGATGGCAAGAAGTCTATCAAGAGAGCACTAGAAAGCATCGCCATCAACGACAAGCCCTCCATCTTCGACACTCCATCAACATGCGTCATGGCAAAGCCTACCAAGGTAAAATATGATGAGAGTGATGATGATGAATATGAAAGTGACTCTTATAGGAATGATAATGATGATGATGATGATGAGGAGGAATACTCCAAGGAGGAGCTCTTGGACATGTGTGAGCAAGTGCACGCTTGGAATGAGATGAAGAGAAAGGAGTGCAAAGAATTGCGCAAGAAGCTAAAAAATCTCTTGAGCAATCCTTTGATGAGCTCAATGCCACTCATGAGAGGCAAATGGAAGCCCATGAGAAGCTTGGCAAAGCTCACTCTAAGCTTGAAAAGGCTCACTCCTCTCTCATTGAGCAAGTCAAAGTGGAGGAAGCCAAGAAGGAGCAAATTATCATAACATGTGATGTGGGACTAACATGCGATCTTATTAATGAATCTATTTTTGTTGCTCCTACTAACACTTCTTGTAGCACTACCACCTCTACTCCACCTATGAATGATACATCACTAATGGTGGAAAATGAGAACCTCAAGAAGGAGGTAAATGAGCTCACTCGTGCCTTAGGCAATGCCTATGGTGGAGAAGCCCACTTGCTAAAGTGCTTGGGTAGCCAAAGATTTTCTCTCAACAAAGAGGGATTAGGATATACCCCCAAGAAAGGCAAGGTGACCTTTGTCACTCCCAAAGCTAGCTTTGTGAAGGGCAATGGTCGGTTTTGCAATAGATGCAAGCAAGTTGGGCATATAGAGCAAAGTCGCAAGACTAACAAGAAGAAGCTATCTAATGTATCCTCAATCAAATTTGATTCTTGTTACATGCTTTATAAGGGTGCCAATGGTGTGAAGGCTAAGTTCATTGGTACACCAATTGTGGGCCCAAAGAAGAAGGCCATTTGGGTACCAAAGACCTTGGTGACTAACCTACAAGGACTCAAGCAAGTTTGGGTACCTAAAAAGAATTGATCTTCTTTTGTAGGTAAATTATAAAACCAGGAGGAAGGCATTGGGTGCTTGATAGTGGGTGCATACAACACATGACCGGTGATTCAAGAATGTTCAATTCAATCAATGAAAGCAAGAGCAATTGGATTGATAGTATCACATTTGGTGACAATGGCAAAGGCAAGGTCAAAGGGCTTGGTAAGATTGCAATATCCAATGACTTGAGCATTTCCAATGTGCTACTAGTAGAGAGCTTGAACTTCAACCTATTATCGGTAGCTCAATTGTGTGATCTTGGTTTCAAGTGCATATTTGGTGTGGATGATGTAGAGATCATAAGTATAGATGGCTCTAACTTGATATTCAAAGGATTTAGATATGAGAATCTATACTTAGTTGATTTCAATGCTAGAGAAGCTCAATTGTCAACATGTTTGATCACTAAGTCTAGCATGGGTTGGTTATGGCATAGAAGGCTTGGTCATGTTGGAATGAAATAATTAAACAAGTTAATCAAGCATGACTTAGTTAGAGGCTTGAAAGATGTCACTTTTGAGAAAGATAAGCTATGTAGTGCATGTCAAGCCGGAAAGCAAGTTGGTAACACACATCCTAAGAAGAGCATAATGAGCACATCTAAGGCATTTGAGTTGATGCACATGGACTTGTTTGGACCAACCACCTACACTAGCATTGGTGGAAACAAATATGGATTTGTGATTGTGGATGATTTCACTAGATACACATGGGTGTTCTTTTTTGTTGATAAGAGTGATGTGTTTGCTACATTCAAATCATTTGTCAAAGGCATTCACAATGAGTTTGAAACAACAATCAAGAAAGTTAGAAGTGACAATGGTAGTGAATTCAAGAACACTAGAGTTGATGAGTTATGTGATGAATTTGGAATTAGACATCAATTCTCGGCCAAGTATACTCCTCAATCAAATGGGCTAGTTGAAAGAAAGAATAGAACCTTAATTGATATGGCAAGATCAATGTTGAGTGAGTACAATGTGAGTCATTCATTTTGGGCTGAAGCAATCAACACAGCTTGCTACTATAGCAACCGACTCTATTGTCACCCCATGATGGAGAAGACACCCTATGAGCTTTTGAATGGAAGAAAGCCCAACATAGCATACTTTCGGGTTTTTGGTTGTAAATGCTATATATTGAAGAAAGGCACCGGATTGAGCAAATTTGAAAAGAAATGTGATGAAGATTTCTTGCTTGGTTACTCCACTACTAGCAAAGCTTATAGAGTTTGGAATTTGGCTAGTGGTACTTTTGAGGAGGTTCATGATGTAGAGTTTGATGAAACAAATGGTTCCTAAGAGGAAGATGAGAATCTAGATGATATGAGAGGCACTCAATTGGTCAATACAATGAAGAACATGGACATTGGTGAGTTAAGGCCTAGAGAGGTGGTAGATGTTGAAGATGATAAGAATCAAGTACTCTCTAACTCAAATGTGCAAGCTAGTGGTTCTCATGATCAAGTCCAAGCAAGCACTAGTGATGGCAATGTGCAAGATCAACAAATGGCTAGTTTATCATCTCAACCAAGAAATCAATCAAATGCTAGCAATCAAGTGCAAGTGCTTCAACCAACCAATGTTTCAAGAGATCATCCATTAGACACTATCATTGGTGATATTTCAAGAGTTGTGCAAATAAGATCAAGATTGGCCTCATTTTGTGAGCATTTCTCATTTGTGTCATCCATTGAACCTAAGAAGATAGATGAAACTTTGAGGGATGTTGATTGGATAAATGCTATGCATGAAGAGCTAAACAACTTCACAAGAAACCAAGTATGTGATTTAGTTGAGAGGCCTAAGGATCATAATGTGATTGGAACTAAGTGGGTCTTTCAGAACAAGCAAGATCAAGATGGGATAGTAATAAGGAACAAAGCAAGATTAGTGGCTCAAGGTTACACTCAAGTTGAAGGTCTTGACTTTGGAGAAACATATGCCCCGATTGCAAGATTGGAAGCAATTAGGATCTTACTAGTTTATGCTTGTGCCCACAACATGAAGTTGTACCAAATGGATGTGAAAAGTGCATTTCTCAATGGGTACATCAATGAGCTTGTGTATGTTGAACAACCTCCTGGTTTTGAAGATGAGAAGAAACCCAACCATGTCTACAAGTTGAGAAAGGCTTTGTATGGATTGAAACAAGCACCTAGAGCATGGTATGAGAGATTGAGGGATTTCCTACTCTCTAAGGGATTCGAGATGGGAAAAGTTGACACCACTCTCTTCACCAAGAAGCTTGGAAATGACTTATTTGTAATGCAAATCTATGTTGATGATATCATCTTTGGATCAACAAATCAAGAATTTTATGAGGAGTTTGGTAAGATGATGGCAAGTGAGTTTGAGATGTCTATGATTGGAGAACTTAGTTACTTCCTTGGTCTTCAAATCAAGCAAATGAAGAATGGCACATTTATGAGTCAAGGCAAGTATATCAAGGACATACTCAAGAAGTTTGAAATGGATGAGAGTAAAGCTATTAGTACACCAATTGGGACAAGTGGAAGCTTGGATAGTAATGCTAGTGGCAACATGGTGGATCAAAAGATATATCAGTCTATGATTGGAAGCCTACTCTATGTGACCGCATCAAGGCCGTATGTGATGTTTAGTGTATGCATGTGTGCTAGATTTCAAGCCTCACCAAGAGAAAGTCATTTGAAGGCAACTAAGAGAATATTGAGGTATTTGAAGCATACACAACATGTTGGATTATGGTATCCCAAAGGAGCAAGATTTGAGTTGATTGGATATTCAGACTCCGATTATGCGGGATGCAAAGTTGAGAGAAAGAGCACATCGGGCACATGTCAACTATTGGGAAGATCACTTGTATCTTGGTCATCAAAGAAGCAAAATAGTGTAGCACTTTCAATCGCCGAAGCGGAGTACATTTCGGCCGGTAGTTGTTGTGCTCAATTACTTTGGATGAAGGCTACTTTGAGTGACTTTGGAATCAAGTTCAAGCAAGTGCCATTGCTATGTGACAATGAAAGTGCCGTAAAGCTCACCAACAACCCGGTTCAACACTCAAGAACAAAGCATATAGATGTCTGTCATCACTTCATAAGAGATCACCAACAAAAAGGGGACATTTGCATAGAGAGTGTGGGCACCGAAGATCAACTTGCCGACATATTCACCAAGCCACTTGATGAGAAGAGGTTTTGCAAGCTAAGGAATGAATTGAACATATTTGACTTCTCCAATATGTGTTGATGCAACCCCATCATATGACATGCCTCTCCTTCGAGCAATCCAAGGTAAAAGTTGATTGGCATGGCATACATCTTTTCTAAGGACATGATTAGTGCATCTAGACATATTTCACATTTGAATAGGCTCATTCATGAAAATCAAATGAATTTGATACTTGTATGGTACCACTATTGCTTGTATGTTTAAAATGATCTAGTGGTAGCATATGACATATTTGTGGGCTTGTAAACCTAGTGTTTGATTTAGAAAATGAGCTATAAGTGTTTAACTCAACTATGGTACAAGATAACCCTTATTTGGAGGTGTGAAGAAGCTTGTCCTTGGATCAAACCGAGTTAAATATCTTTTGCAAGTAATCTAGATTGAACCAAATTGGGAAAATGATCTGCATTTCACATAGTTCCACCCCAATCTATCTATAATTTGAACCTATCTCTACTTCAAGCCTTTGTGGTCATTGATGACAAAGGGGGAGAGAAAACAAAGATATGAGTGATAGGGGAGTATTTGACATAGGGGGAGAGATATGATAAAAGAAAGGGATCAATTAAAATTTTGAGCATACAAATAGGGGGAGCAAGCTCATAAACTTGTATGGTGCATTTGAATGAGCATTACATATGTTTGCTTGCATGGCATAAGTTTTATTTTCAAATATCCATGCTTGTGTGGTGTATGCTAGTTGTAGGTTTGAATGTTGAAATGAAAAACTAGCATGCATAGGCTAAGTAACTAGACTTATGTTCTTTCTATAGAAACTAGACCCTTGCATGTAATGTTGATCTCACAGGGTATTCTAGTTTTTGTATATGCCTAGTTACTAATGGTGCTAAGGATGGTATATTGGTGCACTCCGATTAGTATCACGCTTCAAAGCTCCATCTCTTATACCTTAGCATCATTTGGTAGAAATTGACTCCTATATTTCCTATCTAATCATATGTGTAAAGCTACAATCCAAACTCTTAGCACATATGTAGGGGGAGCAATTGCTACCATTTGGAGTTCATGAAACTTGTCCACATTCTTTTACACATGGTAAATATGCTTGGGCAAGCAACATGGATTTGATTAAACTTTAATTCATATATTTGTATAAGGGTTGTCATCAATTACCAAAAAGGGGGAGATTGAAAGCTCTAGTTTGGTTTTGGTTAATTGATGGAAACCCTAAGTGCTAACCTAGTTTATCAAAGTGATTATGAGATAGGTAGCACTACTCCAAGTGATGAAGCAATGACGAAGATCATGACAAAGGTGATGGCATGGTGATGATCAAATGCTTGAACTTGGAAAAGAAGAAAGAGAAAAACAAAAGGCTCAAGGCAAAGGTATAAAATGTAGGAGCCATTTTGTTTTAGTGATCAAGACAATTGGTGAGTGTGATCAAATCTAGGATAGATAGCCATACTATTAAGAGGAGTGAAACTCGTATCGGAATGCGGTTATCAAAGTGACACTAGATGCTCTAACTCATCGCATATGCATTTAGGATCTAGTGGAGTGCTAATACCCTTGAAAATGTTTGTGAAAATATGCTAACACATGTGCACAAGGTGACACACTTGGTGGTTGGCACATTGGAGCAAGGGTGAAGAAGTTAGAAGTGAAAACGAGTTGGTCGCGAAGACGCTGTCGTCGGTCAACTGACCGGACGCTGGGTCTGAAAGCACCGGACGCTGGCAGCTTGCAGTTCGGTCGAACTAGGTAGGTTGGCACAGTACCTAGGGTATTGCATCGGACGCTGGTCTGTGTCCAGTCAAGGTGGACCGGACGCGTCCGGTCGAAGAAATATGCCTCGCGGAGCTTACTAGAAACGATCGGACGCTAGGGCTTCAGCGTCCGATCAGTTTTGCCGGTGCGTCCGGTCAGTTTCGTAGCCATTGGAATCTGATGAACAGTGTTTGAAGCCAGTGATGCATGGCGTCCATCGGGCGACCGAACGCTGAGTCCAGGGTCCATGTCTGTATGACCGGAGCAGTCCGGTCAGAGCGCAGTTTTGCCCAGTGAAGGGGTATAACGGCTCTATTTGATTGGGGCTCTATTTATAGCCCCATGGCCGGCTCAAGGGACAACTCTTGCACATTTTCATTGACATAGCAACCTTGTGAGCTTAGCCAAAGTACTCCCACTCATCTCCATCATTGATCCATCATCATTGTGAGATTGGGAGAGAATCCAAGTGCATTGCTTGAGTGATTGCATCTAGTGGCACTTGGTATTCATGTTGCGCTACGGATTTCGCTTGTTTCTCTTGGTGGTTGCCACCACCTAGACAGTTGGAGCAGCGGTGGAGGATCGGCACGAGTTGGTGATTGTTCGTGGCCATCTCCGGTGATTGTAAGGGGAGTTGTACCTTCCCCGGCGGAGTGCCGAAAGGTAACTCTAGTAAATTGCTCATGTCATTGAGTTACCTCACTTGTGGGTCAGTTCTTGCGGTGTCCTATCGTGTGGACGAGGTTTGTGAAACACCTCTTAGCCGCCGAACCACCAAGTGTTGGTCGACACAACGGGGACGTAGCGTGTTGGCAAGCACGTGAACCTCGGGAGAAAATCGATTGTCTCTTGTCATTTGCATTCTCCCGGTGATTGGCTTGATCTTCATCTTGTGATTGGTTCATCCCCTACATGGCGGTATAATCACTCTACTTGCTTATTTACATTCTTGCAAACTAGTTGATACAAGCTCTTTAGTGTAATTAGAATTGAGAGCTTGCTTTACTATTTACATTCATCTAGTTGAGATCTTTAGAGTAGCAAGTTTGAGAGCTCTTAGTGAGTAGTTACATAGCAAGTTTGGGTGCCTAATTAGTCATTGCAACTAGAATGGTTGGATAGGTGGCTTGCAACCCTTGTAGAGCTAGAGCAAGTTTGCATTACGCTATTTGTCATACTAATCAAATTGTTCTAGTTGATTTGTAGATTTTTAAATAGGCTATTCACCCCCCTCTAGCCATATTAGGACCTTTCAAAGGTTGAGGGGTAGGCGGTAGGTGGTGACAGCCTTGTCCGTACCTTCTAATCCCCCACATTCGACTGGGGTGTAGAAGTCTAAATTATCACATGAGGTTGCTGGCAGACCAGTACTCGATGGCCTCCCGACCTGCTTCACACTTAGCACTAATACTAATCATGTAACTTGGATGATCATTAACTAATCTTTGTATGACTACACTATACCAATGCCTACTCGACTTAGGATTATTCTTTTATTCTTTCTCTTTATTTTATCCTTTGAGGAATACCAGGTGTGTGTCCACTATCTTGAAATCACCGTTCTTACCCTTGTATACTTGCAAGCATTATTATTCAAGTTCATATCCATACTAGACTCTTAATCAAATGCCTTCCTTTGGGAAAATATAAATAACGATACCCTGAATACTGTCGGGTGAAATGCTACAATGATTGCTCCAGTGCGCTTGCGGATAAATATCTAAAATTGTTAAGGAACTATGAAGGCTATTACTTAGTGACATTGCTAATCACTAGTGATGTTGCTAAGTAATACCAACGAGCACTTCTGGTGCCATTGCTAGGAATACAAACCTAGTAGCTACGCTAAGAAGTGCCAACAGACGGCTACCTACGATGGACAACCACTCTCCCCATACATTGACATCATGACTTCTCCCCAAAGAAACAAACACTAGGACGAAGGCCATGACGTCTACAACAAGCCCATGCTGAGCAGGGAAGTTGGTGAACAACCACCACTCCCATAGTGCTGCCATGGCCAGAATAGTGCTGTCACCTTACGCCATGCCTTGGCGTAAGGAGCAAGCTCATGACGACCATGCCCAAACGTGTTGACAAGACTGGTAGGCTTGCCAACCAAGCAAACTAGCTTCTCCCTCCCTTGGGCACCTGGCCACTTGGGCCAGAAGAACTAAAAACGACTGCATGTAACCTGGACCCCATGGCTATATATGGGGAGTCAGGCCTTCTTTCGAGGAGCCTTCTTGATGTAGACTAGGTCCGATCTTTCGAAAGGTATGATAGCATCGATTGGTGGAGACTCGACGTTCACGATCTAGGATTCAAACCAAGACTGATTTGGACTCCCGCAACCGTTACACCACTGCTCCATTGGTTATCAACCACGCGAACGTGATTGACCTCGCCGAGAAGGCTTTCCTACAAGCGAATCGAGAACACAAGCAAGAACGAGATAAACACAATCTAAAATTGCAAATAAATATGAGGCTTATGATAATGAGAAAGAGTTCAAGTCTTTATTCAAAAGGACTAATTGCCACAGGCAAACAAGATCAAGAACTGGGGCCCTGGTTCACAGCAAGCGGCCTTGGCGGCGACAGTTGCAGCAAAACAACGTCTGTTTCACGAGGAAATCAAGAACTAAACAAAACCCAAACCATAAGGAGAGTGACGGATGCAATTTATAGAGTCTTGGGCGTCACTCCCCTGGACGCAACCTCTAATGGGCCAAACACGATACACGGTCCAACGGACCAAAAGACGGTGTCGCAGCACCCTAGTAGATTCTGAATGCTTACTTGTTTCGACAATTCCTGTCGATTCCGAAGGTCTTTTGACGTGAAACCACTTGGATTGGCTTCCTTATCAAATTAGCTTTCCAACCATATGTGGATCGTCTAAAACGGAGTCCGGATGCGTACTGGGTGACCAGTTTAAGGCAGACTGGTCCTAGAGGCCGAGGCAGACTCAAACTTGAGTTGCTTTGGGCCTCCACCTCGGGGACTCGAACCAAATTAGCCTCGAACCTCCTTCTTGACTTGGACACCCTTGCTAGCCTCCTACCCCTCCATACCATGTGCCAAACATGGGCATATGCAGGGGTGTCATGTCCTCATCATCCTCCCCTTCTTGACGAAAAGCCGTCCTCGACGTCGATTGTGCTTGAAACTGATCCTGCACAACATAAAGGAGAACGGGGTTGCGAAAACAAAGGGAACTGAAATAATTGTGAGAAGGAACGTGACCATGTTTCCAAGTTTGTAGCATGTCATCTTGCATAAAAATTTTAGCAAGCATGTAGACTCCATGATCCGAATAGCACACGATGTATGTCAACACTATCCTACAAAAGATTAGAACTATCCAAAGATAATGCAGGAATAGATAATCTAGTAGACATAGGTAGCAACCAACAATGCTTCCCTTCTTGGAAGTGAACTTGTTTCTTTGAGGAACATAAGAAAATGTGTGTATGATTATGGCTGACCTCTAAACGATTATAATCTTGTACAACAAAAGGAGAATTCATATTACTGCGAATATATACTCGATGTATCATATATTGTCCCTTGTTGTTATATTTGCCAATAACATGATATGTATGTTTAGAAAACCAAGGTAAATCAACATATTTAAATAGGCTCTCCTCCAAACAATCTAGGTTACATAAAACATCAAATTCAATGTAACCCAAAGTATGTAAAGAAGACAACAGTTTGAACTCATCAGTTTTAGTAGCAATATGAATAACATGTTTATTTTCAGCGCAAGTGGTTGGTTCCAAAACATGTAAAACTGAAGCATCATCAACCAATTCATCTTTATCACAAGGAACATCAAGCAAATTATCATGGGATAAAGATAAATCAAGAGAGGGTTCCACTAACAATTGCTCTATGATAGCATGGTGTGTGGAAGAATTTATTACATTAAAACAGTTCTCACCTTCTGTGAGTGTAGCACCATGGGCATTACCTCTGTTTTCAGCAAGAGTAATAGGTGCATTATGAAGTGATGGTTTTGAATTTGCATATGAAGGTTGTGAGCTCCTCATTTTCTGTCATGTCATCCTAGCTCTTTTGTACATTGTCCTAGCAAAAGGTTAGGCATAGCAGGAGGAATAACAAGAGATTGATCTAGTTGATGCACCTCATCATTTGAATTAATTACAAGAGATGGATTAACAAAATTTTCTCTCATAAGATCTTTCATATCATTCCAAGTTTGAGGTTTATCAGAAGGATCTAAAGACTCCCACCAAGATAAAGCAGAATATCGTAAAACACTAGATGCATTTTTTACCTTCCTCCTTTGGACACATAAAGCGAGTAGCAAATATGTTATCTATGGAAATTTCCAACTCCATGTACTCATCAGCACCTATACTATCATAAGTCGGTGGATATGAACAACCTGTCATTGTTAGAATCAAACAAGAAAACACACAAGTATGTATTTTCCTATGAACTACTATAGGATGTGGTCAAGGAGTAAAGTCACACACTCTCAATGCGTCTTACCACAGGTCTTACAAGTGTTCTTACCAAAGCAACAGGCGGTGCAATCGGTCGGTGACTATGATACCGTTGTAGCTTGAGTGTAACAGTTGCAAGGCGAACCTATACTTGGTTAGAAGAAGGTGGAGCTTGGACAGGCACAATATAGTAGCAAGGAATAGCAAAATTCACAACTAAATAGCAAAGCTGAATAAGTATCCCAAGTACTTATCTTAGTTGCTGGCCTACTCACGTTCCAAGTACCAGATGTATCAAGTGATGTGAACAGCAAGAATATGATTAGGAACAAGGTAGAAATCAGCACATGCAGGCTATAGGACAGGGAATATGTGACAATGTATATATTTTTTTTGGCTTTTTGTGGACTATATGTAATGCAAAAACAGTAACAATCTAAATAGGAAAACAAAGTTATACCTAATGGGCAACAAGGTCTCTGATGCCACTTGATGTAGACTAGGCCCAATCTTCCGAAAGGTATGATAGCGTCGATTGGTGGAGACTCAATGTTCACGATCTAGGCTTCGAACCAAGACTGATTCGGACCCTCGCAACCGTTACACCACTGCTCCGTTGGTTATCAACCACGCGAACGTGATTGACCTCGCCGAGAAGGCTTTCCTGCAAGCGAATCGAGAACACAAGCAAGAACGAGATAAACGCAATCTGAAATTGCAAATAAATATGAGGCTTATGATACTGAGAAAGAATTCAAGTCTTTATTCGAAAGGACTAATCGACACAGGCAAACAAGATCAAGAACTGGGGCCCTGATTCACAGCAAGCGGCCTTGGCGGTGACAGTTGTAGCAAAACAACGTCTGTTTCACGAGGAAATCAAGAACTAAACAAAACCCAAACCCTAAGGAGAGCGATGGCTGCTATTTATAGAGTCTTGGGCGTCACCCCCTGGATGCACCCCCTAATGGGCCCAAACACGATACACGGTCCAACGGACCAAAAGACGGTGTCGCAGCACCTTGATATATTCTGGATGCTGACTTGTTTCAACGATTTCTATTGATTCCGAAGGTCTTTTGATGTAAAACCACTTGTATTAGCTTCCTTATAAAATTAGCTTTCCAACCATATGTGGATCGTAAAAAATGGAGTCCGGATGCGTCCTGGGTGACCAGTTTAAGGCAGACTGGTCCTAGAGGCCGAGGCAGACTCGAACTTTAGTTGCTTTGGGCCTCCACCTCAGGAACTCGAACCGAATTAGCCTCGGACCTCCTTCTTGACTTGGACACCCTTGCTGGCCTCCTACCCCTCCATACCATGTGCCAAACATGGGCATATGCAGGGGTGTCATGTCCTCATCACTTCTCCTACCTCGAAATCCCTTCTACTAGTAGAACCCTAGATTGCATACCCCCTATTGTAAGCCATTTTGAGCACTTGACATTAAGGAACACGTACTCACAGTCTCCTGCACTGGATGTAGGGTTTTGTTCTAAACCAGTATAAATTCTCTATGTTCTAAGTGCTAGCCATCAACTTTCTTGAGCAGCACGGTGATAAATTTATTGGTCGGTTCTCAAAACTCCGACAATCGGCTTTTCAAGAGAGTAGTTAGGGTATGTGCTCACTTAACATTGGTTCTGATCAGCTCCCTCTTCTTATATCAGTACTACATAATTGGGGGGCCGCAACCTTGCTTCAGTTAGCTGGCGCACCTGGAAGGTCCAAATGGCTATAGTGCGGTGAATAGCCTATAAAAATTTCTACAAATTGACTATAGCAAATAATTAGTACAACAATTAGCGAAGCCTTTTGCTCTAGATCTAATAGGGTTGCAAGCCACCTATCCACAATATTAGTGATGTATAATCTCTAAGCACTCAAAAGCTAAGTCTCTACTTGCCTAACTGGTGACCTAGCTAACTACAACTAAATTACCGACTAATGCTATGCTACACTAGCTACTCAAACTACCTCTACACAAGATATCTATAGAAATGTAAATACAAGAGATAGAGATGATTATACTAGTCATGGCAAGAGATGATCAATCAATAAGTGAATACCAAGAGAATACTAGGAGAATTTCAAAGAGACAATAGACACAATTTTTCTCCCGATGTTCACGTGCTTGGTGGTTCGATGAGCTAATAGGCGTTCACAAGCCTAGACCAACAAGTGGGCGCTACAAGAACCAAGCACAAATGAGGGTACTCAATGACACAAACAATTTACTAGATTGCCTTTTGGCTCTTCACCGAGAAAAGATCATGAACACTCACAAGATCACCGGGAGATGGCCACGAACAATCATCAACTTGTGCCAATCCTCTTCCGCTGCTCCAAGTTGTCTAGGTGGTGGCAACCACCAAGAGTAACAAGAAATCCCACAGCTCACACAATCACTAGTGCCACTAGATGCTCAAACTCTAAGCAAATGCACTAGAATCACTCCCAACCTCACAAAGATGATGAATCTATGATGGAGATGTGTGGGAGGTGTTTGGCTTAGCTCACAAGGATGTATCAGTGATCAAAATATCTAAGAGAGTGAGCTAGAGCCTAGCCAACATCTATTTATAGAGCCCCAACAAGTCACATACTCGTTGGACTCTTAACCTGATTTCTGCGTGCTGACCGGACACGCTACAGGGTGCACCAGACGCCTCTGGTGTCCAGTCGCCCTGAGATAGCCACATGTCTTGACCATTTGAATCTAGCCATTGCCACCCAACGGCTCCTTCACACGCTCTCACTACTTATTGACCGGACGCACAGGTCAAAAGACTAGACTCGCCAACCCCCGGCGTCTGATCGCGATCCAGAGAGGTCTAGAGTGCATTTTTGCCGACCGGACATGTCCGGGTGACTGGACTCACTTAGCATCCAGTCCCTCCGTTGCACGTGTTGCCTGCTGGTGAATAGTGCCAGGGGTGCGTCCGATTGCGCCCCCTGGCTAGCATTTGGTCTAAGCCCGGCATCTAGCCGGGACCTTGGGTTAGGCACTAGACTCGCCCGGCGCGTCCGGTTGCAGAGTTCGATCGCGTTGCTTGCTCTTGACCGTGCCTAGGGTCACTGACCGGACTCGCCCAATGCATCCGGTCACAGAGTCCGGTCACCCCCGTGACTTCCTTTCCTTTTCTAACTTCATCCCTTGTGTAAATGTGTTAACTCCACCAAGTTCCATCACTTGAGCGTGTGCGTTAGCATTTCACAAACATGTTTTTCCATGGGATATTAGCACTCACTAGGTCCCAATGCAAATGCATAGAGTTAAATCACCTAGTGGCACTTAGATAACCATATTTGTGTTAGGATTTTCCCTCTTAATAGTACGGCTATCTATCCTTAACTCACTCACATCCTCTATGGTGTCTTGAGTGGCAAAACAAAATGACCCTATCAAATATATCTTTGCCTTGAGCCCATTTTATTTTTCTCTTTCTTCTTTTCCAAATGTGGAGCACTTGATCTTCAATTAGGCCATCACCATGACCATCATCTAGCTCCACCACTTGGTCTGTACCAACCTAGCTCATATACCACACTAATGACAACGGTTAGTACACTTAGGTAGCATCAATTAGCCAAAACCAAACTAGGGCTTTTCGCTCCCCATCGCAGCGCGTAGAGGGGCTACGTGAGCTCCCATTTGATAGATTCAGCCACACAAACTGGCGGGGGTGTTGGACCACCAGTCCATGGGCCCAACATCACTTTTCCAACATCCGATACCACAACAAAAATATACGGTTGTGTCGTATCTGATTTCTCATATGTACATTCTTGTTTATCTTTCTGTGTGCTTGATGTTTATGGTAATAACTAGGTTTGATTTTGTGTTAGTGTGATCTATAGTAGATAGGTTTTTAATTTCGCACTTAAGGACCTTGCTCAAGTGTGATCTTCCTAAGGAAATGACTTAAGTTCTATTTGGTTTAACTATGAGCTGTGGAAAAGCTGTTATGAGCTATAAAAAAGTTGTTGTGAGATATATGCTATTATAGATGTCCATCAGACCGGCCCGTGCCAGGCACGACCTGATGGGGGTCGGGCTAGCATGGCATGTCGTGCCTCATGGGTCGTGCCAAACTGGGCTTCGTGCCTGACCAATGGCCCAGGCATAGCCTGGCGGGCTATTTTTTGGCTCGGGCTGGCCCGAGAAGCATGGCCAATCCAGCGTGTCGTGCCGGACCGAGGCCCATGAGGGAGCGCTACCGTCGTAGGAGGACGAGGTCGCGATCGTAGCGATGTGACGGAGTCGGAGAGGGAGCCTCCGCACAGTGCCTCTAGGCGCAACCTCCTACGTAGAAATTTAGAATTGGCACAAATGTATATACTACAACAGGCCTTCACCGGGCCTCATCATTTTACCGGGCCAGACCAGGCCGCCCACCATGCTGAGAAGAGGCCTAGGCAGGGCATGATGGATCGGGCTGGGCCGGCACGGGCCTGCTGTCCACCGGCCCGTGCCATGCTCGGCCCGGGCCAAAATCGTGGGCTTCATGCCGGACCTTCAGGTCTCGGGCTGCATGGACATCTATATATGCTGTGGAAAACCTATAAGTTATTTGGCAAAAATAAGTAAAAAAAAACCTAAGCCCTCTCTCTCTATATCTCTTTTAAAACAATTGTGAAACATCTCTCTATTTTCAGCCATTTGAGATTGCCAAAAGCTAAAAGCAAGGTGCTTTGAAAATTGTACGTCACGAAAGCAGCTGAAAAAGCAATGGGTCTGCCCTTTATCTGTTTGGTTGGCTTTATGCTCTTTGGTAGCAGAAGTACTTTTCAGAAGCTTAACTTTAGGTTCCATTTGTTTCTTCCTTGTTCACTGTGTAGTTAATTGCAAACAGTCCATTACACATTTATTCATTGTCCCCAGCACACCGAAACCACCGACCTCCCATGAATAATTGACAACCAAATGACAAACCATCACTTTGTATGAACCTAGGATGATGATGCACATGGCAATTAGCCCTAAACAAACAACATACGATCAACCCACGCATGAATGCATGCTGCTAGCTGTTAACTCCCCCAGCTAGCTAGCTCGTCAGTGCTGAATGGGAGGGTTGCAGTAGGGGCCCTTGAGCCAGCCGTCGGCGATGGAGCGGTAGGCCGCCTCCGTGAGGTGGATGCCGTCCCAGATGAGGTAGTTGCCCGGGTCGGCGCAGGCGCTGGCCCCGGACATGCCGCACCGCGCCTTGTTGTTGTAGTTGTACTTGCCCTGCCCGCCGGCGCCGCAGCAGACCTTCAGCCCGTACTTCAGCCCTGCAAGTATAATTGACCAGGATGAGTCATATATAATTGACCAGGATGAGTCATTGGTGGGCTAAGAAGAATCCAAAGAAAAGAAAAAAACTTAAACATGCTCACTATGCATGCACGTAGATAGCTCTCTTTACATCTACATCTGTCATCATCCACGCTTTGGATCTATCCCTAATTTCGAGTGCTGGGCTGCCTATGTGCTACACTACACATTCCGTGATAACCGAGACTTCAACTCCGGCACGCCAACTGGATTCTAGCAACGACACAAAGCGAAAGGTTACCCACCGAAGTTGTGAGGCGCCCGGATCATGTGGGTGACCTGGGTGTAGAAGTCGGCGTACATGATCCGGGCGTGCGGGTACGTCCGCTGCAGGCTGGCGAGGCTGCGCTTGAGCAGCGCGTTGTGGTAGTAGGAGAGGCCGTTGTAGCTCCGGAGGCAGCCGTCGCGGTCGTAGTCGGCGGCGTTGGAGGTGCCGTAGAGGGTGAGGTAGATGGGGAAGCAGCCGATGGGCAGCACCCCGGGCACCACCATGTCCACGGCGCCACTCCTGATGATCTTCTCCAGGCCGCGGATGAGCTTGTTGGGGTTTAGTCCCACATCGTGTAGCGATGGTGGGGGAGCACAACATATAAGGCGGGAGAACCCTCACCTATCAGACTAGTCTTTTTGGTTGGGAAGGCCCAAAGACCTTATATGTTGTAGCTCCGGTGGACCTGAAACATGTGGGAGCGTAGGCTCATGGTAACGAGCCGGGCCGGCTATAAGCCAGCTCCAAGATCGTGAACTCGGTGGTCACCACTGGTTCCAACAATTGGTATCATGAGCCCATGGTCAGAAAAGCTAAACTCGATAAAAAAATCTCGAGCGTCACATATGGCGGGGGCACCCCGATGTGTGACTAAGGGGGAGATTGTTGGGGTTTAGTCCCACATCGTGTAGCGATGGTGGGGGAGCACAACATATAAGGCGGGAGAACCCTCACCTATCAGACTAGTCTTTTTGGTTGGGAAGGCCCAAAGACCTTATATGTTGTAGCTCCGGTGGACCTGAAACATGTGGGAGCGTAGGCTCATGGTAACGAGCCGGGCCGGCTATAAGCCAGCTCCAAGATCGTGAACTCGGTGGTCACCACTGGTTCCAACATTGCTGACGACCCGGGGCACGTACCCCCGCACCTCGGCCATGGACCGCCCCGAGAAGAGCGCCGCGTTGTAGTCGTTGCCCCCGAACTCGCCCACCACGAACAGCGACTTGGACAGGTAGCTCTTGCAGTCGTTCCCGCAGACGGAGGGCAGCAGCTGGCGGAACCACTGGATTTGGGTGTCGAGGGGGCCGTTGTTCCAGATCTTGTCGCTGAGGCCGATGGAGTTGAAGAAGTCGAAGTTCATGGTGGTGGCGCCGATGATGGCCATGTTGGCGCCCTTCTTGAAGTCGCCGCCGGCCTTGGACGCTGGCAGCAGCGGCAGCCCAAAGTGCTCGGCTGCACGTAGTACATACCACGGATACAAGTCAGTCCAGTCCCAGAGCTGGCCCACAGGGCGTTGGCCACCGGCCAGTTTCCGTCCCTGGTGGTAATGTGGTATACACAGCCAACTAGATGACGCAGCACGTACCCAGGAAGTCGATGATGACGCGGCCGTCGGAGCACCGCCCGGTGGGGCGGCCGAAGAAGGTCTCCCCGTAGGGCGACTGCCCCATGGTGAGCGAGGACGGGCACCCGCCCACGCAGAGGTTGCCGGTGTCGGAGATGGAGTCGCCGAAGCTCCAGATGGCGTTGTACCGCTGCGCCGCTCCCTGGCGGAGCACGCACAGCAGCAGCAGAAGCCCGAGCATCCGCGCCGCCGCCTTGCCGCCCGTCGCCATCCTCGCGTCAGCCGTCACTCACACCTATCTATCTTGGGTAGCGACCAGGTCGTGCGTGCTCAGCTCGATGGGTGGGTGGCGCGCGACCCGTGTCTGGGCGGTGCGTCCATCTGGAAGGCCGCACAAGAGGATTTATAGGCGCCGCGGGGACGGCGGTTGCAGCGTCGCTGTCCTGTTGCTGACACGCTGCAATATATTCCTGTTCCCTTCGCTGAGGCCTTCTCGGATCCTCACCTACGTACGTATTGTCCAGCTTTAATTTATTGGCATCATACCGTGAAACTAGTATCCCATAGCTTTTCTCAAGAAATTTCCGTCGTATTCGTTTGTTTGGCTTATAAGCCGTATTTTTTCAGCCAACGAACAGTATTTTTCTCTCACATCAAATAAGCCAACGGTTATCAGCCAAACAAGCCCAAACGAATAGGGCATTAGTCAACAGCAACTGGGAGAGCACGGATTGAGATAGATGATGCTGCGTTGATAGAAGATAACTTAAATTTTGATTTTTTTTGTTATATTTTCTTTTATGGATACATGCTCCCCGCGTTGCACTTAGATAATCCAGATACAAAGTGAATTCAATGTATTTTAGAAGAGTCAAAATGTCTTATAACTTGGAACTGATGAAGTAAGTTGTAGAGGCAAGGCTGGCGCTATAGGCCGGTCTTGGCTCCGTTCTGCCTGTATGCATGGTTTGAAACATATATTTACTCCCGAATTAAAACTGGTATGAGAAAAATGGTAATCTATTGAGATCGAGATGGAATCTTGAACATTGAGAACTAAGACTGAAATGGATTGTTTTCTTGACTACTATTAGTATAAGGCCTTGTTTAGTTCCAAAAAGTTTTTCCCAAAAAGTGCTACAGTAGCCATCGCATCGAATCTTGCGATACATGCATGGAACATTAAATGTAGACGAAAAAAACTAATTGCACAGTTTGGTTGAAAATCACGAGACGAACGTTTTGAACCTAATTAATTCATGATTGAATACTAATTGCTAAATAAAAACGAAAGTGCTACAGTAGCTAAATTCCCAAATTTCACACAACTGAACAAGCCCTAACAATATATGAAGTAGTCATGATATGCACTGATGCACATGATGAATGAACACGCTGTCAGGCTCGATCACATGTCATTCATTATCTAGAATAGAGGCAGGATGGATGATGGAAAAGAACAAAAGCTGGCCTGTATTAGGGAAGGAAAACTACGTGCAGGTGTCATCGTGGCAGATGCACCTCTACACGTCTCTACTTTCTGAGTTTCTGTGCTCTGCTGTACTGGGGTCAAAGTCCAGTAGGTAGCTACTGCTTCGTGATATTACGCGAAATGATCTATTTGATCAAAGTCGATCTAGTGCAAATCCTACATCTAACATGAAGAGTTCCGTGATCCAACTAAACAGCTCTCTTCTTGGACATACAACAATTAACAATTGCTTCATCACCTTCCATGGCTTGTTTGGTTGGTGACAGCCGTCTACGTTGGTCCGTTAATTACTACCAACTTGCTATGCCGTGCTACTATTCATGTACACAGACGTGAAAAGGATGTGGATTTTTTTTTTTCATACGCCCATCCATTTTGTACAAGACGTACTGAATTCATTTTGACGTGGATGTCATGCAGCATCCATGGCGTCAACGAATTTTCAGCTTGGATGGGAAAATGCAGCTTCAACGGAACTATGCATGGATGCAAAGATAGATCAATAGTACCAATAGCAGGAATTATGTACCTTATCTTATTTTTGCAGCTATTTTGAACTTCTCCATCAACTGACAGTTTTAAAATGCTGCAATCCTGAGAACAGGCATCTGCAAAAGCATGGCACTAAACAAGCCTTCCAATGCTGAAGAAATACTGCTCGCGAATCATCAGTACCAAAGAACCTTCCTTCCTTGCAATCTCAATCATCCATATATATGACCCCACAAGCAAAAACAGTTTATTGATTTTTCTTGACAGGAACAACATGCAAAAGAAAACCTGATAAGAACCCAAGTCACCTTCACCTTCAACAATGCACACACATGTGCAAGCATGCATGCATCCAATTATTTGATCCAAACGGCATATTCTGAAAATCAAGGTAGGGAGAGGCGGATTAACGGTGAGAACTAAGGAGTTTATATACCGATCACCATCATCTTTTTTGGGACAAAATTCTGAAAAATTCTTAGCATGCTTTTTTTTTTTTGAGAGAGAGAAAGAGAGGGAAAAAGTTGTATACCACAAGAAAACTTGGAGGGTAGGCAGTGCAGTGTACTCCATCATTTTGCAGACCTTTTCACTCAAATCAGGACCAAAATCAGTTAGTCAGATCAAAAGAGCATCAAAACCAAAACGGTATATAGTGATAACAACATGGAAACAACTACTGGTACTTTACTGGAGCACCAAAGCATCAAAACAGCATCAAAGCCAAGGCTCTGTACTGCCACTCTGCCAGTTAAGCTTGAACATAGCACTTGTCTAGGCTCTCTTTATACCTTTGGTGATTTGATGTGCAGTTTAGCTTCACATGTAATCTTACTCACATTTGGTCCCCTCACATTGCTTCGAAGCTGGACTAGAGCATGCATGGGAGAACATGTTCTTTTCTTTGTTCTCTCATGAATTTGTGTCTTTTTCGATGGGGATTCTAATCTTCTGTGTGCATGCCACTGTTCCAGCATAAGCTTTGCTTACTACTGAAACATTTCTACTTAGGGTTAGACTGGGTAGTTAGGGCTATTATGTAGTAGGTAGCTTTTGTTCCTTGTAAAATAGAGGCGATTGATACTGATTCCTCAAAAATAGAGGCGATACCACTACCCTCAGAAATATCATTACTGTCGGACTATCACTGTGATAAGTTAACAATGTGAAATGGAGACAAAGTCTATATCAAAGTTGTAGTACTTGACAAGATTTATAATTTTGCAGTTAAGAACTTTTTCATTTGAGATCATTTAGAGTGTCAAATATATAATATAAGATTTAAAATTGTGTAGTTAAATGAATCACATTAGTTGTACAGTCACAAGTATCACGTAGCTTAGATGGTATGGACGCTTGAGAGAATGTGAATGTTGAAGTCCTGGCTTTGAAGCACGAAAAACATACATATTTTCTATTTTTTTTTCACCGTCGGATTTAGAACCGGCAATAATAACTACTTCCTTTAACCATGCAGCAAGTCTAACTTCTGAGCACGTCCAACTACTATTCATTATTGTTCACCTTTTTTTTTAATTTGCTCCTCCAGGCTTTGGCGCAGCGCTAATCTGCCTAGTATTATATAGTAATTTGTGGTAGCTAGTGTACTAAGCCATTGTTACCTTCCGGATTCCATGGTCCTCTGCAGTGAATATATTTATACCCACGAATTAAGCCGTTCATATATGCTAAATACTCCTCTATAGAAATAATTATAAATTGTTAATTTTTTTTTGTGCCATCAGATTTTGTCGGGTTTACGGTTTTGTCTAACAAATTTTTTTATTCTCAAAACTGAAAAATGCATATTATGACTACAAAAATTGCAACGCTACATTTTTAATATAAAATATATGCAATTACTATCGTCTGAAAGAAAACTAGCAAATATATATGTCTAAATGGGCCAGGCCCGTTGGGCCAGCATGGGCCCGGTCTGAAAAAGCACGGCACTGGACTGGTGCGGCACGGCCTGCCTCATGCCCGGGCTTGGCTGTTCATCCGGGGGCAGACAGACCCAGATCACTGTAGATCACTGTATCCAACCGGGACAAGACCACCATGGGCATTCGTTGGCAAGAACCCCACGCAACCTAGCAGGTCAGGTCTAAGTCCAAAGTTCTTATCGCCGGTTCATGCACGTATGGTATGTGAAGGCGGATGGAGCTGGCCCAAGAGGCCAACTTGGACGATGACTCCTCCAGAAGCAGAAGCAGAAGCAGAAGCAGAAGCAAAGCATGCACTGCAGGGGCGCCGGGCACGCACACGGCACACGTGCTTTGCAAACTTTGGGTAACTAGATATGCCGCATGCTCGCTGATCCGCCGCCGCTGAACACACTCTCAAAGCGCAGGACCAGCTCTGGCTGGAAGGTTAGAGTGAGGCCACGGTGTGACCTGTATGCATGCAGATGCAATGCAGCTTCGTCCCGCTGGAGCTAAGCCTATAGGCATAGGCTCCATGGTCACACAGCTCTGCACATGGAGCAATAGTTCATTCGTGATTTGATCGATCAAAAGCATATGTCCAGGCAGCTGAACCTGGCTTTAGTGGCTTACTATGGGTAAAAATGGTACGGATATTTTCCGACCGTATTCGATACCGAATTCGTTTAGAGGGGTTTCAATCTGTCCATATCTAAGTCCGGATATTCAACACCCGATATCATATCCGTATCCGAATCCTCAAATCACATATTTACGATGTCGATATCCAATCGTATCATATCCGGCATAGTTGACACTATCCGTATTCGAATCCGAATCCGGACAGAAATATAAAAACAAATATAATATCAATGATATCCGTTATCCGTTTTCATCCAGATTCGATTCTGCTCGAGCTGTGCAGGAGAGTGGATAGATGTCATGTCCAGCGGGCAACAGAGCTTAAAGCGACGCGCCACACGTTGCCGAGGCAGCGTGTACGACCTTTATTTTTGGGCAGCAGACAGACCGACTCTTCTGTCTATTCCGGGGCTTTTCTGAACAAGGCTGAATGAAGGCTGGGCATCAAGCGCCTGCAATGAGCAGGAGTTCGAAATCATCGTCAGAATTCAGACATCGATCATTAGACTGTTGACAATGCAGTTCTTTTCTTCCGCACAGGTCTCTCCAAGTACAGCGGCTCATGCACACTTTAACAGAACGATGCAGGTTCATTAGCTGCAGCCATAGGAGGAGTATATATGTATACAACTATCAATACATTGCTGTCATCAGTCATCATAAGGTGGCAGCTAATGAAAGGTCCTCGGATCAATACTCTATTATATAGCCTCCGGCCAAAGCCGCCTTCAGATCTGCAACTGCAACCGAAATCCAGTGTGGAAACCGGAAAGGCGTCGCCCAAGCTGGATAACAGCGATCAAATAAAAGGCATTTAGCACAGGTGATTATGTGGCTACTGATCTAGACATCTTGTGATGATGGGAAGCTAGACAGAGTCGGTAAACGACATCTGAGTTCATGAATCCGTTAGAGAGGGATAGTTGTTGGACTGCTTAACGAAAGTTAGCCTAGCCTTGTTTAAATTGTAAGTTTTTTTATTCTCTCTCCATCCCATCAAATCTTTGGACATATGCATGGAGTATTAAATGTAGATAAAAAAATAATTAATTACACAGTTTGATTGTAAATTACAAGACGAATCTTTTGAGCCTAGTTAGGCCATGATTGGACAATAATTGTCAAATACAAACAAAATGCTACAGTGCCAAATACTGATTTCTAACCCCAATCTAAACAAGGCCCTACTATGATTGGTTGGACCGTCGGTCAGGATTTCAGTGTCGAGCGAATAAAGATCGTCTCTAGCTAGGCATGGATTTTGGCTGCACAGTGGACTTTGGGTGCCGTGTTTCGCACGGACGACCGCTTAGTTTTATTTACTGCCTGTAACCTGAAAAACGAAAGAAATTTCATACAGGGACTCACGTGTAAACATATTCAAAGAAGTTAGCCCCCATCTCTCTCTCTCTATATATATAAAGAGAATTGCTTACTGTGTCAAAACACATGTCAAAATGGTCAAGCCTGAAGTGCACCAGTAAGGTCTCCATAGTTAGCAAAATCTCTCCAAACAAATAATTGTGCCAGAAGTGAGCGCACGGGCTGTGCCTATCTAGATTCTAGACTGGGCTGAAAATTAGAACAAACCCAAATATTTTTAGAGGCATAAAATCTTTTATTTCGGTCTCTAAGAGTTTTGTACTGCCATTCATTATATAAAGTCCCTGCCCCGTTTGATGAAAAGAAGCTTTCAAAAAGTATAACAGTAGAGAGACCAAATAAGACTAGTACCAAACTACTAAACACCTCCATCCCAATGTATAAGAGCATCTCCACTGGATTTCTCATAATGCATCATCCCCTATAAGTTGCTTCAAGAGAGTATCCTAAAATCAATTTAGAATATAGGAGAGTACTGCTGCAGCAGATTACCTAAAACTTGACGCCTATATTTATTTAGGGATAATAGGGGAGAGGTGGGTGTCTCCTTTATTTAGAAGAGATGATGTTCTTTTAGGAAGTTATAGGTATAGGAGATGAGATAGGAGATCTATTGTAGCTCCTCCATCTCTTAAAACACTACTTTTTAGGTATAGGAGATCGGATAGGATATCTGATGGAGATGCTCTAAACCTAAGAAATCATGTCATGCTATGAAACTGTTGTGCTCGGCCTCCTAGCTTCTAACGCCATACAAGATCCCAAGTATAATCCCAAGAAATCATATCATGTTGTGCAATTGTTTTTTTTTTTGAAGGGCAAAAACTATGGGGGGATCCCCACAATACTTTAAAATTTTAATTAGAAGAGGAGATAAAAAAACTTACAAAAGGTCTTAACTGATGGCATCCAGCCAAAAGCAAAAGAAAGATCTAATATCTTCCTTGAAAAGAATAGATTGAAGTAAACATTGGTTCCTAAAACTCATGAACTAGAGATTGAAGCCCACTCTACCATTGTTGAAAATCCTACCATTTCTAATCTTCCAGAGCTCCCAGCTTGCAATCAGGACAATCTCCGTGAAGAAGGGCAGGTTGAGTTGACTTCTAGCCATTGCCAATCTTGGATATAGTCCTAGTGGATATAGTCCTAGAGTCTCATCCCAAGAGAAGCCAATTGCATTCTAGCAGCGTTTGGAGAATTGACAAGTGAAGAAAAGGTTATCAACATCCTCTTCATATCTATCAGCACAGAGGACACATAGAACATAATTGTCCTCCACATTCAGGTTCCTGTGCCTTAGCATTGTCTTTGTGTTCAGTCTGTCTATCATGATGAGCCAACCAAATAATTTGATTCTTGGCATGCACTTGGACTTCCAGAGCCTAGCGAAGATGGGGTGAGCATCCACCTGTCGGCAAGCCAGATTGATTTGCAGCTGTTGGACTTCATGTTCCTGTGCCTTAGCATTGTCTTCGTGTTTAATTAGTCTGTCTATCAGGATGAGCCAACCAAAGAATTTGATTCTTGGTGTGCACGTGGACTTCCAGAGCCAGGTGAAGATGCATGGGGTGAGCATCCACCTGTTGGAAAGCTAGATTGATTTGTAACTATTGGACTTCATGTTTATGTGCCTTAGCATTGTCTTCATGTTCAGTTTGTCTGTCAGGATGAGGCAACCAAAGAATTTGATTCTTTGCGTGCACTTGGACTTCCATAGCCAGGTGAAGATGGGGTGAGTATCCACCTATTGGACTTCCCGTAGATTTGCAAATGTTTGGTTGACTAGGATATATGATGCATCTTTATTGAGCCAGTTGAGTTCCCAACTTGCAATCAGGACAACCTCTGTGAAGAAGGGCAGGTTGAGTTGACTTCTAGCCATCACCAATCTTGGATACAGTCCTAGAGTCCCATCCCAAGAGAAGCTAATTGCATTTCAACAGCGTTTGAAAAATTGACAAGCGAAGAAAAGGTGATCCACATCCTCTTCACATCTATCAGCACAGAGGATACAAAGAACATCATTGTCGACCACACTCAGGTTCCTGCGCCTTAGCATTGTCTTCGTGTTCAATATATCAGGATGGGCCAACCAAAATATTTGATTCTTGGCGTGCACTTGGACTTCTAGAGCCAGGTGAAGATGGGGTGAGCATCCATTTGTTGGAAAGCCAAATTGTAGAATCTATTGGAGGAGTAACTTTTATTGCCCCATTTGAAGGTCTAGACATCAAAGTTCTTAGGATCCAGGTCTTGCTCTTCAAAGGCTTGCTGGGAAAGAGGGAGATGGGAGATCAAATCCAGGTCTTCTCTTTCCCAGCAATATAGTTTTGATTCTACAATCCACGAAGAGCTCACGACAAGGGCGAGGTGCTTGAGCTCTTGCGCGGGGGTGGAGCGGCGGGGGTGGACAGCGGGCGGTGGGGCCCATGGCGAGAGAGCCTGAAAGGATCAAGATGCCTAAGAGGGGGGTGAATTGGGCTAATTCTAAATTTTTTGCAATGATTAAACCCTACACTTAGACCACTTCACCCCTTGTGCCTAGAATGTGATTCTAATGATCTATCGCACACAAGTTTAGCACCATAAGTTCCAATCCTACTCTAGCATGGCAATTCTAAGAATGTAAAGATAAGAATTGAATTGCTCAAAAGTAAATGCTCAAAGTAAAGAGAGGAGAAGGAATGCGGTGATGTTTTACCGAGGTATCGGAGAGTCGTCACTCCCCACTAGTCCTTGTTGGAGCACCCGCGCAAGGGTGTAGCTCCCCATTGATCCGTGCAAGGATCAAGTGCTCTCTACGGGTTGATTCTTCGACACTCCATCGCGGTGAATCACCCACAACCGCTCACAACTTGAGTTGGGACATCCACAAACTCCGCCGGATGATCACCAAACTCCCAATCACCACCAAGCCGCTTAGGTGATGGCGATCACCAAGAGTAACAAGCAAGAACTCACTTGACCACAACAAGCATAATGAGAAGGGTGGATGCACACTTGCTACTCTCTTTTCACTAATGAGGCCTTAATCTTGAATTCTCAAATCTCAAACACCTCACTAGGCTCTTGCTCTCATTGGCACTCTCAAGGGTGTTTTTCAGCTGTTGAAATGGGCAAGAGTACTCTCTTTAATGAATAGAGGAAGTATTTATAATCCTCATTCAAAATGAACCGTTATGTGCTTGAGTCAGCACTCTGTAGGGTGACAGGATGCTCTGGTAAAGGTGATCAGATGCTCTGGTCAGTTCTCCCCACCACAGAGCCATTAAGTTGTGACCGAACTCTGACCCGCGTCAGGTCAGCACTGACCGGACACGTCCAGTCGCGAAAACTGCTCTCTAGAACCTTACTGATGTTGACCGGACGCTGGAGCCTAGAGTTCGGTCACTTCGCTGTTCAGCGTCCGGTCAGTAACTGGAACCAGACCAGCGTCCGGTCAGCACTAACCGGACCCGTTCGATCAGGATTCTCCCTCTCTGGAACCTTACTGGAGTTGATCGGACTCTGGCACTCAGCGTCCGGTCACATTTCGCTCAGCGTCCAGTCACATCCAGACGACTTCACTTGATCAAATGAACTAACCGGACTCTACTGCCAGCGTCCGGTCATACCGGGGCCAGCGTCCGGTCAACATTTGACCCTCCATTCACTTCAAACTCGAAATCATATGTGAATGAAGTTTTCTCCAATTGATCTAAGGGCTACTTCGGAGCTACCTAGTGCTAGTTTTGATAAGTGTGCACCACACCTAACCCACTAGACTCACCTAGGTCAAGCTACTAGTCCATACCCCCTTAATAGTATGACCAAAGGAAAACCAAAGTCTTAAACTACTCTAAGTGTCTCTTCAACATCAAACGACACTTAGAACTAGTCCATTCTTAACCTTGTCGTCCATCCTTTGAAAACCGAAATAATTTTCATCATAGGGGCATGACAACCATGATTGCCCAATCAATTGCCATTACCATGACCTAATTTAATTGCATCTGTAAAACACACGTTAGTCATAGTAATCTCATATTGTCATTAATCTCTGAAACCCAACTAGGGGCCTAGATGCTTTCAATCTCCCCTTATTTGGTGATTGATGACAATACAACCTCGAGTATGTAAAAGAGATGATGTTTTCAACATGCTTGGTTCATATAAGCTTTTGACAATAAGAACAAAAGAGTTAGGCAAGCTTATATGACCAAGCCAACATGATGTACTCAATAGATATGAAATAAGCCGAAGTACAAGAAATAAAGCTCATTTCATCGGAGTAAAACGTGGAAGCAAAGCAAATGAGCATAACCAAGTGACATGACATATATAAAGATCAAAGTAGAGAGCACACATGTCACATATCACATAAATATCACTATCACATAAATATCACGATCACACGTATGTAGTTCAATGCATGAAAGTAAACATGAATGCATAATAATGTATCACACATAAAAAGCCAAATATAATAAATAAGCTCCCCTAGATATATCGCTCCCCCTAAGTCTATCATACTCGATCCCTCTCCTCCTTTGGCATCAAACACCAAAACCTAAGGGTCGGTCGGCGGGGCTGGAGCAGATGAGTCAGGCGCTGAGGCACGATGAGCGATTTGGAACTGGGTAGCATCATCCTCTGGTCTGGAGCTCTGGGCTGTCTGACCCTCTGTCGCTGGAAGTGACGCTGAAGCGGTCTAGGTCTGCTCTTGAACTGGTGCGACCTGTGACTCTGCAGGTATGACTGTAGCAGGTGGCTCTAAGGATGCAACTGATGATGGGAGCGTCTTTGTAGTCCCAGTAACTAGAGCAATGGTGGAAGGTCCAGGGACACATAGCGCTGCCGTCGTAGGAGGACGAGGTCGCGACCGTAGCGCTGTGACGGAGTCGGAGAGGGAGCCTCCACGCAGTGCCTCTAGGCGCGACCTCCACGCTCGCCAAGGCAGGGGCCAGGACGGAAACCACGCGCTCGCCGAGGCTTGGGCCTCGGGGTCATCGGATTCGCGCGGCTGAAGGCACTCAATGCCAGATCTGCATGGCCGGTGGGCTGATGGAGTGGAGGAGGGTGTTCATGGTGAGGAGCGTGCAACTGCGCTAGGGATGGGAAGGGGAGCGAGCGTTGGGCGCCCGAGCGTAGCGGACAGGAAGGGGGCGAGCGCATGATGGATGGGAAGGGAGCAGAGGAATAGGGTTAGAAATTTAGAATTGGCACAAATGTATATACTACAGCAGGCCTTCACCGGGCCTCATCATTTTACCGGGCCAGACCGGGCCGCCCACCATGCCTGAGAAGAGGCCTAGGCAGGGCATGATGGATCGGGTCGGGCCGGCACGGGCCTGCTGTCCACCGGCCCGTGCCATGCTCGGCCCGGGCCAAAATCGTGGGCTTCATGCCGGACCTTCAGGCCTCGGGCTGCATGGACATCTATATATGCTGTGGAAAACCTATAAGTTATTTGGCAAAAATAAGTAAAAAAAAAACTAAGCCCTCTCTCTCTATATCTCTTTTAAAACAATTGTGAAACATCTCTCTATTTTCAGCCATTTGAGATTGCCAAAAGCTAAAAGCAAGGTGCTTTGAAAATTGTACGTCACGAAAGCAGCTGAAAAAGCAATGGGTCTGCCCTTTATCTGTTTGGTTGGCTTTATGCTCTTTGGTAGCAGAAGTACTTTTCAGAAGCTTAACTTTAGGTTCCATTTGTTTCTTCCTTGTTCACTGTGTAGTTAATTGCAAACAGTCCATTACACATTTATTCATTGTCCCCAGCACACCGAAACCACCGACCTCCCATGAATAATTGACAACCAAATGACAAACCATCACTTTGTATGAACCTAGGATGATGATGCACATGGCAATTAGCCCTAAACAAACAACACACGATCAACCCACGCATGAATGCATGCTGCTAGCTGTTAACTCCCCCAGCTAGCTAGCTCATCAGTGCTGAATGGGAGGGTTGCAATAGGGGCCCTTGAGCCAGCCGTCGGCGATGGAGCGGTAGGCCGCCTCCGTGAGGTGGATGCCGTCCCAGATGAGGTAGTTGCCCGGGTCGGCGCAGGCGCTGGCCCCGGACATGCCGCACCGCGCCTTGTTGTTGTAGTTGTACTTGCCCTGCCCGCCGGCGCCGCAGCAGACCTTCAGCCCGTACTTCAGCCCTGCAAGTATAATTGACCAGGATGAGTCATATATAATTGACCAGGATGAGTCATTGGTGGGCTAAGAAGAATCCAAAGAAAAGAAAAAAACTTAAACATGCTCACTATGCATGCACGTAGATAGCTCTCTTTACATCTACATCTGTCATCATCCACGCTTTGGATCTATCCCTAATTTCGAGTGCTGGGCTGCCTATGTGCTACACTACACATTCCGTGATAACCGAGACTTCAACTCCCGCACGCCAACTGGATTCTAGCAACGACACAAAGCGAAAGGTTACCCACCGAAGTTGTGAGGCGCCCGGATCATGTGGGTGACCTGGGTGTAGAAGTCGGCGTACATGATCCGGGCGTGCGGGTACGTCCGCTGCAGGCTGGCGAGGCTGCGCTTGAGCAGCGCGTTGTGGTAGTAGGAGAGGCCGTTGTAGCTCCGGAGGCAGCCGTCGCGGTCGTAGTCGGCGGCGTTGGAGGTGCCGTAGAGGGTGAGGTAGATGGGGAAGCAGCCGATGGGCAGCACCCCGGGCACCACCACGTCCACGGCGCCACTCCTGACGATCGTCTCCAGGCCGCGGATGAGCTTGCTGACGACCCGGGGCACGTACCCCCGCACCTCGGCCATGGACCGCCCCGAGAAGAGCGCCGCGTTGTAGTCGTTGCCCCCGAACTCGCCCACCACGAACAGCGACTTGGACAGGTAGCTCTTGCAGTCGTTCCCGCAGACGGAGGGCAGCAGCTGGCGGAACCACTGGATTTGGGTGTCGAGGGGGCCGTTGTTCCAGATCTTGTCGCTGAGGCCGATGGAGTTGAAGAAGTCGAAGTTCATGGTGGTGGCGCCGATGATGGCCATGTTGGCGCCCTTCTTGAAGTCGCCGCCGGCCTTGGACGCTGGCAGCAGCGGCAGCCCAAAGTGCTCGGCTGCACGTAGTACATACCACGGATACAAGTCAGTCCAGTCCCAGAGCCGGCCCACAGGGCGTTGGCGGGTCACAGCCACCGGCCAGTTTCCGTCCCTGGTGGTAATGTGGTACACACAGCCAACTAGATGACGCAGCACGTACCCAGGAAGTCGATGATGACGCGGCCGTCGGAGCACCGCCCGGTGGGGCGGCCGAAGAAGGTCTCCCCGTAGGGCGACTGCCCCGTGGTGAGCGAGGACGGGCACCCGCCCACGCAGAGGTTGCCGGTGTCTGAGATGGAGTCGCCGAAGCTCCAGATGGCGTTGTACCGCTGCGCCGCTCCCTGGCGGAGCGCGCACAGCAGCAGCAGAAGCCCGAGCATCCGCGCCGCCGCCTTGCCGCCCGTCGCCATCCTCGCGTCAGCCGTCACTCACACCTATCTATCTTGGGTAGCTACCCAGGCACGCAGCCAGGGATCGAATTAAGCTACGTGTGCCGGGACGCTGGACGACGACGCGGAGACGATTTGAGAGAGAGTTAAAGCGCCAGGTCGTGCGTGCTCAGCTCGATCGGTGGGTGGCGCGCGACCCGTGTCTGGCCGGTGCGGCCATCTGGACGGCCGCAAAGGAGGATTTATAGGCGCCGCGGGGACGGCGGTTGCAGCGTCGCTGTCCTGTTGCTGACACGCTGCAATATATTCCTGTTCCCTTCGCTCTGAGGCCTTCTCGGATCCTTACCTACGTACGTATCGTCCAGCTTTAATTTATTGGCATCATACCGTGAAACTAGTATCCCATAGCTTTTCTCAAGAAATTTAGTCCACAGCAACTGGGAGAGCACGGATTGAGATAGATGCTGCATTGATAGAAGATAAATTAAAATTTGATTTTTTTTGTTATATTTTCTTTTATGGATACATCCTCCCTCGCTGCATTCCAAATTAGGAGACGTTTTGACCTTTCTTAGATAGATAGTTTTTGATACACAGTGAATTCAATGTATTTTAGAAGAGTCAAAATGCCTTATAACTTTGAACGGATGAAGTAAGTTGTAGAGGCAAGGCTGGCGCTATAGGCCGGTCTTGGCTCCGTTCTGCCTGTATGCATGGTTTGAAACATATATTTACTCCCGAATTAAAACTGGTATGAGAAAAATGGTAATCTATTGAGATCGAGATGGAATCTTGAACATTGAGAACTAAGACTGAAATGGATTGTTTTCTTGACTACTACTAGTATAACAATATATGAAGTAGTCATGATATGCACTGATGCATATGATGAATGAACACGCTGTCAGGCTCGATCACATGTCATTCATTATCTAGAATAGAGGCAGGATTGATGGAGAAAAGAACAAAAGCTGGCCTGTATTAGGGAAGGAAAGCTACGTGCAGGTGTCATCGTGGCAGATGCACCTCTACACGTCTCTACTTTCTGAGTTTCTGTGCTTCTGCTGTACTGGGGTCAAAGTCCAGTAGGTAGCTACTGCTTCGTGATATTACGCGAAATGATCTATTTGATCAAAGTCGATCTAGTGCAAATCCTACATCTAACATGAAGAGTTCCGTGATCCAACTAAACAGCTCTCTTCTTGGACATACAACAATTAACAATTGCTTCATCACCTTTCCATGGCTTGTTTGGTTGGTGACAGCCGTCTACGTTGGTCCGTTAACTACTACCAACTTGCTATGCCGTGCTACTATTCATGTACACAGACGTGAAAAGGACGTGGCACTACGTAAACGATTTTTAGCCACGGTTAAGAAAATTTTATAGGGGCGGCCGGTGATGGAGTCGCCCCTACAGTGACGTGCTTGAGTGCCCAGACACCAGCCGCCCCTACAAATAGAACAGCAAGGGCGGCTGGTGATACGAGCCGCCTCTACAAATGGGGTCTAATTTGTATGGGCGGCTCAATCACCAGCCGCCCCTGGAGTTGCTATTTGTAGGGGCGGCTAGTGATTGAGCCGTCCCTACAAATGCCCCCTGTATATATAGCTCCGATTTGTAGGAGCAGCTCAATCACCAGCCGCCCCTACAAATGACCCACATATAAAACAGCTGCAACATATTCTTTCTTCTTGGGTCACTCACTCCAACCCGTGAAAGAAAGGTGGAGAGGCCTTGGGCACCTTCCAAAAATTGCTCTACCAAGGGGAGAAGGTTTTGGTCTCAAATCTTTTGGTGGAGAGGTTGTAGAAGGTAAGAAAATGCTATTCCGCACTTTTTTTGAAGTTGTAATGGTTGGTTAGTGAGTAATTAGAGTTTTGTTTTTCTCTCTCTTCTATGGTGCTTGAGCTATGAAAGTATCTAGGCCCCTAGTTGGGTTTTGGTGATTAATGACAATACGTGATTACTGTGACTAACGTGTGTTTTACAGAGGCAATTAAGTTAGGTTACGGTAATAGAGATTGAATGGCCAATCAAGGTTGTCATGCCCCTACGATGGAAATCGTTTCGGTTTTCAAAGGATGGACGACAAGGTTAAGGATGGACTAGTTCTAAGTGTCGATTGGAGTTCGAGAGACACTTAGAGTAGTTTAGGACTTTGTTTTTCCTTTGGCCGTACTATTAAAGGAGGTATGAACGGATAGCTTGACCTAGGTGAGTCTAGTGAGGTAAGTGTGGTGCACACTTGTTAAAACTAGCACTAGGTAGCTTCATAACAGCCCTTTGATCCAATGGAGCAAACTTCATTCACATATGATCGAGAGTTAAAGTGAATGGAGGGTCAAATACTGACCGGACGCTGGCTCCGGTGTGACCGGACGCTGGCTTAGGGTCCGGTCAGTTCATTTGACCAAGGTGAAAGTGTCTGGAAGTGACCGGACGCTGCGAGGTCAAGTCACCGGACACTGAGGGCCAACGTCCGGTCGACTCCAGTAAGGTCCCAGAGAGGGAGAATGCTGGTCCGACGCGTCCGGTCAATGCTAATCGGACGCTGATCAGGTTCCAGCTACTGATCGGACATTGCTCAGCAAGTGATCGGATGCTGGGGGTCCAGCGTCCGGTTGACATCAGTAAGGTTCCAGTGAGGGAAAACATGACCGGACGCGTCCGGTCAACTCTTAACCACTGGAGTTCGGGGTGTACTGACCGGTGCGTCCGATCAACATGACCAGAGCGTCCAGTCACCCTGTAGAGGCACATAACGGTTCGTTTTTTAGCCGGTGTTATAAATATAACCTCCACTCGTGTGTGGGGGTACTTTTGCTCATTCCAATAGCTGAGAAACACCTTAGAGAGTGCCAAGAAGAGCAAGATCCTAGTGAGGTGATTGAGATTTGAGAATCCCAAAGAGAGCCCTCATTGGTGAAGATCAAGAGTAGCAAAGTGTGCATCCACCCTTCTCATTAGGCTTGTCGTGGTCAAGTGAGAGTTTGTACTTGTTACTCTTGGTAATCGCCATCACCTAGATGGCTTGGTGGTGATTGGGAGCTTGGTGATCATCCAGAGAGCTTGTCGATGACTCAACTCAAGTTGTGAGCGGTTGTGGGTGATTCACCACGACGGAGTGTCGAAGAATCAACCCGTAGAGAGCACTTGATCCTTGCGCGGATCAAGGGGGAGCTACACCCTTGCGCGGGTGCTCCAACGAGGACTAGTGGGGAGTGGCGACTCTTCGATATCTCGGCAAAACATCGTCGTGTTCCTCCTTCTCTATTTACTTTGAGCATTTACTTTAAGCAATTCAATTCTTGTCTTTATATTCATAGAATTGCCATACTAGAGTAGGATTAGAACTTAGGTTGTAAGTCTTTTATGCGGTAGAATAATTTGAAACACTTTCTAGGCACAAGGGGTTAATTGGGCTAACCATAGCATTTAATTATTGCAAAGAAATTTAGAATTAGCCCAATTCACCCCCCCTCTTGGGCATCTTGATCCTTTTAATTGGTATCAGAGCCTCGTGCTCACATATTTAGGCTTAACCGCCTAGAGCAAGATGTCCACGGGGATGGACCTCCTCCTATCTTTGAGGGAGATGATTTTCCTTATTGGAAAATTCGCATGGAGGCGTATCTAGAAGCTCTAGATGTTGGTATTCTTAGAGCCGCCTGACAAGGCTTCCCAAAACTTTGAGATGCTACTCACCTACAAGGTGATGAGGTAAATTATGAGAAGTGGAATGCAAAGGCTCGAAACACCATCTTTAGAGGCCTTTGCAAAGATGTCTTCAATCGGGTGAGGAACCACAAAGACGCCCATGCACTATGGTCGGACGTTTGTGCGCTCCATGAGGGAACTAAGAATGAGCATGAGGAACGCTATCATCTTATCATAAAAAAGCTCAACTCTTTTGAAATGCTTCCTAAAGAATATGCTAATAAAATGTATTCACGTTTAAATGTTCTTGTAGAGGAAGCCAATGGGCTTGGACTCACTCAAATGCAACCATCCGATATTGTAAGAAAGATCTTGAGTGTCCTCCTCATTGACAAATATGGGCATATTGTGATCGTGCTACATCAAGATGATCTTTCCACTGCTATACCGACACAAATCTTGGGAAAGATCAATGCTTATAAGATGTACATGCACATCACGCCACAAGATGGCTCATCCTCTACCAAGAAGAAAGATAAGGACTTAGCATTCAAAGCTAGCCAAGAGAAGGGTAAAGCAAGACTTGAGTATGAGAGCTCAAGTGATGATAAAGTTGATGATGAAAGTCTTGCTCTCATGGTGAAAAAGACCGCCAAGATGCTAAAGAAGCTCAACAAGAGTGGCATCAAGTTTGATGGCAAGAAGAAGTTCTTCACTAGCTCTAGAAGGAAGCCAATCTCTGAGATGGATTGCTTCAATTATGGAGAACTTGGTCATCTAGCACACCAATGCACTAAGCCCAAGAAAGACAAGTTCAAGAACAAATACAAGGGCAAGAAAGATGACTCAAGTAATGAAGAAGAAGAAGAAGAGAAGAAGAAGAACAAGCCATACAAGAAGAGAGATGGCAAGAAGAGGAACTTCCACAAGAAGAAGAAGAAGAGTGGAAAGGCATACATTGTCGGTGATTGGCTCACGGACATTGATTCATCTAGTGCCTCATCCGATGATGATAGTGACAATGAGAAGGTGGCCGCAATTGTTATCAACTCTTCATCATCTTCATCGCCACCATCGCCATCATCCTCTACACACCTATACCTTATGGCCAAGGGTGACCACAAGGTATCTAACAATGATGATAGTAGTGATGATGAGCATGCTAGTGATGATGATAGCGATAGTGATGATGATGAATATGAATCACCTTCTTATGGTGATCTTGCTAGATTGCTAAAATAATACACTAAGATCATTATAAAAACTAGAGCTAAAAATGAAAAGCAAGAAGCTAAAAATGACTCTTTTAGCCAAATGTGATATAGCGGAAAAGGCTAGTGTTGAGCTTAAAGAAGCAAATGATGCTATATCATCCAAACTCAAGGAGCTCAAATCTTCTAAGAAAGAGCTTAAAGAAAAACATGATAAACTTGAGAGGACACATAATCAGCTCATCACTAGCCACAATAAGCTAAGAGAAGAATATACTACTCTTAAGGTTAATCATGATAATCTTGTTATTACTCAAGAATTCTTATCCAATGAGCCACATGATGCTACTAACGATGTTGTTAAGATTGATATAGCTACATCATGTGATGACTTGATTGTTGAGAGCATTGAGCAAAGTTCTAGTAGCAAGGGCAAGCAAGTGGTTGAAGCCAATGATTATGATGAGTTTGTCAAGCTCAAGAATGACAATGAAAAGCTCAAGAAAGATCTTGAAGAACCCAAAACCACCAAGGCTATTGTGCTAGAAACTATTGTTCATGATGATGGTTTGATCCTTGAGAATGAGAAGCTCAAAGATGAGAATAAGAAGCTCAAGGAAGAGAAAAACAATGATGCTCTCAAGGAAGAAAACAAGATGCTCAAGTTGGAGAAAGAGCATCTTAAGATTGGATTGAGCAAGTTCACTAGAGGCAAGCATCTTCAAAGTGAGCTACTAATGAACACCGTCATAAAGATGGATAGAAGTGGCATTGGGTACTTGGCAAATCAAGAGAAGAAGGCTCAAGCTCAACAACAACATAAGTCCAAGCCAAAGCCAAAAAGAGGTTTTGAGTGTGAACAAGAAGGCCACTTTGCTCATGAGTGCCAAACTCCACCACCACAACCCTTGCCCAAGCATGCTAGACCTTTTGCCTTGAATGCTCACTACATGCTTAGAAAGGATTCTAGTGGAAAGATGAAAGTCATGTTCTTAGGTCCTCCCAACAAGAATAGGCCTAAGAAAATTTGGGTTGCAAAGTCACTTATTGAGAAGGTGAAGGGCTCTCAACAAGTTTGGGTTCCTAAAGCTTGATCTCTTGTGTGTAGGTGAACTACAAGACTGGTGGAAGTCATTGGGTTATTGATAGTGGTTGCACACAACATATGACCGATGATCCTCATATGTTCACCTCACTAGATGAAGAAGTAGATGGACAAGAAAGAATCACATTTGGAGATAACTCAAAGGGCAAGGTCAAAGGATTGGGCAAAGTGGCTATATCAAATGATCATTCCATCTCCAATGTGCTATATGTTGCTTCTTTGAGTTTTAACTTGCTATCCGTTGGACAATTGTGTGATCTTGGCTTTCAATGCTTGTTTACCGAGAAGGAGGTTGTTGTATCCAAGAAGGATGATGATCATGTGATATTCAAAGGTTTTAGATACAACAACCTATATCTAGTGGACTTCACCTCTGAAGATGCAAACTTAAAGACATGTCTATTCACCAAAACAACACTTGGGTGGCTATGGCATAGAAGACTTGCTCATGTTGGGATGAGCTCACTCAAGAAGCTAATAAAGAATGATTTGGTGAGAGGGTTGAAGGATGTGAAGTTTGAGAAGGACAAGCTTTGTAGTGTATGTCAAGCCAGCAAGCAAGTTGCAAATACCCATCCAATAAAAGCTTTCATGTCAACCGCAAGAGTGTTAGAGCTCCTTCACATGGATCTATTTGGACCAACAACATACAAGAGTTTGGGAGGAAATCTTTATTGTCTTGTGATTGTTGATGACTATTCAAGGTATATATGGGTATTCTTCCTTCATGACAAATCTGAAGTTGCATCTTGCTTCAAGAAGTTTGCCAAGAGAGCACAAAATGAATTTGAAGTGAAGCTCAAGAAGATAAGAAGTGACAATAGGAAGGAGTTTGACAACACAAACATAGAAGCTTATTGTGATGAAGTTGGAATCAAACATGAGGTCTCCGCAACATATACTCCTCAACAAAATGATGTAGTTGAGAGGAAGAACCGGACATTGATCACTCTTGCAAGAACAATGCTTGATGAGTACAACACCCTCAAAGCTCTATGGGCGGAAGCAATCAACACCACATGATATGCATCAAACCGTCTATTCCTTCAAAAGTTCCTTGGCAAGACACCTTATGAGTTGCTCAATGGGAAGAAGCCGGATGTCTCCTTCTTTAGGGTGTTTGGTTGCAAATGCTACATCTACAAGAAGCGGCAACACCTAGGGAACTTTCAAAGACGTTGTGATATTGGGTTTCTTGTTGGTTACTCATCAAAGTTCAAAGCATATAGAGTATTTAATCATGTCACCGGCTTGGTTGAAGAAACATATGATGTGGAATTTGATGAATCTAATGTCTCCCAAGGAGCACATGAGAATCTTAATGATGTAGGTGATAAACCATTGAGGGAGGCTATGAAGAACATTCCGGTTGGAGACATCAAGCCTAAAGATGATGAAGATGATGTACAAGTGATTGATCCACCTTCTTCATCAAGTGTGCCACAAGATGGTGAAAAAGATAGGAGAGTAGAAAATAAAGATACTCATGTCTCCCATGAACAAATGGTGGTACAAGCACAAGATGTTGATGCTCCACAACCTCCCCCTCAAGTGTCAATAGAAGAAATACACCTCTACTTCAAAATCATCTACAAGATCTCATCATAGGGAGTCCATCAAAGGGTGTAATGACTCAATCACAAAAACTTGCTTCATTTATTGCTCATCACTCTTTTGTCTCTTGCTTTGAGCCTACTAAGGTAGAAGAAGCTCTTCAACATCCGGATTGGATAAATGCAATACATGAAGAGTTGAACAACTTCACCCGCAATGAAGTTTGGACTCTTAAAGAGCGACCACAAGGTGCAAGAGTCATTAGAACAAAGTGGGTGTTCCGTAACAAGCAAGATGATCAAGGCATTATTGTGAGGAACAAGGCAAGACTAGTGGCAAAGGGGTTCTCTCAAGTTGAAGGTTTGGATTTTGGAGAGACCTTTGCACCGGTTGCAAGATTAGAAGCCATCCATATCCTCCTTGCATATGCATCACATCATAAAATGAAACTCTATCAAATGGATGTGAAAAGTGTTTTTTTAAATGGCTTTATTAATGAACTAGTCTATGTTGATCAACCTCCCAAGTTTGAAGACTCTAGATATTCTAATCATGTTTATAGGTTGTCCAAGGCATTATATGGGCTTAAGCAAGCCCCAAGAGCTTGGTATGAGCGCCTTCGGGACTTTCTCATTGAGAAGGGCTTTACCATTGGGAAGGTCGACACCACACTATTCACCAAAAAGCTTGATGGGCATATCTTCATTTGTCAAGTGTATGTTGATGATATCATATTTGGATCATCAAATAAAGATTCATGCAAAGAGTTTGGTAAATTGATATCGAAGGAGTTCGAGATGTCAATAATTGGAGAGCTTACATTCTTTCTTGGTTTTCAAGTCAAGCAAATTAGAGAAGGGATTTTTATCTCTCATCTTGGTTTTCAAGTCAAGCAATGGAGGAAGATTTGGATAAGGATTTTGACCTGAACGAGGAGGTAAGGAAAAAGCCTTAGCTTATAAATTTTGCTAAAGCTTTGGTTGTGTTACCTCTGCTAACACTTTTATCTATCGTATATACAGGTCCCTCCTGAAACTCGGAAAAGACGACATCGACGTCCGTGACATCTCACTGGACAAGACGGAGTAGAGGAAAGGAGAGCAGAGGCAACAGCCACAGAGACGGATCACAATGCCTCTGCTCCACAACCTCAAGACACAACCATGACTACCAAGCCTAAGAGAAAATGAGGGGGTAGAAAAGGAAATCTATATCTAGATAAGACATGCTATGTGATAACGGAGGTCGGGACAGCAGGGGAGATCCTTGAGCTGAAGGAATTAAGAGAACGATTCTGTAATGCGATCAGGGCTCTAGTAAGAAATAAATTGAACCCAGCAATCCATAACTAGAAAGAGGTACCAGAGAACACAAAGAATGCACTATGGGATAGGCAGCTGAAGCTCAATTTTAGATTTCCAGAGGGTAAGCACGAATTGGTAAAAAAATGCTTTTAGGATGATGGGAGAGTCATTCCAATGTTGGAGGTCGGAGCTCAACACGAACTATATCCAAAAGGGGTTAACTCCCTTCAACGAGTTCGACAAAATAACTCCTAGTCAATATTGATGAACGAAGAGGCCAAGGAAGAGCAATTTAGGAAGATGAACGAAGAGGCCGTAGCTACTAGGAATATTGATGTGATGAATTTGAAGGTATGCTCAAGGAACTGGATATATGCGAGGAGTACAGAATTATCCACGCGGTAATCTTAAGTTTGATAAGTCGGAGACCCAAGAGGCACTATCAAGGATACTAAAATATGTTGAAGATAAGGAGAAGGGCTCATTCAATCCTTCCAGAGAGAGGGACGAGCTTAGCCTTGGCTTAGGAAACAAGGAGCACACAGACCGCACTAGGGGGCTAGGGAAAAGGATGACCTAGAAGCAAGGATTCAAAGAGGACAAGCACATGTACAAGAAACATGGCAAAGACCGTGAGACTAGTCTTGAGCTCCAAGTGAAGGCTCTAGTTGTGAAGGCGTTGGAGGAGCAAGGACTGTTTATGGAGCCATGGATATTAGTGACGCCGCTGGGAGAGCTAGCATTAGTTAGCAGCCCTCCAAAAGTTCCTAGCAGCCTAGGTTCCACTGTAGCCACAACCCCCATCGATCGCATACGGGAACCAACTAGTTGCACCTTGGTGTTTCTTAGCGGCTGGCAGAACACTGTGATAGAGATGGCAACAGGTGTGGCACATCCTCCCGGTGGATTACACCATAATAATAAGATACCACCGGACTACACTAGGGTCGAGGTGCATACAGTGAAGCCCAAGTTCATGCAGTGGAGGATAGACTAAGCAACTCTCGAGGGGATGGTGTTACTCAGAGACGTTATGGGGCAGTTCATCCTCTAGCACAAACAGGATATTATATTGATTGCTTCTTCGCCGCCTCCCCCTCTCCCAAATTTGGAGCGAGTTGTTGAGGTTGGGGAGATATTTTCACCGTATCGTGACCCCCACATTCCTAAGATGCCACATTCTTCCCCGCCTCCTAGCGAGCATGTGCCTGATGAGATGCCACAACCTTCTCCAGCTTGTACCGAGTAAGTGCATCATGAGATACCATAGCCTTCTCAGCAAGCATAGCCGATACATGAACAATGAGTGCCTCCTGAAGAAGGTGATGCACAAGAAAATGAGGACGTGCCTGAATGGGAACTTTAAAAGAAGCATCCAATCACCATAAGGCCAGTTTATATTCCGATCAAAGACGTCTTGTCGGTGTCCAAGTGGTTTTCCCATGACTAGTTCAAGCCTGAGAACCAAGTTAAAAAAGTCCCATCACGGGGTTCCGAGGAGGCCGTCACTAGCAAACTCCACCAACTTGCAAAGTAGTATCCAAATGTTGATGCCATCAAATGGTCAAAGGATTGCCCGAAAATATATGAAAGAGGCAAGCCCTTCTGATGAGGACATCGCCACGCTGGACACACCGATGCCATGGTCTTCCCCAAGTTGCAATTCGTTCCCAACTCAGCTGCCACGTCGCCCTCGGATTCAGCAGACACGTCATCACTGTTTCGGTCATAACTTTCTCATACGACATCGAAACGGGCCGTTCTTGGATGCGTTGGAAAGGGGATGACGACGCCGTCGTTTTGGATCTAGTCCCAGCTCTAGAAGGTCCATGGATCATTCTGTGTGACCATGGCAAGGTGCTGCATCACCTATTTGGGCCAACTTGGCCATGTATCGTGTCGGGCCTTAAGCCCAAGTTGTGGGCGCCCAACCCCTGGCCGTCCCCAACCCTAGGTCGAGTCTTAGACTATAAACACAGCCATCGCCGCTGCTACACAATTGGGTTTTATTTAGAGTTTAGTTTTCCATCGAGAAACTGAATCGTTCATTGTAACTGTGGTGACAAATCCTTTTACAGTGATCCAGGGCCCCCGTTCTTGATCTCCTCCACTATGTCGATTAGTCCTTTGGAACCGAGTTCTTGAATCCTCTATTGATATTCGCGTCATTCATATTTGCAATTTCAGATTGCGTGTTTTACCTTCTTGCTTGTGCTCTTCGATTCGCTTGCAGGAAAAGCCTTCTTGGCGAGGTCAATCAAGTTATGCTTGGTTGATAACCAACGGAGCAGTGGTGTAACGGTTGCAGGGTTCGAATCACGTCTGATTTGAAGCTGGATCGCCAACGTCGAGATCTCCACAAAATCGAACTTACCGGCTATCTCTCGGAAGATCGGGCCAGATATTTTAGGTTTACCATGAGGTGTAATCTCGTTTGCCTTAGATTCATATTTGTTCATTACCTAGTGTCCACAAAAAGCCCAAAAATATTTCAATTTCTGCTGTCCTATCGCCCTTTGTGCCTTTGCAATTTCATTTCAGATTCGTGTTGTTGAGTTTGTGTCCGTGGTCTAGTCTTGTTGCTGGTTTAGGATTGTGTTCGTGGTCGTAGTTCAATCGCCCGTTGCTGTGATTTTTGTTTTCCACTGCTATCCCATCCACCATTTCCAAACATCAAGTCGAAGCCACCACATTACTCGACTTGCCCCGCTAGCCGCCTTGTGTACCTTCTCGCCGCCGCGCAAACCCTAGATAGGTTGACAGCCGCTCTTATTTTGCCTGCATCGCAGCCCTCCTTACATCATTAGGTGAATACCTACTGCTATTATTCACAGTGATGATCCTGTGATCAGTGTTCGAGTTTAGGGACGCTTTGCCCTAACTGCCGCCGCCGTGTTGTGCCTTCCGGAAAACATACCTTGAGATACATTCGGTAAAACAGGCATAACTTTTCGCTCGTTTATCAGAAAAATCTGAAATTTTTTCAGCAGCTTCTTGACACCATTTGGAGCCGACCCAAACTCGGCTACGCCCTGTTTGGTTTCCTCAGAATTGCCAAAAAAAATTCAAGAAAATATAGAAAAAAAATTGTCAAAGTTTTTGCACGTTTTTGAGAGAACGTGCTGAATTTCTGTAGACCACATCCCACCTCAGTTGTAGGTGCCAATTTTTGTGGTTGCATCTTTTGTGATCCTTGTTCAGAGAAAAGTATAAAAAAATAGTAAGAAAAAAAAATTTTGTTTCCTACTAGTGCCTTTTGGAAAAATCCGGGAAAAAATTCAGGAAAAAAGAGAAATCCGGGCTATTTGCTTGTTCTGTGAGTTCTTTCGATCGTCCTTTGTTTTCACCTTGTTGCGCTACGTCTCGACACGTCTTAGCCAGCACCTGTGATTTGTACTTTGGATCCGGATTGAACAATCGTTACTCTGCACTCGTTAATTGCTAATCCTTGCTGTCATATTGTGTGCCTACCCATAGCTCCACATATTCTTCTGTCAGCACAGGTTCATCTTGCAACTGTTACCCATGCTCAACAACAGATTGCTTCGCCACTTTAGTTTTGCTCCTGTTTGGCGTTGGTAAGAATACAGGCAAGACGGTGGTAAACCGCTTGTGATTTTGCATTCCACTTTCACCACCATCACCACCACTTGTTTCCTTTTAGTTGATAGGGATAATACTTTGGTGTTGTCTTTTTCTATCTTCTAACCATGGCAGGAACTCTGACGGACTTCAATGAGTGCGTGTCCAAGGGTGAGCTTGCAACGTTCATGACTGAACAACGCAATCTTATGACCGAGCTGACGCGCAACGTGAACAATCTAGTCACCCGCATTGAACAGCTTGAGCAACGCCCTCCACCTTATCGTGCTGATGATGAAGATGCGGATGCTTTTGGTGATGAAGATGCGTATGCTGACGGTGGTGCCCGTCGCCGCCTCAACTTCAATCGTCGCGGTATGGCAGGTAATAATCATGATAATAATGATCCTTTTGCTAAAATTAAATTTAGTCTACCTTCTTTTGCTAGTAATGTTGATCCAGAGGCATATTTAGATTGGGAGCTTGTTGTTCAACAAAAATTTGATTCTCATAATGTTTCTACTGAGCATAGAGTTAGACTTGCTACTAGTGAGTTTACTAATTTTGCTTTGTTCTGGTGGAGTGATCTTTGCAATACCAATAATGCTGCTGCTGTGCCATAAACTTGGAATGTTTTAAAGCAACGTATGACATCTCGTTTTGTTCCTCCTTATTACCAACGTGATTTACATTTGAAACTACAAACTTTAAAACAAGGTGATAAAGGAGTGGAAGCATACTATCAAGAATTGCTTATTGGTTTAGCACGTTGTGGTATAAATGAAGATGATCATGATGCTAGTGCTAGATTTTTTGGCGGTTTAAACCATGATATACAGAACATACTTGATTACAAAGAATGGCGCAATTTTTCCCAATTGTATCATCTTGCTATTAAGGCAGAACGAGAAGTACAGGGACGCAAACAACACCAGCCTTTCAGGTCTAACAATGGGAGGAATTTTCAGCAGCGTTCTGAGCCGGAGACGCCCAAGCTTCCTGTTGCACCAAAGCCATCTACACCTCCATTTTCTTCCGAGGTAAGTAAATTGTCTAATGTGCAGTTTCCACAGCTGAAGAAATGTGGCACTCCGGGTGCTTCTACTAGCTCCTTCTCGTCTAGCTCTAAAATCATTTGCCACCGATGCAAAGGCATGGGACATGTCATGAAGGAATGCCCCAGTCGTCGTGCTTTCATTGCTACCGAGGATGGATATGTAAGTGCTAGTGATGTTGAAGATGATTTAGCCCTTGCTGCTAACATTGATGCAGATCCCACCGAGGGCGATCAAGACAAGGAGGCCATCACCATTGACTCCATGGCTGCTGCCGCGGACTACCCTAGCCTTCTTGTGCAGCGTGTGTTGAGTACACATGTGGGACATGAAGAAGAGATGAAGATCCAACACCACAATTTATTCCACATGTATCTCATTGTGCAGGGTTGTCGTGTTCTCACTATCATTGATAGCGGGAGTTGCAACAACTTGGTGAGTTCAGATTTGGTTGACAAGCTTGGCTTGACCACACGACAACATTCGTATCCATATAAACTTCAATGGTTTAATAATAGTGGTAAGACTAAGGTAACTAAATCAGCACGCATTAGCTTTTTCACAGGCTCTTATCATGATACTGCTGATTTTGATGTTGTCCCTATGCAAGCTTGCTCTATTTTGTTAGGTCGCCCATGGGAATTTGATAATGATGCTTTACACCATGGTAGAACTAATACATACACTATCATACATAAGGACAAGAAAATTACATTGCTGCCTTTGTCTCCTACGGATATTATTAAACATGCTAATGAGATCAAAAATAAACCTCCAACAGACATTGCTAAACATAATGGGATTAAGTTAAAAGGAGGTGCTTTTCTTGCTACAACTTCTGCTACTGCTGAGTTATATGATAATCCTGATGTACCATGTTATACTATGTTTTGTCAACCTTTTATATCTGGTGCATTGCCTGCTGTCACTAACCTTTTGCAGGAGTTCGTTGATGATGGGATGGAGTCGAGGACAACTCCAATTCTAGAAGGAGGGGATGATGAGGACATCGCCAAGATGGAGTCGAGGATGACTCCAATTCGAGAAGGGGAGGATGATGAGGACATCGCCAAGATGGAGTCGAGGACGACTCCAATTCGAGAAGGGGAGGATGATGAGGACATCGCCAAGATGGAGTCGAGGACGACTCCAATTCGAGAAGGGGAAGATGATGAGGACATCGCCACGCTGGACACACCGATGCCATGGTCTTCCCCAAGTTGCAATTCGTTCCCAACTCAGCTGCCACGTCGCCCTCGGATTCAGCAGACACGTCGTCACTGTTTTGGTCATAACTTTCTCATACGACATCAAAACGGGCCGTTCTTGGATGCGTTGGAAAGGGGACGACGACGCCGTCATTTTGGATCTGGTCCTAGCTCTAGAAGGTCCATGGATCATTTTGTGTGACCACGGCAAGGTGCTGCGTCACCTATTTGGGCCAACTTGGCCATGTATCGTGTCGGGCCTTAAGCCCAAGTTGTGGGCGCCCAACCCCTGGCCGTCCCCAACCCTAGGTCGAGTCTTATACTATAAACACAGCTGCCGCCGCTACTACATAATTGGGTTTTGTTTAGAGTTTAGTTTTCCATCGAGAAACTGAATCATTTATTGTAACTGTGGTGACAAATCCTTTTACAGTGATCCAGGGCCCCCGTTCTTGATCTCGTCCACTGTGTCGATTAGTCCTTTGGAATCGAGTTCTTGAATCCTCTATTGATATTCGCGTCATTCATATTTGCAATTTCAGATTGCGTGTTTTACCTTCTTGCTTGTGCTCTTTGATTCGCTTGTAGGAAAAGCCTTCTTGGCGAGGTCAATCAAGTTGTGCTTGGTTGATAACCAATGGAGCAGTGGTGTAACGGTTGCAGGGTTCGAATCGCGTCTGATTTGAAGCCGGATCGCCAACGTCGAGATCTCCACAAAATTGAACTTACCGGCTACCTCTCGGAAGATTGGGTCAGTACTCATCACCTTCCTACCAAACCAAGACATCCAGCGCCTACCACTTGGAATGAGAAGGTTCCATGATTGGTACTTGCGTGTTCTCCCAATGAGCATAGATCTCATACAAGCATGCTTCTCCACCGGCACCTTTGGAAGCCCAGCCGAGAAAATTGTCTTTGACTTCAATAACATGCACACATGCTTTCACCTAGGAGAAATAGAGATAAATCTAATTCGCACGTGGTGCCTGTAAGTCCTTGTCCTCCCGATATGATATGAATGTAATCTTTGAATTTTGTTGTAACTAACCCACGCCGTGATTTGTAGAATGCAAGTGCATATTGTCAAACAAATACCAAGTGTGAAAGCCGGATATATAGACCCTCAAGCTATAGCCCAAACAAATATATAGACCCTCAAGCTATAGCCCAAACAAATTTTAATTACCCTAAACGGTGGACACTGGATGCCAAAGAGCTAGGTGCTGCAAAGACTCTTTGGGAGGAAGGGCGCATCCGTACGACGAAACTAAGGGAAGAGTCCTTAAGGTTGTCGCATACATTGCCCTGGCTTTCAAAAATCTCCAACAACACTCTACTATATGGCTACCATACAACTTCGAGTAAGTTCAACTCTATACTTAAAGCTTTGTTCGATATATTTTATTCGATGTAAAATAGCTTATCTAGTTCTATGATTAAATCCATGCAGCAACCACTGAATTTGTATAGTCATCAATGTCGGAAGGAGCATGGCATGGGTCTTTGATTCAATAGATAGGGACCCGGTGACATACAAAGACTTCATATCGATTCTCAAGACGTATACATATCAACAATCCTCATTAACTTATATGTTTGTATACATACTTGTAACGTTCACTTTTGGATACTAACAAGTTGTATTTGCTAAAATAATTCGAACAGGCCATTTAGGTTCTATGTCACTAATCATCATGGAAGGCATGATCCAGTAAGGAAGAAAAAGCTAGCTATAAAAACACTATGTGCGGTAAGTGTAACTTACTTCTTCAATATTCCGTTACATGGCTGTCAAAAGCATTACTTAATATTTTCATATGCAAAACACACAGTGCCCCAAGCAGAAGCCTGGGAGTGTACATTATGGGTACTATATATGTTCTATGATGAGTAACACCGGTGCCTACAAGAGACACCCCTTAAGGTAAGTTTGAACCTCTTCACCTGTAATATAAAAACTTCATACATGGTATGAAATACTAAACCGAAACTTGTTCTCTTGTAGTGGAGAGAAGAGAAAGGAATGAAAAGAGACCCATACAAAGATGACCAACTCTTAGAGCTCGTCGGCGACCTTTGCAACTTCATATTGGACCAGATTGTACACTTCAAAGGCGCCTACCATGACCGAGAGTCTGACTTAGGTAGAAATTCTCAGTACCAACACCTTCGTGAGACTGAAAGGCTAGCTCTAGGACGTTGATAACAATGTGTATGGAATTTATATATTTAATGATGGATTGTATATATTCTTGTGAATTGGACTTGTAATTGTAGTTTATAGAATACTCTTGTACTTGTAGTCGCGGTCGCGGGGCGTTCGGCAACGCGAACGCGGTTCGGAACGTTGGTCGCGGGGCGTTCGGCAACGCGAATGCGGTTCGGAACGTTGGTCGCGGGGCGTTTGGCAACACGAACGCGGTTCGGAACGTTGGTCGCGGGACGTTCGGTAACGCGATTTTGAATTGTAAATTTTTTTTTTTTTTTTTTGCGGGAAAACATACTGTAGGGGCGGTTCTAGATTGAACCGCCCCTACAAATACTTGTTTGTAGGGGCGGCTGGTACTACAGTTGTCCCTACAAATCAATTTGTAGGGGTGGCTGGTAATACGAGACGCCCCTACAAATCGATTTGTAGGGGTGGCCTGGGAACCGCCCCTACAAATACATGATTTGTAAAGACGGTTCGGTAGGGAGGGCTGGTCAAACCGCTTCTACAAATGATTACGAGCCGCCCCTAAAAATCGATTATGTAGTAGTGTGGAATTTTTTTTTGTTCATACGCCCATCCATTCATTTTGACGTGGATGTCATGCAGCATCCATGGCGTCTACGAATTTTCAGCTTGGATGGGAAAATGCAGCTTCAACGGAACTATGCATGGATGCAAAGATAGATCAATAGTACCAATAGCAGGAATTATGTACCTTATCTTATTTTTGCAGCTATTTTGAACTTCTCCATCAACTGACAGTTTTAAAATGCTGCAATCCTGAAAACAGGCATCTGCAAAAGCATGGCACTAAACAAGCCTTCCAATGCTGCAGAAATACTGCTCGCGAATCATCAGTACCAAAGAACCTTCCTTCCTTGCAATCTCAATCATCCATATATATGACCCCACAAGCAAAAACAGTTTATTGATTTTTCTTGACAGGAACAACATGCAAAAGAAAACCTGATAAGAACCCAAGTCACCTTCACCTTCAACAATGCACACCCATGTGCAAGCATGCATGCATCCAATTATTTGATCCAAACGGCATATTCTGTATACATATCACACGCACACATGGACTGTCCATGGCCGTGGAGATACAGAACAAAACTGATTGATAGCAAGGCGATTGGGTGACCTCAAAATCGTTGCCTCTTCCAGTGAAACGTCAGTTGCGAGCTCTCACATCATCTTTTATCACCTTTGTTCAGCTACTAGCTCTTGCGTGCACCAGTGTTAGGGAATAGGCGTAGTGGTGTGATTCACAGACCTTTGCTCTTGCATGTTCTTGCATACCTGGACCAAAAGTATGTTAGCCAATAGTAACTAGCTAGCTTGGCCACTTTGTTCCACCACAAATACAGAATAATAAGGGAATAAAGGTCAGTGATCATAGAAACATCTCATATCAAATTAGACGCATAATAATCCTCTTTATTCTTTGGCACCACAAAAGAACCACTCTGTACAAGAGCGATCGATGATATGCGCATTATACAAAACTTTATACTATGAGTTTTCTGTACACAGGAAGCAAGGGCTCAAAATCAAGGTAGGGACGAGGCGGATTAACGGTGAGAACTAAGGAGTTTATATATCGATCGCCATCACCTTTTTTGGGACAAAATTCTGAAAAATTCTTAGCATGCTTTTTTTTTAGAGAGAGAAAGAGAGGGAAAAAGTTGTATATACCACAAGAAAACTAGGCAGTGCAGTGTACTCCATCATTTTGCAGACCTTTTCACTCAAATCAGGACCAAAATCAGTTAGGCAGATCAAAAGAGCATTCAAAACCAAAACGGTATATAGTGATAACAACATGGAAACAACTACTGGTACTTTACTGGAGCACCAAAGCATCAAAACAGCACCAAAGCCAAGGCTCTGTACTGCCACTCTGCCAGTTAAGCTTGAACATAGCACTTGTCTAGGCTCTCTTTATACCTTTGGTGATTTGATGTGCAGTTTAGCTTCACATGTAATCTTACTCACATTTGGTCCCCTCACATTGCTTCGAAGCTGGACTAGAGCATGCATGGGAGAACATGTTCTTTTCTTTGTTCTCTCATGAATTTGTGTCTTTTTCGACGGGGATTCTAATCTTCTGCGTGCATGCCACTGTTCCAGCATAAGCTTTGCTTACTACTGAAACATTTCTACTTAGGGTTAGACTGGGTAGTTAGGGCTATTATGTAGTAGGTAGCTTTTGTTCCTTGTAAAATAGAGGCGATTGATACTGATTCCTCAAAAATAGAGGCGATACCACTACCCTAAATATCATCACTGTGATAGGTTAACAATGTGAAATGGAGACAAAGTCTATATCAAAGTTGTAGTACTTGACAAGATTTATAATTTTGCAATTAAGAACTTTTTCATTTGAGATCATTTAGAGTGTCAAATATATAATATAAGATTTAAAATTGTGCAGTTAAATGAATCACATTAGTTGTACAGTCACAAGTATCACGTAGCTTAGATGGTATGGACGCTTGAGAGAATGTGAATGTTGAAGTCCTGGCTTTGAAGCACGAAAAACATACATATTTTCTATTTTTTTTTCACCGTCGGATTTAGAACCGGCAATAATAACTACTTCCTTTAACCATGCAGCAAGTCTAACTTCTGAGCACGTCCAACTACTATTCATTATTGTTCACCTTTTCTTTTTCTTTTTTTTTTCTTTTTTTTTTTTGGCTCCTCCGGCTTTGACCGCTGTTTAGTACTGTTCGACCTTTTCGTCCCCACGCAACCCACGCGCGCAGCGCTAATCAGACTATTATATAGTAATTTGTGGTAGCTAGTGTACTAAGCCATTGTTACCTTCCGGATTCCATGGTCCTCTGCAGTGAATATATTTATACCCTCGAATTAAGCCGTTCATATATGTTAAATACTCCTCTATAGAAATAATTGTAAATTGTTAAATTGTTTTTGTGCCAACACGTTTTAGATTTTGTCGGGTTTGTGGTTTTGTCTAACAAATTTTTTATTCTCGGAACTGAAAAATGCAGATCATGACTATAGAAATTGCAACGAACTATGCTACATTTTTAATATAAAATATATGCAATTACTATCGTCCGAAAGGAAACTAGCAAATATATGTCTAGATGGGCCTAGCCCGCTGGGCCAGCACGGGCTCGGTCCGAAAAAGCACGACACTGGCCCGGTGCGGCACGGCCTGCCTCGTGCCCGTGCTTGGCTCGACCCGGCATCGTGCCCGTGCCTGGGCCACCTCACCGGCCCGTAGTGCCGGCCCGGGCACGGCATGGTTTTTGGGCCGACACGATGCGGCCCGACTATTTCCAATCGTTGGATCCTCTTTAGATGAATATCAGCCGTTGGATGAAACCCTAGGCTTAAAACTAATCCCCCACACCTCTGAGTTCCCATCCTTAGTTCCTCACCCCGCCGCTTCCTCCGACTCCATCACGCACGCGGGACGTGACTTCGCTCCAGGCCACCGCTCCCTGTGCCTTCCCTCCCAAGCCGCCGCTCCCCGTTCCCAATTCCCTCCCGCAGCAGCCTCACGGCCCTTCACTGCAGTGGCTCCAGGGGCGGCGGCGAGACGCAGCGGCTCCTCTGCTCCCTAGGTCGACGGCAGAGTGGAAGACGACGGCGGCGCGAGGTCTGCAGCGACGTGGGGGAGTTGCAGGGCGACGTCAGTGTGGTGGTGTGGCGGCGCAATGGCCTCTGTGCTGACGTGCTGGAGAGCGTGAGCGGCCTCGACGTGCAACGCGACGGCCTCGGCAAGGAGCCGGCAGCACGTTGGCCTCGTCGCGTCAGGCTAGAAGCGGCACGGGCACGCTCGGACTGCCGTGCCGAGCGGCACGGCACGGCACAGCTAATAGCCTATAGTGCCGTGCCTGGGCCGGCACGGCACGGCAGCGCCGCCATGCCCCGCGTGTCGTGCCTGGCCGTGCCTGGGCGGCCCGTTTGGACATGTATACTAGCAAACCCCATAATAACGTGCTACACAATGCTTCACAATGTATTTTCTTTAAACACAGACGTGCGTGCACACACACCCCCGCACGCAGGCGGGAGGCGGCGGCACCCCATGCTCGGCGCCACCGCACACGCACACAGGGTGCCAATAACCTGCGTCTCCCAGCAAGGCTTGAAAAGCCACCATATCCGATCAAGGGTCAAGCCCCAAATGGAAACCTTGCACGTGAAATGCAGGCATGGCTGCAAATAAGCATGGTCCTGTGTCCAACCGGGACAGGACCACCATGGGCATTCGTTGGCAAGATGGAGCTGGTTCATGTCCAAAGTTCTTATCGCCGGTTCATGCACGTATGGTATGTGAAGGCGGATGGAGCTGGCCCAAGAGGCCAACTTGGACGATGACACCTCCAGAAGCAGAGCATGCACTGCAGGGGCGCCGGGCACGCACACGGCACACGTGCTTTGCAAACTTTGGGTGACTAGGATATGCTGCATGCTCGCTGATCCGCCGCCGCTGAACACACTCTCAAAGCGCAGGACCAGCTCCGGCTGGAAGGTTAGAGTGAGGCCACGGTGTGACCTGTATGCGTGCAGATGCAATCCAGCTTCGTCCCGCTGGAGCTAAGCCTATAGGCATAGGCTCCATGGTCACACGGCTCTGCACATGGAGCAATAGTTCATTCGTGATTTGATCGATCAAAAGCATATGTGCAGGCAGCTGAACCTGGCTTTAGTGGCTTCCAACAGATTCGATTCTACTCGAGCTGTGCAGGAGAGTGGATAGATGTCATGTCCAGCGGCAACAGAGCTTAAAGCGACGCGCCACACGTTGCCGAGGCAGCGTGTACGACCTTTATTTTTGGGTAGCAGACAGACCGACTCTTCTGTCTATTCCGGGGCTTTTCTGAACAAGGCTGAATGAAGTCTGGGCATCAAGCGCCTGCAATGAGCAGGAGTTCGAAATCATCGTCAGAATTCAGACATCGATCATTAGACTGTTGACAATGCAGTTGTTTTCTTCCGCACAGGTCTCTCCAAGTACAGCAGCTCATGCACACTTTAACAGAACGATGCAGGTTCATTAGCTGCAGCCATAGGAGGAGTATATATGTATACAACTATCAGTACATTGTTGTCATCAGTCATCATAAGGTGGCAGCTAATGAAAGGTCCTCGGATCAATACTCTATTATATAGCCTCCGGCCAAAGCCGCCTTCAGATCTGCCACCGAAATCCAGTGTGGAAACCGGAAAGGCGTCGCCCAAGCTGGATAACAGCGATCAAATAAAAGGCATTTAGCACAGGTGATTATGTGGCTACTGATCTAGACATCTTGTGATGATGGGAAGCTAGACAGAGTCGGTAAACAACATCTGAGTTGATGAATCCGTTAGAGAGGGATAGTTGTTGGACTGCTTAACGAAAGTTAGCCTATGATGGTTATGATTGGTTGGACCGTCGGTCAGGATTTCAGTGTCGAGCGAATAAAGATCGTCTCTAGCTAGGCATGGATTTTGGCTGCACAGTGGACTTTGGGTGCCGTGTTTCGCACGGACGACCGCTTAGTTTTATTTACTGTCTGTAACCTGAAAAACGGAAGAAATTTCATACAGGGACTCACGTGTAAACATATTCAAAGAAGTTAGCCCCCATCTCTCTCTATATATAAAAAGAATTGCTTACTGTGTCAAAACACATGTCAAAATGGTCAAACCTGAAGTGCACCAGTAAGGTCTCCATAGTTAGCAAAATCTCTCCAAACAAATAATTGTGCCAGAAGTGAGCGCACGGGCTGTGCCTATCTAGATTCTAGACTGGGCTGAAAATTAGAACAAACCCAAATATTTTTTTAAGGCATAAAATCTTTTATTTCGGTCTCTAAGAGTTTTGTACTGCCATTCATTATATAAAGTCCCTGCCCCGTTTGATGAAAAGAAGCTTTCAAAAAGTATAACAGTAGAGAGACCAAATAAGACTAGTACCAAACTACTAAACACCTCCATCCCAATGCATAAGAGCATCTCTACTGGATTTCTCATAATGCATCATCCCCTATAAGTTGCTTCAAGAGAGTATCCTAAAATCAATTTAGAATATAGGAGACTACTACTGCAGCAGATTACCTAAAACTTGACCCCTATATTTATTTAGGGATAGGGGAGAGGTGGGTGTCTCCTTTATTTAGAAGAGATGATGTTCTTTTAGTAAGTTATAGGTATAGGAGATGAGATAGGAGATCTATTGTAGCTCCTCTATCTCTTAAAACACTACTTTTTAGGTATAGGAGATCGGATAGGATATCTGATGGAGATGCTCTAAACCTAAGAAATCATGTCATGCTATGAAACTGTTGTGCTCGGCCTCCTAGCTTCTAATGCCATACATGATCCCAAGTATAATCCCAAGAAATCATATCATGATGTGCAATTGTTTTTTTAAGGGCAAAAACTATGGGGGGGTCCCCACAATACTTTAAAATTTTAATTAAAAGAGGAGATAAAAAACTTACAAAAGGTCTTAACTGATGGCATCCAGCCAAAAGCAAAAGAAAGATCTAATATCTTCCTTGAAAAGAATAGATTGAAGTAAACATTGGTTCCTAAAACTCATGAACTAGCAATTGAAGCCCACTCTACCATTGCTGCAAATCCTACCATTTCTAATCTTCGAGAGCTCCCAGCTTGCAATCAGGACAATCTCCGTGAAGAAGGGCAGGTTGAGTTGACTTCTAGCCATCGCCAATCTTGGATATAGTCCTAGTGGATATAGTCCTAGAGTCTCATCCCAAGAGAAGCCAATTGCATTCTAGCAGCGTTTGGAGAATTGACAAGTGAAGAAAAGGTTATCAACATCCTCTTCATACCTATCAGCACAGAGGACACACAGAACATAATTGTCCTCCACATTCAGGTTCCTGTGCCTTAGCATTATCTTTGTGTTTAGTCTGTCTATCATGATGAGCCAACCAAAGAATTTGATTCTTGGCGTGCACTTGGACTTCCAGAGCCTGGTGAAGATGGGGTGAGCATCCACCTGTTGGCAAGCCAGATTGATTTGCAACTGTTGGACTTCATGTTCCTGTGCCTTAGCATTGTCTTCGTGTTTAATTAGTCTGTCTATCAGGATGAGCCAACCAAAGAATTTAATTCTTGGTGTGCACTTGGACTTTCAGAGCCAGGTGAAGATGCATGGGGGTGAGCATCCACCTGTTGGAAAGCCAGATTGATTTGTAACTATTGGACTTCATGTTCATGTGCCTTAGCATTGTCTTCATGTTCAGTTTGTTTGTCAGGATGAGCCAACCAAAGAATTTGATTCTTTGCGTGAACTTAGACTTCCATAGCCAGGTGAAGATGGGGTGAGCATCCACCTATTGGACTTCCCGTAGATTTGCAAATGTTCGGTTGACTAGGATATATGACGCATCCTTATTGAGCCAGTTGAGTTCCTAACTTGCAATCTGGACAACCTCTGCGAAGAAGGGCAGGTTGAGTTGACTTCTAGCCATCACCAATCTTGGATACAGTCCTAGAGTCTCATCCCAAGAGAAGCTAATTGCATTTCAACAGCGTTTGGAAATTTGAGAAGCGAAGAAAAGGTGATCCACATCCTCTTCACATCTATCAGCACAGAGGATACAAAGAACATCATTGTCGACCACATTGAGGTTCCTGCGCCTTAGCATTGTCTTCGTGTTCAATAAATCAGGATGGGCCAACCAAAATATTTGACTCTTGGCATGCACTTGGACTTCTAGAGCCAGGTGAAGATGGGGTGAGCATCCATTTGTTGGAAAGCCAAATTGTAGAATCTATTGGAGGAGTAACTTTTATTGCCCCCATTTGAAGGTCCAGACATCAAAGGTCTTAGGATCCAGGTCTTGCTCTTCAAAGGCTTGCTGGGAAAGAGGGAGATGGAAGATCGAATCCAGGTCTTCTCTTTCCCAGCAATCCAGTTTTGATTCTACAATCCATGAAGAGCTCACGGCAGGGGCGAGGTGCTTGAGCTCTTGCGCGGGGGTGGAGCGGCGGCGGTGGACAGCGGGCGGCGGGGCCCGTGGCGAGAGAGCTGTTAGGCGGGGCCGGTGGTGGAGATTGAGGGAGGGAGCGAGCTAGTGCGGTTCCACGGAGAAGAATAGGGCGGGGACAGCCGATGGGTCCTCGTATAGCGCGACCGGTCGTGGCTTAACTGCCTCCAATTCCAGTTGTATACCCAGTACTCAGCCTCTGCTCTGTCGTTCTAGACACGCTTGAGATTCTGCTCATGCAGAGTGCCGGCCTAGGGGCAGGGCACGAGGTGCGACAGCCGAGGGCCTAAGCGGAGGAGGGGCTCAAGCTCAGGTATACAAACCTCTAGACCCTATAGTCTATTAGGCATTAGTAAACTAATAAGAAGAGAGACATAGAACTGGCCAGGCGGTCCAAAAAGACAATATCAACATTTTTTTCCTAGTTTCCTTTCCACACGGCCCTCGGATAGAGAGGAGACGAGGAGTCATGCTGCACACAGCACACTCTGATCGTGAGTTCGCGACGTGTGCCTTACACACGCGGAGCTGGCCGGAGACACGGACACGGCGCACGAGGACGACGATCAGGCAGGCTCCACGACGACGACAACTTGATTCTTGGCTTCTTATGAATTACGATCATCGATCAGTTGTTTAGGCCTAAGGTATTTTTTTTCCTTTTTATTTTTAATCCAAATTAATTATTTGTATAGTATTGTAGACTTGTAATACTTTGTACCCATATAATTATATTTTTCTTCTAATTTAGGTGTTAGAATTTTAGAATGTTACCTAAGAAACATTTGTCATGGGTGAGAAAAGAAAACGAATATATTGCTTTTTAATCTCCATTGTTCTAAAATAATTATCATACATCTACAAATATATTACTTAATCTATATTGTTCCTCGATAATTATCAGACATGTTAAATTAAAAATATGTTATTAAATTTGCTTTCATTTTGCAAGTAAAATTAGCGTCTATATATTGCTCATGCATTGCCCCATTTTATACGTAGTTAGGTACTGCCGTGTTCCAATTGACAGCCACATGTGACAGACCTTCGTAGCCTTGTTCCTGTGTCTGAATTGCTACGAAGCTACGCCCATCATATCAGCAATTGACGAACCCCGTGTGCTCTCATCACCATGGAAAATTACAATCGAAACTGACAAGAGCAGAAACGAAGAAAATAGAGGTAAAAACAGAATTATATATAATCTACTCATTCACCAGTCACCTCCAACAAATTGATCGTTGTTCACGCCTGCGAGAAGCAGTCGCATTAGTGATCAGTCTCTCTCAAGTTCTCGACTTCAAATCAAGCCACGAGGAAACACAAGAAGATGCATACTGAATAGTGAATACTGATCGACATAAAAAATCCGTTCACAACTCAATTTGCCTCACATGAATCATCCTCGCCTAACATGACCCATCGACCATCGTACATGGAGCTAGGAACAATGAAGCCTAGACGTGGTACTCCGACTACTTGTCTAGCAGGGTATCTTGGAGGTGAACCAGGTCATGACGTGCAGCGGCGCCTTGATGAGCTCCACCGCCGCCTCCAACACCACCGTCACGCAGAGGCAGCACGGGCAGATGCACGAGATGGGCAGCCTGCACGTACGGATCACAGCAAAGGCCGCGTGCTGTCGCCGCTGAGAATTCACACGCACGCAAGCAGAGGCAAAATCGAAGCAAGGTCAGCAACTTACCCGATGATCCAGATGATGGCGCCGACGATGGAGACGAGGACGGCGAGCAGCGCGAACGGCAGCCCCAGCAGCCAGCCCAGCGGCCGGCACTCACCGCCGTCGCCACCGCAGCAACACATCACTCACGGGCCGCCTTGTCTTCCTTTCCTCTCTTCCTTTGCTTGCTTGATTAGTTAGGCGATCCTTGCTAGTACTATCTAATTTGCCAGGGTGGTCTCATCGTTTTGCGTTATTTTATATATGGTAGCGAGTGACTTGCCTTGTTGACTGTGCTATTGCTCCTATTATTTATTATTTAATTTAACCTTTATTTGATTTAATAACAACCGGAATCAATCACGAGTGAGTGGAGGGAGCTGTTTCCATGTCGCTTTCTGCGAGGAGAGGACCCTCCGTGTCTGTCAACAAACTGCGTGATCGCCTATTGACTGATTTAGCAGGTTCAACAGAATGGGCGGCTACAAACGTGCCAGTCAAAAGTATTGACTAAGACTATCTGAATATAATAACATTCCTAAACTAAGCATAAGGAAATTGGTACCAGGTAGTAGTACTCTTCTAGCATGACAGCAATCACAAGCTTCAATTTTTAGAGTGTGGCATACATTTTCTGGAGTTTACTGTACATTTCCTTTTACAAAGCAGCACCAGGCCTCCTCCCTCTTTCACCAAGCGCCCAACTACGGGCAAATGTTTCAATATTATTTGCTGTGCTATACTCAAAATACATTTTACATCTATCTATATACTGTAGATAAATATACCAAGCAAATTTTGGTACCTTCCCCAGCCAACACATAGTGGGAAACATGATTCTACAGCTAAACAAGGTTCATGCACCAAGATCCGAACCAAACAGCCCCTTACATCAGGGTTTGGACTCGTTAGTGCCAGCAACAGGTGCACTTTACATCCAGATTATGCTGCATCAGGGTTTGGACTCGTTAGTGCCAGCAACAGGTGCACTTGCATATTTGGGTCTGGGAAGTTCGTCAAATGATGGTTTCCTCCCAAAAATCACTGCCGCCGCACGCGTCACGATGTGTGCAGTTAAGCCCCAAATTACAAACTTTTTGCCGTCTGCCTCGTAGTCGAAAAACTGGACAGGAATATCTATGCCCATCCAATTCATTTGTTTTGTCCTCCGGTGGTCGTCCTGTTGATGCGATACAAGTGAAAACTATGCAATGCAATGCAATGCAATGTTCTTACTCACACCATATAAGGAATCTAATGAGCGAAAAGGAATTAAGGAACATAAACAAAATTGTTGCTGTGCTACAACATATGATAGAGAAACAACTACCTTTAGAAACATCTCCAGAGGTGCATCAAAGATGTCCTCCACTTCAGCTTTATTTAAGACAGGCTTGAATAAGGCTTTATCTGAGACCATGCCAATTACAGGAACAACATTGAGGCCATTCTGCAAAAGAAAGGTTGTAGCATAAGTACTGGACAGTTTGCAATTCCATTGGAAGAGTAGAAAAGCATGTGTCACATCACAGATATAGGAAAGTAGAGATGCATGTCAAACTGATATACTCAGTGCAGCAATCCATGCATGGCTTGTTTTTCAATATTTGATTAAAAGCCTTTTCCTTGGCATCAGTTCCAAAAAGATGGAGCCAAGCTAATGAGTAAATCTTTGATTGCTAGAAACTTTAAAAGGAAGGCTGACGCAGCACAGAAAAGGGAGGGGGGGATTGTGCCAAAAAAAAGATTAAAAAAAAAGAGCATACCCAGTGCAGAGAGCTCCCGCTGTGTGCGGGGTCTGGGGCCAAAAAAAAAAGATTAACAGGGTGAAACAACCCACCTTTGACAACACAAATGGTGAAACAAGCCTTTGACAACATATTCACCAGTTATGACCATTGACAGTTCCTTAATTTTGATTGAATGATTTTACATGACAGTAGTACACCTCTTCCTGATAGCAGGTTAATACTGATATTTACATGCTTATATGCAAAGGGTTTTCTTTTTTATTCATAGTATTTTGTGCAGTCAGAAGTTTAGAATATCTTCCTCTTCCTGAGATCGCATTACTTGTCCCCTACCTCAAACTCTAAAGTTGCATCGTCACTGGGGGAGTTTAACCCTGGTTTAAACATTTCTTGAAAATTTGTTCATCGGTCAATTGCACCTTCACTGATGCTCACTTGCTTCCCTTGCTTTTTACTGTAGGCATGGTTTTAATGGCTAGACCAAAACCATTTGCTCAGCTCTGATTCTTATCAAACTAAACCAATAAGCTTATACCACTTGCCTCCCTAAATATTCAGATCAAATTCTTAGGCCCCCAATACTTGTACATTTAATTATTCTGGCCACTAGCTTAATATAATTCATGACATGGCATCTAATCGAAGAGCAAAAAAAGTTACATGATGTGCAATCAAAGCATGAAAATATGTGATGGGCTTAAAGTTAAACAGGCCATATATAAAGAAAACGAAAATGATACTCCACCACATAAAGGTCTTCCACATTCAGACATACAATTTCAGAATTTCAGTTTGAATTTTATTTTAAGATTTTAATTGAAGTTGGGCATAACATTTGATTGTTTACTATCAGTATTTCAAATTTTTGATCCTCCAATCAAAGTTTGGCATCGAATTTTGATGTTTGCAAAATGAACTGACACCGTAAGAGATATCTTGATGCGAATTGTTGTTATGCTATCTTAATGCTGCAAGCATGTATACTTGAGGAGGTATTGCACTACAATGAGTCAAGATTATATATATATATATATATATATATATCAAAAATAGCTTGACTTAATACATTGTTACACCATTATACGACTCTACACAAGAATTGGTCGGTAAAATCATAAAGCTCTTTCATAGATGTCCTGTTAGTACCGGCAACAATTATGGCTTACCTTTGATATGAAAGGCTCAAGAACTGTAACAACAGAAACAAGGGCCGGATCCAGTCCAATCTCCACCTTCGCCTCCCGTAGAGCTGTGGCCTTCGGATCTGCGTCCCCATCCTCCACCTTCCCTCCGGGTAACGACACCTCCCCTTACAATTTTCAAGAAATTGATTGAAGCACTCCAAGGAAGGAATCGTCCAGAGGAAAATCCAATAGGCAAAAGCTTTAGCCAGAGTCATGGTGTCTACCGGAGTCGGAGGAGAGGGAGGAAGCGCGCTTGGTAAGAAGGACCCGTGGCCCGCTGCTGGGGTCCTCGAAGAGGCAGACCAGCACCGCGGCGTGGACCTTGGAGACGGCCGAGCGTTGGCTTTTCGCGGGGACGGCATCTGCGGCGGCGGCGGCAGGGGCGCCCACTGAGGAGAGCTCGCCGGAAGAAGAGGAGGCGAGATGGCGTGTGAGATGGGCCAACCGCCGAGACGGAGAGGAAGAGAAGGAAGAGGAGGCCATGGCAATGTGAGTGGAGGTGAACAGGCGGGTAAGGAAAGGTCTCATGGCTGCGACGGTGATAACGGCGCAGCAGCGGCGATATCAAGGTGGGAGTTGGAGGGGTCGCCGCCGTCCGCCGTCCCAAAGGTAAATGTGACTCGTAACGGCCAACGCCCTTTGGGTCAAGCAGCGGGCACCGCTATCTAATCGAACTGCTCGACTGTACCCTCCGTCACAAAATAATCACATATGGTTTTTCTTGGGTCAAACAAAATTTTCTTAACTCCATACAGTGGTGGAGCCAGGAATTTTCGAGAGCCTGGGAGACAATACGCCGAGCTAACAGTGACCAGCAATGCACATGAATATATTATAGAGTTAAATGCATCAACGGTTCTCGAACTTGTAAGGACGTGTTATTTAGGTCCACGAACTCTTAAAATATATTTTTAGGTCTCCTATCTTGATTTTTGGTTCACCATAGGTCCATACCGTTTTGTCAGCAGTATTTTAGCATGCCAATATGGCAATCATTTTTACATCTAACCTCTTAGGTTTACTTTTCTTTAAGAAAATAGACCCTCTCTTTTCTTCCAGACTGTCGTCTTCATCTTTTCCATTTCATACACCAGCCATGGGCCACGGCTGCAGTGGTGGAACCAGCAAAATGATAAAGGAGGGCCAGACAAATGTATGGAGTACCGATAATGTGAATCCATATGAGAACATTTGCTGCTAATGTGAAGCTATACCATCAGTTAAAACATACGTACTGATATGACCCTGCATCGCTTCCTCCAGCATGCACGCATCGCCGGTGTCGACCTGGACGAACTTAGATTGGTCAAAAGCTTAGCTGCAACGGATTTGCCTTTCTCCCTGGCAAAGTGGCAAATCAAATTAAAACGGAACAACAGCACCTGCAAGTGGCATCGATTCATTTCATCCAAAACAGAAAAGGCTAGACTACTGCACCTACTGGTCCCTGGCAACGAGGATGTCGAGGTCGGGGCAGAGCCTGGAGAGCGAGGTGGCAGTGGTCTGTGGATCCCCCGACGCGGCCGGTGCCGCCGACGCCCGAGGCCGAGCATGAGCACGCGCCCAGTCATCCAGGGCTTGCTCCTCCGCAGCTCCGCTGGGCTTGGGCGGCGTCCATGGAGCCGGAGGGTGCTGGAGTGGCCGCGGCAGCGGGAGCGGGAGGCACGCACGCTCTCACGGCGATGCCCACGGCGCCCATCTCGGTACGGTGCGAATGCGATGTGACGCGAGTCTCCTCTCGTCCGTGACGTTTCCTCTGCTTCCAATTCTGACATAAATCACGGGATGGAGATCTAAAATCTTCCACGCTGCATGCTGGGCTATGGGCTTGGCCGCACAGGGGGATCAAAAAGATTTCGGCCGCATTGGGGGGCCGCGGCCCCTACTGGCCCCCCTGGTTCCGCCTCTTCACGGCTGCCCACCCACCCCATCAGAAATAGCTCCAACACTAAGCTCGAACCCAAGACCCCTCGTCTGGCACGTCCATAGCTCGCGACCCATGGATGAGAGCCACGCTGTGATTCGCGGGGACTGAGTATGGGTGCGCTCACGCAGCAGGAGCGGCGGTAGGCAAGAGAGGCGAGGAGAACGACATGCCATGGCCATGTTGTCATTGTCTAGCGAGGAGAGAACGAGCAGCTCCATGCGGCAAACATGGTGCCCGCTGGCGCATGCTGTCATAAGCAAGATGTCATGCGCAAGCACGAGCTCGGTCGTCGGTGCTGTAGGGGCGTGACATTGGCCTCCAGTGCACGCGGGCACAAGCTCGAGCCGCCACCGCAGGCGCCGCCACTCCCGCTCATGGCACGCCCCTCGGTGGGGGCACCTATGGCGCTTGCCGACGCACGGCCAGGCGGGAGAAGGGGATGCGGTGGCCGTGGCGGAGGCAGAGGCGGAGTGGCTCATTGCGCTCCAGATGTGTGCTGTTCACGCTGGCCTCATCGCTGACCTCGGTGCCTAGGTTGTCGCGTGACTGTGCCATGTGCTAGAGCATGTTCCATGACGACGGCGAGCTCCGCCTCCTGCCCGCCTGTTCGCGCACCTTCCACTCCCGCTGCGTGGACCCGTGGCTTCGTGCGAACCCAGATCATGTCCGCTGTGTAAGCATGAGAAAGAAGAATGATAAAAACTCAATTTGTATTTCATCAAGGCTTATGCCTATATACATGTACATCACGGTCATAGCTAGGAACGTATGCATGTCCATCTCTCGGTCAGAACTAGCTAGACTCAAGGAGAGCCTAGGAACGTGCTAATGTGCGCTAACACGATGTGCCGCGCCTCCATCGCGCTGCCCCACCCACCGCTCACAGACCTCCTCCGTGTGGAGCTCGGCAGTGTCAGCAGCCGCCGCTCCAACCCGGACATTGCAGCAGCCGTCCGCGCTTATCCGCTCGCTTGTGGCATCCCCAACTCGGCGTCGTCAGAGTACCTCGTCAAGGAGGAGCTCTAGGTCATGCTCAAACTGAGCCCGCACGCCACTGCCAGGTCTAGTGACCCACCAACCGTATAGTCACATAAGCAACAGCAGCACGAGCTTGTCGTAGTGGAGCGTGGGCAGCTGCCGCCGCTGTTGTCCGTAGGCCTGACCCCTACGGCATCGTTCATGTCGACAGCAGAGCGGTGGAGCACCTGGTGGAATAGCTGAATGCAAGGGTGCAGCAGCAGACGCTGGAGCAGCCGGTACGACACTGGAACCGTGATGGCCGCTAGTGCCGCACGGGCGTGATCTTGGCCGCCAACTACGCATGGCGTGCTGTCGCCGGCACAGGCGAGCCCTCGTGTGATGAGGACATCGCCACGCTAGACACACCGACGCCATGGTCTTTCCCAAGTTCCAATTCGTTCCCAACTCAGCTGCCACGTCGCCCTCGGATTCAGCAGACACGTCGTCACTGTTTCGGTCATAACTTCCTCATACGACATCGAAATGGGCCGTTCTTGGATGCGTTGGAAAGGGGACGATGACGCCGTTGTTTTGGATCTGGTCCCAGCTCCAGAAGGTCCGTGGATCATTCTATGTGACCACGGCAAGGTGCTGCGTCACCTATTTGGGCCAACTTGGCCATGTATCATGTCGGTCCTTAAGCCCAAGTTGTGGGCGCCCAACCCCTGGCCGTCCCCAACCCTAGGTCGAGTCTTAGACTATAAACACAGCCGCCGCCGCTGCTACACAATTGGGTTTTTGTTTAGAGTTTAGTTTTCCATCGAGGAACTGAATCGTTCATTGTAACTGTGGTGACAAATCCTTTTATAGTGATCCAGGGCCCCCGTTCTTGATCTCCTCCACTGTGTCGATTAGTCCTTTGGAACCGAGTTCTTGAATCCTTTTTTGATATTCGCGTCATTCATATTTGTAATTTCATATTGCGTGTTTTACCTTCTTGCTTGTGCTCTTTGATTCGCTTGTAGGAAAAGCCTTCTTGGCGAGGTCAATCAAGTTGTGCTTGGTTGATAACCAACGGAGCAGTGGTGTAACGGTTGCAGGGTTTGAATTGTGTCTTATTTGAAGCCGGATCGCCAACGTCGAGATCTTCACAAATCGAACTTACCGGCTACCTCTCGGAAGATCGAGCATGTACTCATCACCGTGGGTATGGCCCGACGAGCTTCATGTGCAATCGTGGGAAACAAATAAAGGAGACGCAAAATGAATGTGAGGGGTTAAATGTAAAATTGACTGCCAATGTTGGCATGTCATGTAAGCAAAATATTGCTGACAAAGTGGTATGGACCTGCGGTGAACCAAAAATCAAGATAAGGAATCTAGAAATGCATTTTGAGAGTTCGTGGAGCTAAGTGACACAACCTTACAAGTTCGAGTACCGCTGATGTATTTAACTCTATATTATATAACATACATATAAAATTAGGAAACCATGATAGATTCAAATTAAAATATTAAAATGATTTTTCAGTACACAAGTTCAGGACTTAGATAATGAAACACAAAAGATAAACCTAAATGGTAATTGGTAACTACAGATGCCCACCCCCACAAGCATGGTTACGAGGCAGCTACATCTTACGACTCTTCAAGTTTTGAAACCGCCGAAGAATAGTAGCTTCATCAAGTGAATTGAATAGTTCTCGCTCAATATAGCAGATCATCAAGTTGTTGAACCAATCATCAGCAATCCTATTGTGAGATTTAGACTTGATAGTCTTCATACATGAGAAAGCCCTTTCAACAGTAGTTGTTGACACCGGCACCAACAAGGCCAATTCAATGAGCTTGTAGACCAATGAAAAAAGCAAATGTTTTTCGGTTTCAACCATTTTCTGGGACAAACTTTCAATATCTTTACAATTAGCAAAGGCAGCATGCCTCCATACATGAAGAGCCTTATGACTCTAATGTCCCCTTATGACTCCACGATCATGATTTGAGAAATCCTCAGCATAAATTTCAGCAAGCCGAGCAAGACTGTTGACATCAAGACTAGAGAAAGAGTTCTTTGGATCAAGACAAGAAAAGCACATCAATAGCTTCGTCGTCGCTTCAGTGAACCGATGATTCATTTCAGCACATATTTTATGAAGAACAACATAGAAAATCCCAACACGATAATGATGAAGATTAGTAACAGTAAATCCGTCACGCCTTGAACGACCTCTCACTGGTATTTCTGCAGCCATATTTGGAATAGGAATACCATTCAAATCACAAAATTGTCTTGCCTCATCAAATAAGTTATCCCAGCCACTTTCTCTCATGGTGTTAAACTGAGCTTTGACATCATGGATAAGCTACAATTGAATTATATAAGTGCAATCAGATTAATAGCAAAAGGGAATAGCTGAATAAGAAAAGCAATATTGTAAGAAAGGGAACAACTGAATAAGAACTAACCTCAAGAGCATTAACAATATTGAGACCTTTTGTTTGTAAGGCACGTGAGAGCTCATTTGTGATGCCAAGAACCTTTAGCATAAGCACCATAATAAAAACAAATTCAAAGCACTCCATTTTTTGTATCAAACCAGCTGCTTGATTTGGCACTCGTCCATCTTCATGAACTATTTGAAGGACCTTTATCACTGAGTCCTACATTTGGGACAAGCGAACCAAAGTAACATGATGTCAACCCCATCTAGCATCCCTAGGCCTAGCAAGGACAGTTTCTTGATCCAAGCCTCTTCCTGTAGATACCTCGCTAGTTTCAATACGCCGTAGAGTATTTTGACGCTGGTTTTCAATTAGTTTGTCCCTTCTCTTGCATGATGTACTTATGGTGGTCACAATCAAAGATATATACTCAAAGAAATCAATGACAGAAGAGCAACAATTCGCAATAGAAACAACAACCAGCTGTAACTGATGGCAAAACAGTGGACAAAGAATGCATATGGGTTTTCATCTAGAATCTTTTCTTTCAGTCCATTAAATTCACTTCTCATATTTGAAGGCCCGTCATATCCTTGCCCTCGTATCCGAGAAACTTATAGCTTGTTCTTGTCAAGGACAGCAAGCAATGCTTCCTTCAATGCATCGGTTGTAGTCTCATTGACATGTACAAGAGCAAGACATCTTTCAACAACAACCCCTTTAGAATTCACATACCTGCAGTAGTGCACCAATTAAAAAAACACTAATAAAACTGAATATTGTACAGAATTAGACAACTTAATAGAACTGACACAATATATTAGTTGCTAACCTTAAAATAATAGCAATTTGCTCTTTCACTGATATATCACGTGATTCATCAATGAGAACAGAGAATGGCCTATTACCAATCTCTTCCATAATTGCTTCAGTTATTTCTTCTGCACAACACCTTGCAAGATCCTTTTGGATATCATGGGAAGTCATCTTACAATTTAATCCACCTCGATCGTAGGCATTCCTGACTTCTTCATTGTTGTCTTTTAGAAAATCAATCAACTCTAGAAGATTGCCTTTGTTCAAAGAGGAAGAAGATTCATCATGCCCACGAAATGATAGTCCTTGCTTTAAGAGATATCTTTAACATCGTAAAGTAGAAGTTAAACGAGTTTGGTATAATTCCTCCGATTGTTTACTAGCTCTGTTTAATACTCTCTGCACACTCTGTCTTTGATTTTTAAAGTCACCATATTTCTGAACACACTTGTTGTGAGCACTACCTACACCATCAACATGTTCAGGTAATGCTTTGTATGCATGTTTCCAATCTCTCCAACCAGTTTTGTTAAATACATCATAACCAAAATGTTGTGCCCTCCCCGACTGCTTAAAAAGGAAGCAATAAAAGCAATAACCAGCATCTTTGGATTCACTATATTCTAACCAATTATATTTCTTATACCAACCCACAGAAAAGCCCCTTGAACCTAGATCTTTCAATATATTTGTTGGTTGTGATGGACCTTTCAATATGTATGCTCTCCTAACTTGGTCTTGAATTTCAGGTGCATACTCATATATTTGTTTTCTAAGAGCTGGATCACATACGATTTCATTAGGATCAAACTCACTAGTGAAATTGTCCATGTTTGGTTCTGGTTCCGGATGACCTGGAGCTTCATGTGGCTCTTCTATGTTTGGATGTCTTTCAGGTTCATTACTTCCACCAACATCAAGACAAGTCCTTCTATCAACCAAAAAATGCCTCATCCCTAAATAAAAAATGTAAGAAACAGTCGTAAGGGCAAGGTCATAGATTATCCATCAAATTTAACCTCTGCATATTAGATAATTCATAACTAAAATTAGTCAAATTACCTAGTTGGCTCAGCCTCCTCTCTACCATTTGCATTTTTTGCTCAATCTAGGCTATGTCCAATATAGTAGGGTAGCAGGCGGCGCTTGTGCCTTGTCCGCGGCTGCCTCCAGTCGCCGTCTCTACCTCGCCAGACTCGGACCACCGGCCACCGCTAGCCGTAGTTGCTCTCACAAGAAGCAGTAGCAAGGGGAGGTCAAATCCATCAGCTTCGTTTGGGGTTCAGGATTGGAAAAGAGGAAGGATAGAGAGATAATGAAGGAGGATTGGGGTTAGGGTTGAGGTCGGCGCATAGACCGTTGCTTCGGCCTCCCCGCCATGGAGTAAGACTGTCTCGAACAAGGACCATACGGGCATCCAAACCTAAAATGAGTAGCAAGAGACCCAAAATCAGCCTCCAACAGAGTACCTATATGGGAGACCTATTTTGGGTTGCATGAGAGGCACAACCCAAATATGGGCATCCTCTCTGCTGGAAACCCATTTGTAGAAAGGATTCTCTTTTGGGTCTCGTTGTTGGAGAAGATGCCGAATAGGTATTGAACCTTTTGCCTGTAGCACTACCCAAGGGACGAATGGGTCTTGTATTTTGGGTGTTGTTGTTGGAGATAGCCTAATGGCGCCTCCTCGGTACCGTGCGTCCGCGCCGTTGCCCTCGAGCGCTCGTCTTTTCCTCTGTACTGGGCCTTTGGGCCTAAAGCGCAAGTAGCGGAGGAGCCCAGCCAATGGCCCAGGGTGTCGGGCCTTGGCTCCGCCAATGACTATAGTTTTTTATAGGAAGCTGTCTATGTCCAGAAAATATTAGAGAAATCCAATATGGACGGGTCATACCCATCAAAAAACACTTGGTAGTCAGATCTCTAGATATAGAGAACGGCCCATCTTAGACCAAGGGAGAAATGGAAAGAGATTTTGGAACTAGGTTCAATATCTTAGCCCTGTTTGGTTGAGTTGTGGCTTTTGGAAACGCTGTTGTGAGTTGTAGGCTGTGGAAAAACAGTTGTGGGAAAAGCAGAAGGCCATTTGGTTAGAGTTGTTGTCAAACTGTAGGTTGTGTAAAAAATACCTGTAATGCCCCTGAAGGCCTGGGGACCTGTTTTTATGCAAATTACTCATAACAAAATAATTGTTCACTAATTCGTATTTCAATGACTATTTTAGCAAGGAAAAAAATAATTTTCTAAAGTTTTTCATCCTCAGCAAAGTGATTGGTCCACATAAATAGAACAATATCCATCAAAGGGCTTAGACAACGATGTCATCCATCAACATAACTAGCCTTCTCTCGGACTAACCAAAGCATCAGCTATCCTAGTACGAATGGTATTCATGGTATCCTCGTTCTCCACATCCTCACTACCATCCCCTTGTGTTTGCTTTGTGCCACTTGTATGTTCTACCAAGTAATCCTCATCAGCATCACATCTCTTGAACTCCTTATCACACAAATTGTTGTCACGGATAAAATTATGCAATGCAAGACAAGCCGTAATGATATGCTTCTGAGTACGAGGTGAGAAACTTGGCATGCCCTTCAAAATACGCCACTTCTGCTTCAAGACTCCAAAAGACCTTTCAATGATACTACGAAGGGATGAATGCAAGAAATTGAACACCTCATACTTTCCTTGAGGAGGCCCTGAACGATTCCGAAATTCTGGTATATGGTAGGTGCTTCCTTTGAAAGGTGCAAGATACCCGGTTCGGTTTGGGTAACCTGATTCCATAAGATAATATTTTCCTACAAAACCAAGTTAGTAACGTACATAATAATACAACTATTGCTAACATAATACAGGAAACCATTAGTACCTTTAGGAGGCACAGGAAATGAAGGAAAATTTGCCAATGCATGATTGAGGATGCGCGTGTCATGTGCAGAACCCGACCAACCGGTAACCGCAAAGGTAAACCTCATGTCGAAGTCAAAAATAGCTAGCACATTCTGAGATGTATATCCATGACAATTTGTGTGGTTAACCACTTCGTCCACTGGCACTACCACTTGAACATGTGAACCATCTATTGCTCCAATTGCTCCTTTGAAGTATGGCCAAAAACGGTTCTCTCTCACCCTTTCATGCTCTGTAGAAAAAGTAGAATCTCTCGGTTTAATATTGTCCTTAGCTAACTTGCGCAAACACTTCAACACTTCATGAAACTTGGTGTTAACTATCCAAAGTGACCGTGTGAAACGATTTTTAGCTTGTGAAAATGATTGTGGTCCTCCGACAATCCACAAGAACATATCCAATGACTCAGTAGATGAAACATTGTTGCTTGAGGTCAATCCATAGGTACAGACTAGAAGTCATGAAGTGCCTCAAAAATCTCAGGGCTCATCCGAAACATCTTATAAAAATACATAGGCAAATTATGGTTCGACACAGAGAAACTTATTTTGGTTCAACATAGGCAAATGTTCTCGCTTATGAGATGAAAATAATCTGGAACACATGAAAAGAAATCACTGCCGCTTCATCATCTCCTTCTCATGCTCCCTCTCGATCAAATCGAGCCTTCCTTTAGTTGTTCGTAGAGAGCTAAAGAGCTCCCTAAAGTCAGGCTTAAGAATTAGGGAGGAGGCTATATACATTAGAGCAGTTCCTTCTTCCACCCCACATTCTATCACCATCTGCACGGTCTCAGCAATGGAAGGAACGAGATTGGTTGGAGGAGCGGATGATGCTTCAACACTTGTGGAGATCCTCTCTGCTGCAGTTTCGATCTTCAAATAGTGTTCTTGTACATACGAAAAAATGGGCTCTTCTCATCCTTGTCTGCAACAGCAGTGGAGGACCCCTTGCATTTCCTTTTTCCTTAGTTCCCTGTCTTCTCAGCTTTCTTTGCAGGTTTTGGTACCTCCTCTACAGCCTCGTCACTTGCCTCATCGGAGGATATATCTCCAGGATAGGATGCCGAAGACCCACTAACATGTGCCTTGCCAAAAATGATATGCATATCATAAAAAAACTTTGGTCCTTGCTTTCGAAACTTCATGTGATTGCATTTGATTCCTTTCTCACGATTGTTACATCTCTGAAATTAAATAAATAAAATTAGCAAGACACACTACAACAAATAACAGGAAAAAATATATGTACAGTGACAGCACAGTACTTACAGCAAGGTATTCATCCCACCATTCCTGCGAGCAATCAACAGTTTTTTTTCTGCATCCCTTCCAAAACCAGTAGCACAATTCTTGAACTCCATAAAGATTGAACATTCCTTTTTTTCAAGACATCTAACTTGTTCTTCAATTGTTTTTTTGGTTCGCCTATCACCGGATTTTTCTGCAAACTTGGAAACAACATTCTTCCAACCGGTAGCGGTGAAAATTCCCATCGGCCTATTCTGAGCTTCTATTTCGTCTTTGCAGGCATCAAACAAATGCCTCAAAAAAACCATCACTCCAATCTGCCTTGTCACCCATTCTTGAACCAAACAAAAACATTTCAATCAATTTGCAGGCAACAACAACTAATCATGCATTCTACAACGCAGCAAGTAATCAATCATACATTCTTGAACCAAATTTGTCACCCATTCTCCTACCCAGCAGCTAATCATGCATCTATTTGGAACAGAGGGAGACAGACGTACCTTGCAGGTTCGGCGCCGGCAGGGGACGAGTCGGTTGAGGACAAGGGCCACGCTGGGGGCTGGTGCTGGCTGCGGCGGGCGGCCGGTGCTGCAGCTCGCTGGGCGGGCGGCCGGGCACCGTGCAGAGTGGGCGGCCAACCACGGAAGCACCGGCGTCGGGCGGGGATGCGGATGGACGGCGTCGAGCTGGGATGCGGCCGGCGTCGGGCAGGTCCGGTGGGGCGGCGGCCGGCCAGAGCACGCCTCGGGCGGGGGTGGCGGCGGACCAGGAACCCTAGCCGGCGGTCGCGGCCATACGCGCGGAAGGAGTCTGGGGCTTGGGCGGATGCGGAGGAATAGAAGGCAGCGAACCGTTTTTTTCTTTCTCATAACCAGTGGCAATGGGCAGTTTTCTCAAAGTTGTCCATCCAAAAGCCAGTAAAAATAGATAAGATGAGCTTTTGGAATTAAACTACAGTGAAAACTGCTTTTGAACAAAACCACATGTGACTTTTAGGTTTTTTGGTTGACTTTTGTCTTTTCCAAAAGCAAAAGCACGTCGGAAAGCCCAATAAAGGAACCTTAGTGTCGTTGGAGTACTTATGTATCTTGCTATCAGCACTAACCCAGATATAGAATTTGTAATATCATAAATTTGCTAGCAATCCATATAGTGCTACTCCTACTAAGCGTCACTGGGTAGGCTTTAGAAAATTTTTGAGATATCTCAATGGCCCAATAGATCATGGAACATTCTATAGAAGAAACATACATATGCTAGCTACTTATCAGATCGATCTTAGATTGGCTTTGTATTCTTGTAAGGTGGAACAACCATCTCTTGGATTCTTCAAGCAAACTATAGTGGCTACTTCCACCAACCATTCTGAAATAATTGCTTTGTATGAAACATCACATGAGTGCGTATGATTTCGCATAATGATAAATCACATAATGCAATCATGTGATATTGGTGCACTTGAGACACCAACCATTATCTTTGAAGATATTGTTGCTTGTGTTGTGCAAACGGAATCAAATTACATCAAAAGCAACATCACTAAGCATATTGTTCCAAATTACTCTATCCTCATGAATTGCAAAAGAATGCAAAAAAATGAGACCTTGCAAACAATGGATCATACATACATGTATTCCCAATAGGGCTTAGATATACATGTATGTCCACTGTTATCACTACGGGGTACAGTAGATTTGCCGAGTGCCAGAGGCACTCGGCAAAGGCCCAAAAACACTCGGCAAACGATTTGCCGAGTGTTACACTCGGCATACAGCACACGACATTGATTTGTCGGCAAACAGCTATTTGCCGAGTGTTTTTTATCGCACACTCGGCAAATGGTTTGCCGAGTGTCAAATTTGACACTCGGCAAAAAAAAAAAGGTTTGCCGAGTGTTTTTTGAATTACACTGCAAACCTATTTTCCAAAGAAAAAAAAAATAATTACATTAGAACACCATTAAAACCACTTAGAATCCATACGATGTCTGACAGTTCTCCAAATGTACTGTATATAAGAAAAATGCATGATGTGGATTCCACAATTAAATAAGATCAACCATCACAATGCTCAGCAAAAATCCATTAGTATAATACCGATTGATGCAGATATGCCTAATACACTCAGTCTGGAATCTGGCAATCGCATAATAACATAATACAGCACAACATAATATCACTCAGTAGCCAGAAACACACGAACTAGATGTGGTGACATTGAAACTCCGCGCTGCGAAGTCGAGGGCAGCTTTCTTGTCGGATTTCTTCAGAGTCCTCATCTCCACTTGCACGGCTTCAACTCAACGCTCGCTGGATTACACTCTCCGAGAGACCGATGGTATGGGATCCAGGGATCCAAGCTTGAACTGCAGATAGCGAGGTGATAAATCATAAGTGAAGTGAGATGTGGCCGAATCCGCACTCGTCTAAGATTGAAACGGGCACTTACCTCCTACCGAGGCATCGCAGAGCAGAGGCCACGGGATCTGACTGAGAGCCCCCAGAAGGAAACGACTCGTGACAACGACGCACGCACGCGCTGCGTCTGGGCGGCGAGGCGAGAAGGCAGCCGCCGGGCGCCATACTGCCTGCAGCCAGCGGTGCGTAAGGCGAGCAGGCGAGCCCCGCTTGTCACCGCCGGCGCCGCGGAGGGGAGGGGACGAGGAGAGGGGTTGCGGTTACCTGCGCCTGCGCTTGCTGGCGGGCGGGCCTCTCCGCGCCCGTGGTTGTTGCTCCGGCGATGCGGAACGGCGCTGCTCCTCCTCCGGCGTCCCGATCTGTGTGATTCAGGTGGACGGGCGCCCGCTCCGAGCCGGCGGGTGGGGAGGGGTGGTGCCTGCCATCCCGTGTCGGAGGGGAGCGCTGCGGTGTGGTGTGAGATGTGAGGGAAGTAACCAGACGCATGCGTGGGCCTTATAAGCAGAGTTTGCCGAGTGTCCTTAGATTTGACACTCGGCCTAGGATTTTTTTTATTTTTTTATTTTTTATTTTTTTTTATGAAGGGACACGTGGTGCGATGTTGTCGAGTGTCCTAGATCTGACACTCGGCAAACAAAAGAGTTTGCCGAGTGTCCTCGGCAAACGTTTTTTTATTTATTTTTCTCTTTTCACGGAGGGACACGTGGCGCGATGTTTGCCGAGTGTCGTAATTTGCTGAGTGTTTTTTCTATATTTGCCGAGTGCCGGAGTTTGCCGAGTGTTTTTCAGTAGTATTGCCGAGTGTCAAACCGTTTGCCGAGTGTTTTTAATAAGGCACTCGGCAAACAGATAGTTTGCTGTGTGTCAGAATATTTGCCGAGTGTTTTTAGTTTGGCACTCGGCAAAGAGATGGTTTGCCGAGTGTCCGATAAAATACACTCGGCAAAGAATATGACACTCGGCAAAGCCTTCGATTCCGGTAGTAATACACCAATCATTTGCATTGCTCATCTCTCCCTCTTAACTCACTAGGCCAAACAGAGATCTACATGTCATCACCACTGCAGTAATGAAGAAAGTTATTATCTTTAACGTTAGATGGAAATACAATAATCAATACTTCTCTATATGTTTAAATGCCACATGCTAATAAGTAAAATTAAACCAATAACCAAACTAAAATAAATTAGAAAATGGAGAAAGGACGAGGCCAGTAGTAGGTACTCTGCACAACCAACCTATTCTTGTCAAATGGGTTCGCCGTGGCGGTCAATGTATCTTCCCTCCCACCCGAAGAGGCCAAGAACCTTGCCTCTCGCCCGCAGTTCGCTCACAACACCCACACTACCGAGCCATGGCATGCAACCAACACCTTCAAAATCTCCAAACACAGGCGCATGCACCGCCTCCTTCGATTGATCCCACGCGCTTGTCGCAATGCCATCGCGACAACCATCCTCGTCGTTGTCATCTTCTTTTCCTTCGTCACCGGGCGTGGTGGCCCAGGTCCCAATCGCCGCGGCTGCCTCCCTGCAGACCAGTCCTGCTTCGCGGTCTCTATCGCCGTCGGCGCACCATACTCCTCGCGCCATGATGCTGCCACAGTCGTCGTGGGCACACACACGTGCTGCACCACGACCTCCTACATCGCCATCCTCGGCATCAGTTTTGGTTCCCTCCTCGTCATCTTCCTCATCCTGTGCACCATCCGGTGGTACCTCGTGCAACGGTCCGCGAGACGGGATGCTGCTGAGGCTGCCGCTGTAGTAGAGCCAGCAGAAAAGAAACCGCCCATGGGGCTGGATGCCGAAGCCATAGCTGCGCTTCCGGAGTTCACATATCGGAAGGAGGATGCTGATGGAGAGGAGGAGCGAGAGTGCGCCGTGTGCCTGGGCGCGATGGCGGAGGGGGACGCAGCGCGGCGGCTGCCGACGTGCATGCACATCTTCCACCGAGGTTGTGTCGACGTGTGGCTAAGGGAGCACTCGACATGCCCCGTCTGTCGCGCCGAGGTAGACATCAGAACAACTTGTGAGGGATGCGATGAGATGGACCAAGAGGTCGGCCCGTCGCTGGTATCCACATCAATGGCGCAGCCAACGCGTGAAGGGCTGCTCGACGACGGGGAGAGGGACCTGGAAGCACAAGTGTAGAGAGTGTATGTTAGAGGTACATGCTAGGAGTAGCTTTGTGTTATTATTCTTTTCTTTGTTAGGGAAGTGAATTAGCAATTTGGATGATTTGGTTGGAATTTGTAGGATATACATGTATATATATGTAGTGTTCTGTCTATGGAGTATCACATGTATACCACTGCTAGTGAGAATAAATAAAAGATAAAAGGAGGAATGCTCAAGGTTTTTGTGTTACCTGATTGAACTGAAATTGTCCTTATGGAAAAAAGAAAGACAATGAAATAGACTTTAATAGATATGTTCCTTAAGGTCAGTTATTTAGGTGGGATTGATCTAGTTTGTTAAGGGTACAATATGAAAACTATTGTAAAATGGAATTGCCCTATGGGTGCAAAATGACAAGGAAATACTCCATCCGTTCCTTAATACAAGCCATATAGATTTTTAAAGAAAATTCCAAAATATAGGTACGTATTAACTCCCACGCCGATTAGTTTGGAAACCTTCCCACTGTACATAGCACATGCCCCAACCAATCCCTTAAATTTATGAAGCAATCTGATTGGGAGAGAGAAGATTGCATGATTTTCCTTTTTTGCCTCGGTCTCACATCCTTCTCCAAGTCGTGGGTTAATATTGGTGCTAAAAACTATATGCCTTATATTAAGGAACGGAGGGAGTACAAATTACTGTCAAGAAAATTGGAAACATAATTTTTCTATTGTTTCAATAGGAAGACCTAAAATGATAGGGAAATATTTGCCAAATGGAGCACCAACAGAAACAATTTCCTTATCGGTTCTTTCCTAACAAGAAAATTTTGGGCCATCAAATATGGATTTCTATCACTGTCATACGAAAACGGCACGAAAATGCATTTCAACCATTAAGGAAAAATGTTTTCCTCTTGGTTGTGAACCATCAATAAAAATACCAATTTTCTTGTCATTGTTGTCACAAAAAATGATGGCATTAATACTAACAGTTAAATTGTCCACAGAGGAACCTCATCTCATACATGATGTTCGTGTGGTCCTACTTACCACAACAATGATGTTTGTTTGTACATAAAAATATATTACTCATATATAAAACCAATGATATAGAAACAAGGCAATGCGATCATATATATCAGACTATCTTTTTCATCGCTCTAAATTTGAAATGTGAATCAAATCATTGTGTCTTTTGTGGTTGTGATTATATTCTTGTTCTTGGGTAAAAAAACTAATAGTCATCCCTACTACAGGATAGACTTGTTGTCCCGAGCGGTAACGGCCTTTAGTCCCGGTTACCGCGCCGGGACAACGATCCCGGGACTAAAGGTGGAACCTTCAGTCCCGGGTCATCGAGCCGGGACTAAAGAGGGACCTTTTAGTCCCGGTTGGTGTTACCAACCGGGACTAAAGGCCCTCCAGCCGAGCAAACGTGGCCGCACCCTTTAGTCCCGGTTGGTAACCCCAACCGGGACTAAAGGTTCCTTTTCTTTTTCTTTTTTTTGTTTAATTTGTTTTCAGTTCAGTTACACATATTTGTTTAATATATAATATGTTTTTAATGTACGTATTCTACGCTGCTAATATAAATACACGCACGCATATAATTACATCTAATTCTCATCTCGAGCATTATTATATTCGAATAAAGTATGAAACTATATATATTATAGATATATATGTATATATACAACACTTTCATAATCTTGTTCTCAAAAATAACGATATCAATAAACATTTAATTTACATCATTAGTTCCTTAGGATCAAAGTAGAACTCGTCGTTGGGATTTAGCACTTTTTCTAGAAGATATCCTGCTATTGACTCTTGAACTGCTTTCAGATGATCTTTTTGCATGACCCTTCGTTTCAACCATTCAGTCTTGCATTTGAAATAAAAGGAACAGTATTAATACATATATATATATATATTCATATACGTACTCTTAGGACATCTTTAGGAGTTTTTCTTATGTGTGCAGTGATAAATTCACAAACGTAGTATCCACACAAGTTATTACCTAGTTGCTGCCGCAAACACCACTGTACGAGAAGAAGATTATTCTCATCATCTCACACATAAATTGAAGTACGATATAGTAATTAAACACGCGAGGAAGTATATATAGTACAACTTACTGGTATTTCAACTACATTAAGTGGTGCCTTGCAATCCTTGCGGTGTTGCCGAATAAACTCTTTCTAAACCCTGTGCGACCAATAATGTACGATCGTTAATAAATTATGGCAAAGTCTATTCAATAATAGTTGTGCGCGAGAGATCAAAATTACCCATGGATAATGTCTATCATATCTTGGTATAGTGCTCGCTCTTTTCTCAATGAGTCCAAGATTACTAACCGACTTGAGTTTAACTCAATGACAATGAGTATCCAGTGAAACCTGCATTGGTTTATACACACACGTACATGCATATAAGTTGTATTGATATTACATAAAATGTGTAGACTATATTATTATTAAAGTTGTACAGAAAACATATTGTTGTCTTGTCGTGCTGCTTCACGAAGAACTTTATGATATTCGTCTATGCTTCAGATACCCAGTGCTCCTTGACAATAATATCGGTTTTGAATACGATATAAGGATCAATGAAGCCAACACTGGTGTCTTGTATTCTTTGGAGCTCTGACATCTGGAATCTGTATATAAATATAAGTTACATGTGAGGATAATTATATACACGTACGCATGGAAGTGAGTTTATTAAATAAAAGTAAGAATCACTTACAAACAAAAGGAGCTAATGATTGATTTGTCCAGAGCGTCCAAGTGATATAGTTGATGCAATTCTTCGAAACTAATATGTAAGATGTCATCGCCATGGAAGTAATGATGGTCTCTAAATCTGACAAAGATCCACTGCTCACCCCTGCCACACGCCTGCATGTACCACTTGTTGAGAAAGTACATTTGCGTACCCAATTCATTCAGAGCCGTAGGGTTATATAGACTTTTGCCAAATTTATAAGTCTTCCAGGTATCAACTTCCAGGTTCTGGATTGGAGCTTTGCCCGTCACTTGATCCAAGGTTAAACCAGTTTGTTCAAAAAAACATTAAAGTCTTGAACCGACACTTCTCTAGAGTTGTCTAGTCGATAGACTTCTATGTTGGAACCATATTCATTAGCAACAACAAGATTATACATTGGTTGCTTCTGTTGTCCGAGCTATGGGACATCCTTCCCTGATGCTCTTTTCCTTTTCTTATGTGCATCATGTGACTTCACGAGGGAGCGGTCATAGTCTGATAGTGGCGGAGGCTTACGAACTTCAAGCATCTTTTTCTTGTGAGCTTCGACCTTCTGCCTCAGCTGATCTCGTGGTATGTAAAAGTACGACTTCTCCTTAAGCTTCGCTTGTCTCTGCTTTTGGATATCTATAAAAAAATCTTTCACTTTTTTGTCTTCTTCAGCTGCTATTTGCTCATCAGTCTTTTCAGGAAGTATTTCTTGAGAAATAACTCTTTTTTTGGGGTCTTCTTTGCCGCCGGGACCTTAGACGTCTTTGTAGTGCGTCGCTGTGGAGAGGGTGGGGGCGGTGTTGGAGACCGGCATGGAGGCGATGAGGCCGGTGTTGGAGTCCGACGTGGAGGCGTTGGAGATCGTTGTGGAGGCGGTGGGGCCGGTGTAGGAGTTGGAGATCGTTGTGGAGGCGATGGGGCCAGTGTAGGAGTTGGAGATCACCGTGGAGATGAAGTCGTCTCGCCCCTCGCGACGCTGTGATGAGATGGGGAATGAATGATTGGGCTAGGCTGGGGGAGACCCTGCTACAAAAACAAGTTGTGGGTCAATTATTTTTTAAGCCAATATAAAATTAATAGAAAATAATATTTCATTCACTTTCATTTGTACCTAGGGTGAGGTAGGGGAAGCTGTGGCGCCCCAGGAATGATGATGAAGCATTTGCGCCATTGAATAAATGTCTTCTTTGCTTCTCCTAGTGTCTTCTCTCTATCACCGCCTTCAATGTCAAGAGGAACATTGTTGTAACCTTTGAGCACTCTATCGACCGAGACGCTAGCATATCCAGGTTGAATAACTGACCCATGGATTCTTGGTGTCTTCGTTCGGTCTATTGGAGATACAACCCCAACAGCCACCATGATTGATGCATTATTACCATCTAGAATGTGCAGCTCACATTTTGTTAGAGGCTCGGTAATGTCATCAATAGGGAAGCGCAACCCAGCGTCACCTTGAATAACTGGTAGCTCCATGAAAGCACAACTGCTTTTTATCTAACCAACGGGGCTACTGGTGACTCCCGGCGTTGATTGCGATTGCATTTGACTCATTGCTAGCTGCACTTGCCTCTTGATCTCCTCCTGCATTCTTGCCTCAAGAGATTTTTCTCGTTCACGTGATTCAAGCAATGCTTGTCGTGACTCATTAACAAATTGCTCCAATACACGGATTCGGTCTGCCTCCTCATCCTTCTTTCTCTGGCAGCTTCTGTAGGTATCCTTGTCTGCTGGGAATGCTTGTAGCCACGAAACCGCCCCATAGCCTCTTGTTCGACCACCGTGTTCAGGATTCTCTAGGGCATATGTCAATTCATCCTTTTCTCTGTTGGGCTTGAAAACACCACTATCAGCTTCTTCCCTAGCACGAGCTAGTCTCTGTGTTGCTCTCTCAATTTTTTGGCCGAAAATTAGCTTGCTAGTGTCTGGGTCTAGGTTTCCCCCATGAGCGTAGAACCAATTCTTCGCGCGTTGAGGCCAGTTCTTCTCTATTGTTTCAAGTATGATTCCCTTGGCAGTAATCTCTGCTTCTAGGTTCTGCCACTTGGGAATAGCACTCCTATAACCACCCGATCCCATGCGATGATGGTATTGCTTCTGTCGGGCATTCTATTGATTCCTCATCACACGTTTCTCACTTTCTTGAGATGTCTTGTATTGTACGAAGTCATCCCAATGGGACTCCAACTTGACAAACGCCTTAGCATTGAAATTCGACGTTTCATTCTTCAAGATAAACTTTTTATACAATGTCTTCTTCCAACTCTAGAACAATGTTGCCATCTTCTTCATTGTCTAATCCCTCACTAGCTCCTTTAAAGCATCATCTGCTTGTAATATGAAATGCTGAGTGATATCTCTCCAAGCTAGGTTCTTGTCACGATCAGATACAAAACTAACATTAGGAGCGGATATCTTCTGCTTCCATTCACGAGCACTAACTAGGATCCTATCCCTTACAATGAACCCACATTGATTGACATATGTCTGAGCATGTGGTCCTAATGGTTTGCCGGTGTCGGTGTCGAATTCTGATATTATGAAACGGTCCTCTAATGGCTTTTTTGGCCCTCGGACTTTCCTACTCTTGCTGGTGGTTGATGTAGATCCAGAGACCGGCTACATGAGTAGAAACACAACGATTAACAACAAATATACGTACACATGCATCTATAAGAGATGATAGATAATCGAATATATCTCGCCAGTATTTTCTTACGCGACAATTTGTTGATCTTCAACCACCAGGATATTCAGAATATCCTCATAATCAGCAAAGTACTGACTCGTGTCATCTACATCCGCTTTGGTGCCGGCATTGATAATATTCGCCATTATGTCATCATTCAAGTTATCATCCGGAGCAGCCATTTGTATCTTCAAGATAACACATGGATAGAATTGCTATGGCACATAACATAAGTACATGTGATAACACATATAGAATTACTAAATCCAATTAAATATAATAACACATAATATTTCATAAGGATAAACAATAATAAGGTATAGGCTTTGGAATCGAATAAAAAACACTTTCGATCCAAAAACATGGAAATAAGTATATGTATATATACACATAGAATGATACAATTTTCTCTCTCTCAACACATAGAATAAGTGCATATGTATATATCTCTAGATATGCATGTGATAACACATAGAATATCTCCCTAGATACAATTTTCTCTCTCTCTCAACACATGAAAATAATTAAGTATATGTATATATACACATAGAAATAATTAAGTACATATATATGTATACATATAGAATCTCTAGATAAAATTAATTACTAAATCTAATTAAACCTAACATATATACATAGATAGAATTACTAAATCAAAATTAAATCTAACACATATATAGAGAGAGATAGAATAATAATTACTAAATATATCAAAACTATAATAAAAACTATCTAAATAAACTATCTAAATAAAGTACTAATTAAATTTTAATACATTTAAATCTAATTAACATATATCAAAAACTATCTAAAAACTAAGAATAAACTATTAATTAAATTTTAATACATTTTAATCTAAAAAACTATCTAAAAAAGTATCTAAAAAATATGGCGGAGCGCTATAGCTAGAAACAGGCTAGGGGCGGATGGCCATGGCGGCCGAGCGTGCTGGCCGGCCACGGGGCCGAGTTGAGCCGCGCGAGGACGAGGTACGGTGGAGAAGATCTCGACGGCCGCCGGGCGGGGCTCGACGACGAGGCCGGGCGGGGGTAGACGACGACGGCGGCGCGGTAGAGCTCGACGCGGCAGAGACGACGAGATCGACGTTGTAGATCGAAAAGTAGAAGATGAATAGAGGAACCGTTCGATATATATAGACCGGGACCCTTTAGTCCCGGCTGGTAACACCAACCAGGACTAAAGATCCTTTAGTCCCGGCTGGTAAGCCGAACCGAGACTAAAGGTCCAACCCTTTAGTCCCGGCTTGGCTTATCAGTCGGGACTAAAGGTATTTTTGGGTGGGCAATTCCACACACCCTTTAGTCCTGGTTCCTGGCCGGGGCCGGGACTGAAGGCCTGAAATTTTTGCAGCCCGCCAAAGTGTTGTTTTTTCATTTGACCAAATTTGACTTGGTCAAACTTGCTCAAATGAGACACTAAATGACCTCAGATGAAAAAACTCTGAATACCAAGTTTGATCATCTCAGCAAGATCTACAATTGTTACATAGCTTATTTTCCCATTTGAGAAAGTTTTATCAAACACTAGTCATAAATTCTTAAATCTCATATAGACTTTCTAAAACTATGTCACACACTTGTGAAATTTGAACTACATTTTGTTCAAGCTTTCTCAAATGAAAAATGGCCTATATAAGGATTGTATATCTTGATGAGCTGAACAAACTTTATATTCAAAACTTTTCAATTTGAGACAATCTAGGGTTCCAAAAACTAGTTTGTAGGCATTAAAATTTAAAAATCACAAATTTGAACCATCCAAACTATCTCAAATGTAAAGTTGACCAAAACAACAATTGTAGATCTTGATGATTTTAACAAACTTGGTATTCAAAACTTTTCAATTTGAAGTCATTTAGAGTTCATAATACTAGAGTCAAAGTATTATTTTTTTATTTGACCAAATTTGACTTGGTCAAACTTGCTCAAATGAGACAATAAATGACCTCAGATGAAAAAACTCTGAATACCAAGTTTGATCATTTCAGCAAGATCTACAATTGTTACATAGCTCATTTTCCCATTTGAGAAAGTTTTATCAAACACTAGTCATAAATTCTTGAATCTCATATAGACTTTCTAAAACTATGTCACACACTTGTGAAATTTGAACTATATTTTATTCAAACTTTTTCAAATGAAAAAATGTTCTATATAAGTATTGTAGATCTTGATGAGCTGAACAAACTTTGTATTCAAAACTTTTCAATTTAAGACAATCTAGGGTTCCAAAAACTAGTTTGTAGGCGTCGAAATTTAAAAATCACAAATTTAAACCATCCAAACTATCTCAAATGGAAAGTTGACCAAAACAACAATTGTATATCTTGATGATTTTAACAAACTTGGTATTCAAAACTTTTAAATTTGAAGTCATTTAGAGTTTATAATACTAGAGTCAAAGTGTTGTTTTTTCATTTGACCAAATTTGACTTGGTCAAACTTGCTCAAATGAGACAATAAATGACCTCAGATGAAAAAACTTTGAATACCAAGTTTGATCATCTCAGCAAGATCTACAATTATTACATAGCTCATTTTCCCATTTGAGAAAGTTTTATCAAACACTAGTCACAAATTCTTGAATCTCATATAGACTTTCTAAAACTATGTCACACACTTGTGAAATTTGAACTACATTTTATTCAAACTTTCTCAAATGAAAAAATGGCCTATATAAGGATTGTAGATCTTGATGATCTGAACAAACTTGGTATTCAAAACTTTTCAATTTGAGACAATCTAGAGTTCCGAAAACTAGTTTGTAGGCGTCGAAATTTAAAAATCACAAATTTGAACCATCCAAACTATCTCAAATGGAAAGTTGACCAAAACAATAATTGTAGATCTTGATGATTTTAACAAACTTGGTATTCAAAACTTTTCAATTTGAAGTCATTTAGAGTTCATAATACTAGAGTCAAAGTATTGTTTTTTGATTTGACCAAATTTGACTTGGTCAAACTTGCTCAAATGAGACACTAAATGACCTCAGATGAAAAATCTCTGAATACCAAGTTTGATCATCTCAGCAAGATCTACAATTTTTACATAGCTCATTTTCCCATTTGAGAAAGTTTTATCAAACACTAGTCATAAATTCTTGAATCTCATATAGACTTTCTAAAACTATGTCACAACAGTGCATCGTTGTATCATGCGGGCATAACAGTGAATTTCTTCTTGACGTATGACCCTTGGTTATGATCTTGTCGTAACCATAGAGTGTCTTCATCATTTAACATGTTGCTTGGATCTTTCTTCACTATGAAGGGTGGAATTCAGACATTTCTTTCATAATCTTCTGACATGTCTGAGTTGTCTTCAATTCCCACTATATTTATTTTCTCAGAAAGAACTATGTGGCGCTTTGGCTCATTGATCATTGAGCTGATGTCTTCGTTTTTTCCTCTCTTTGATTTTGTAGACATGTCTTTCACATAGAACATCTGACTCACATCGGCAGCAAGGACGAATGGTTTGTCTTTGTACCCAATATTGTTGAGGTCCACTGTTGTCATTCCATACTCTTTGTCGACTGTTACCCCTCCTCCGGTCAGCTTCACCCATTGGCACCGGAACAAAGGGACTTTAAAATTAGGTGCGTAGTCTAGTTCCCATATATCTTCTATGCGGCCATAATATGTTTGTATATTTCCATTTGGATCTATGCTATCTATGCAAACAACACTATTTTGATTGGTGCTCCTTTTATCTTGGGCAACTATGTAAAATGTATTCCCATTTATCTCGTACCCTTGGTATGTGAGGATATGCCATGATGGTTGCCTAGCCAACAAATACAGTTGCTCATCAATATTGTCATCGCCTTGACATTCTTTTCGCAACCAACCACTGAAACTTTCCATGTGCTGACGCCTAATCCAAGCTTCAGTCTTTCCTGAAAACTTGGATCGTAAGAACTCCTTATGTATCTTGATGTACGGATGCACCAATGACGAGTTCTGAAGAACTATGTAGTGTGCTTTATTGAAATAATCATCTTCCATGCCAATATATGTTTTCTTCCCTAAAGTTCCTTTACCACTGAGTCTCCCCTCGTGTCGCGATTCGGGAACGCCAATCGGGGCAAGGTTAGGAATAAAAGTCAACACAGAACTCAATGATCTCCTCTATTCCATAGCCCTAGGCGATGCTTCCTTCAGGCTTAGAATGGACTTTCACATATTTCTTCAAGACTCCCATAAACCTCTCGAAGGAGAACATGTTATGTAAGAACACAGGTTCAAGAATACTAATCTCCTTCACCAAATGAACTAGGAGGTGTGTCATAATATTAAAGAAGGATGGAGAGAACACCAACTCAAAGCTGACAAGACATTGAACCACATCATTCTGTAGAGTAGCTAGTTCCACTAGATTGATTACCTTCTGAGAAATTGCATTGAGGAATGCACATAGCTTCACGGTGGCTAGACGTACATGTGGAGGTAGAATTCCTCTTAAAGCAATTGGAAGCAATTGTGTCATAAGCACGTGGTAGTCATGGGACTTTAAGTTTAGAAATTTCTTCTCTAGCACATTTATTATACCCTTTATATTGGAGGAGAATCCTGACGGGACCTTGATGCTGCTTAGACATTCGAACATGCTGTCTCTCTCTTCTTTGCTAAGCGTGTAGCTAGCAGGACTTAAGTAATGACATCCATCATCTGTCTTCTCTGGATGAAGGTTGTCTCGTTCTTTCATGCCCTACAAGTCCTGGCGTGCTTCAAGTGAATCCTTTGGCTTCCCGTACACACCCATGAATCCTAACAGGTTCACACAAAGATTCTTTGTCAGGTGCATCACGTCGATTGTGTTGCGGACCTCTAGGACTTGCCAATAGGGTAGCTCCCAAAAGATGGACTTCTTCTTCCATATGGGTGCGTGTCCCTTAGCATCTTTGGGAACATATTCACTTCCTTGTCCCTTTCCAAATACTACTTTCATATCCTTGACCATTGCGAGTACATCTTCCCCGGTTCGGTTATGAGGCTTCTTCCGGTGGTCTGGCTTACCTTTAAAATACTTACCTTTCTTTCTTACTTGGTGATTCAAAGGATGGCCAAGGTACATGACCTTTCGACATCTTTTCAAATATATACTATCAAGGTCATCAAAACAATGTGTGCATGCATTATATCCTTTGTTTGTTTGACCTAAAAGATTATTAAAGCAGGCCAATCATTGATTGTTATGAACAACATTGCTCGTAGGTCAAAGTGTTCTTGTTTGTACTCATCCCAGACACGTACACCTGGTTTGTTCCATAAAACTAGAAGTTCTTCAACTAATGGCTTCAGATAGACATCAATGTCGTTGCCAGGTTGCCTCAGACCTTGGATGAGGATGGGCATTATAAATAACTTCTGCTTCATGCATAACCATGGAGGAAGGTTGTAGATACATAGAGTAACTAGCCAAGTGCTATGACTAGTGCTCTGCTCCCCAAAAGGATTCATACCATCTGTACTTAAGGCGAACCTTAAGTTTCTAGCCTCATTTGCAAACTCTAGAAATTCCCTGTCTATCGCTCTCCACTAGGACCCATCAGCTGGGTGTCTCAGCATATTGTCTATCTTACGGTCTTCTTTATGCCACCGCAATAACTTTGCATGGTCTTTATTTCTAAACAAATGTTTTAAGCATGGTATTATAGGAGCATACCACATAACCTTAGCAGGGATTTTCTTTCTAGGATGTTGTTCACCCTCGACATCACCAGGATCATCGCGTCTGATCTTATACCATGCTGCTTTACATACCGGGCATTCATCCAAATTCTCGTATTCATTGCCATGATAGAGGATGCAGTCATTAGGACATGCATGTATCTTCTGGATTTTTAATCCCAAAGGGCAGACAACCTTTTTTGCTTCGTATGTAGTGGTGGGCAATTCATTTGACTTCGGAAGCATCTTCTTTATGAGATTCAATAAATTCCCAAATGCCTTGTTGGATACACCATTCTTTGCCTTCCACTGTAGCAATTCCAGTGTTGTACCCAGCTTTTTTTGCCCCTCTTTGGCCGTCGGGTATAGCAACTTCCTATGATCCTCAAGCATGTGCTCGAACTTAACTTTCTCTTTTTCACTTTCACATTCTTGTTGTGCATCACGAATGGCATCGCCAAGAGCATCACCAAGATCATCTTCTGCCGCTACCTCTTCTTTATCTCCCCCCATTGTAGTATCATCAAAGGCACCATACTGAGCAATAATGTCATCAATGTCTAAATCTTCTCCTTCACCTTCTTCCATCATGACCCCGCTTTCTCCATGCTTAGTCCAACATATATAGTTTGACATGAAACCTGACTTAAGCAAATGTGAATGAAGACTCATTGAGCTTGAATATTCCTTTAAATTCTTACATATGGCACATGGACATCACATGAAACCATCCCGCTTATTTGCCTCAGCCACACCTAAGAAATAGTGCACACCCTCAATAAAGTCTTGGGAGTGGCGATCGACATTGTACATCCAATGGCGTGACATAATCTGCATTACACGACAAATTATGAAAACCTTGAACATAATTAAGTATTTTATTACACAACATAGATGACACACACACGGTTGATTAATTAACTAAGCCTGACTACAACGTAAGCAATCCCAACTATCACTAAACAAACTAAAACTACAATGCACTTCAGTAACATAATTATTTCGTGACCGTACGCAACTAAAACAGACAAATCATTCATCTGTTGAATATCAATAAGCTTCTCCTGCTGGCTCACTGCCTCATCATCAGCAGCCGCTACCTCAAGTGCACCCGAATTCTGCACGTATGTAGCATAATCTTCCTCCTAGTACCAACCATCACATCCATTGCCCTCCCACTGAAATTAAAGCCAAAAAATATTTAGTCAAAAATATTCAAGAAAAGTAGGTCAATTAGCCATAATAATCAAATGCGTAAGAAACTCACATCGCGATCCAGGCACTTGTAGAAAACACGACCCTTGTTGGGTCCCTGTCTCTTGACTCGGTACTCCATCATAATCTTCTGCTTGCACTTGTCGCAGATAATAAGAGGGAGTTCTGGCCTCAGTCGTTTCGCAACCGAACGAGAGTCCGAGGATCCGGTACCAGTTGTCATCTACTTTCTATACTTATTTTTGCAAACTAGTGTAAATTTCATATTTTCTAAAATAATATATTTAAACAAAACTAAAATTATTTATTTATCTAACTAAACCATGAAATATGTACTATGTATAATAGTAAAATACCAAACTATCAAGTGATTTTACTATTATAAATCATCATATGATTTTGAGCTAAAAATGACATAGAAATCACATAGCTCAAAAATATGTTTCAATAAATAACCATCCGTACTAGTTGACCTTGCTTATGTGATCATCTCGACGAGCGTTTCTCCACCGGACGGCACCATACTTGGCCAAGGAAGAGCTCTAATTCTACGAGGAAGGCAACACGTTCTTCCACGACCGTTGCCGCTCTCCCTCGTAGAATCAAAGCTCCTCCTTGATGTCCGTTACCGCTCGGCAGAGAACATGCTCGCCGAAATGAACACGGTCCGCAAGTTCAACTAGTACGGATTTTCTATAATTTTCTAACTATTTTCTAAGTTTTTCATTTCATGGAAAATTTAATTCTAAAAAAATAAAAGGCATGATTTCTAAGTATTTCATTTCATGGAAAAAATAATTCTAAGTGACCTGCTCAATATCGGCGAGCTCGCGGGCGTTTAGGTTGCCGAGGATAGTAACATTTGTAGATGACATTTATAGGTATGAAGTTATCAAATATCCATCAAATTATAGCTCAAAAACATGTTTTAATAAATAACCATCCGTACTAGTTGACCTTGCTTACGTGATCATCTCGGCGAGCATTTCTCCACCGGACGGCACCGTACTTGGCCAAGGAAGAGCTCCGATTCTACGAGAAAGGGAACACGGTCTTCCACGACCGTTGCCGCTCTCCCTCGTAGAATCAAAGCTCCTCCTTGACGTCCGTTACCGCTCGGCAGAGAACATGCTTGCCGAGCTGAACATGGTCCGAAAGTTCAACTAGTACGGATTTTCTACAGTTTTCTAACTATTTTCTAAGTTTTTCATTTCATGGAAAAATTAATTCTAAGATCACGTAAGCCGCCGAGGACGAGGATGGCGCATGCTCCAGCGAGGATGAGCGAGGCGTGATTTTGATAAACTAATTTAACTTTTGTTTATCCAAACATATATGCAAATCATCATGTAATTTTGAGCTAAAAATGACATATAAAATCATAATAAAGTCCAACATATAAAGTTACATATGCATCTACATCACAAAATGAGATAAGCTACTGATAAAACATAAGAGGATTAAGTTTGTTACCTCCAAAATCGAAGAGCAACACCAATGGAGGGGGAGAGAGCAAGAACAACAGCAAGCTGAAGAACAGAGGCAGTGAGTTTGAATGGAATGGCTCGGGCTCGGGGAGAAAGAAATTAGCTGGTGTATAGGCCGGAATAATTAGTCCCGGTTAGGGGGCCAAACCGGGACTAAAGATTAATATTTATTTCCGGGGCATTACCCAAACCGGGACTAAAAGCTTTAGTCCCGGCTGATATTACCAACCGGGACTAAAGGTAAACCTTTAGTCCCGGTTGATAATATCAGCCGGTACTAAAGATCCCTGCCCCGCGGACGACCGTTGGGCAGGGACCTTTAGTCCCAGTTGGTATTACCAACCGGGACTAAAGGGTCCTTTAGTTCCGAGGGCAAAAAATACTGAGGCTAGTGCCAAATTAGGACATCGTTCTAAAGTCTGTTCTCTAGTAGTGCATCATCGATGTGATCATATAAAATTTTGAGTTATTTTAGTTTAAAAGTTCAATTTCATCATAACATCCTGATTCAACATAATCATGAACATTTAATTATCAAGTGCTAGGCATAAAACAAGGTGAGGTGAATCATATAGTATACCTCCATGTGTATTCAGGACTGGATACAGTGGTTTCACATTTCAAATTTTAGAGAAGAATAGAACATCCCCAACATTTTTATGGCAGCGCTTATGGGTTTTTATATAAAAATGTTTCATAGAAATATCTTTATAGTAGTGTAAGTTTTTTTAATTTTAAATAGTTTTCAAAAAAAAAATTCACTATGCATGTCCAATCATGCACAAAAATATCAAACAATATAATGGTGAAACCGGTTTCTCAACTGGATGTTGCAGTGAAGAATTTTCACCAAAAATGAAATATAAATTGATATGGTTGCATGCATGCAAATTTCGTAGGTTGTGTCAGGTAAGTACCTTTTGTTGACTTTGTTTCTATACCTACTAAAATAAGTTTTTTATACTTGTTGTTTATATGATAAAGAGCATATATTTCTATAATGGAAGATAAATTTAGTGGGGAACTACCAAGTGGTGTACTCAGAATAGCTCAATTTCTGCATTGTGGTGGATGCTTGTGCTTGTCTATGGCTGCTGCGGTAAGCACTGGACTTGAGCTTCGAATAACTATTGGAATCCTATGACTTGTTTGGGAGGGTTTCTCCGGAGGAGCCGAAGCCGTTTTGGCTACATTTCATCTTTTTTCCAACAAAAAACGAATTCAAACGGGTCCCCCTACTAAACCGTTTGGTAGGGGTGTTACACTGTACAACTTTTTGTTAAAACACTACATGAGCATCATACTTGTGTGTAAATATGTGTAATATAGGGTATAAAGCAATATACGGAACTTGAAACGTTCATTTGAAACACAAAACGCATGTTACATTTCATATCGCGTTGTATTACTTAGGGTTCTAAATGAATTTTTATTGAACGGAAATGCTATGGAATGCATATGCGAAACTTTAGTAAAGTTTGTAGCAACTTCGTAGGCGACGATGAAATACGTGCGGTCGAGAACAGGATTCGCTAGATAGCTTACTTAATAGCTTGGAAATGGGATTCGACGTGAGACCGTTTGAAACTTAGTCAATTTAGTAAGTTGGAAAATGGGTCGACGAAGGCAAGTTCGACAATTTTTATAGGAGGATCAGGTTAAGTAGTGGCATGGTTTTAGGGTTTCTTTTAGTAGCCTGATAGACCAGCTAGAGCGTAAAATAGGTGGTGTAGCTATTGGATCATCGAGTTGGCGTTTTTGAGCAGCTTTAAAATGCGTGAAAGGCACATTCCCGGTCGGCTTCGGTGTCTGAGCGCGGTCACTGTGACTCGGACGGTGTCACCGCTCGCCCATGCGCGCCCATTGAACCGCCACGTAGGCCCGCACCACCGTTGCCGCGCCTAGCACGCTCCTCGCTCGCACACGCGCACGCTGGGCTCAGCAAGCCTAGCTGCTCTGCCTCATCCGTCGCGTCCGCCTGAGCCTCGCGGCTCGCCGTCGCGTCAAACTGCACCCCGGTGGCTACTGCTCCCATTGACCCTTTGGCTGCACGTGTGTGGGCTTGCCCCACTTGCCATCGCCTTCACATCTACGCATGGTGCCACGCCACGTTTCCCGTCATGTCGCCTGGAATGTCATCGCGCCGGTCGACCGAGCCGCACCAAGGCCTAACCACAATGCTGGCCCCAGATGGTAAATGTGCACGTCCGGAGGTTGGTTTGGGGTCCAGCAGTCGTGCCAGACTTACCACTGCTGCTGCCGTACGACGCCCGTCCCCAATTTAAGTTTTCGCCCATGTAGTCTTGGATTTGAAGCAAAGAATTGTTGAGTTACAGCTTCCTTCTTCTGAGGATAAGATGTCTCTTCTTGTACCCTCAGATCTAGTCTTACCTATTGCTGCTCTTGCTGAAGCCTCTCATGATCTTACCTCTATTCCGATAGTATGTGAGTTCCTGGATGTATTTCCTGAAGATCTACCTGGGTTGCCACCGGACAGAGAGGTGGAATTCTCCATTGAGCTAGAGCTTGGTACTACTTCTATCTCTCGACACCCGTACCGCATGGCTCCTAAGGAGTTGGCTAAAATAAAGAAGCAGTTGGAAGAATTGATGAAAAAAGGCTTCATCCATCCTAGCTCTTCACCATGGGGTTGTCTAGCCATTTTTATGAAGAAGGAGGATGGCACTCTACGGATGTGTGTGGATTACCGCCCTCTTAATGCGGTAACAGTTAAGAACAAGTATCCTTTGTCCCGCATAGATACTTTGTTCTATCAGCTAGCTGGTGCCAAGGTGTTCTCGAAGATTGACCTCTGTTCCAGCTATCATCAGATCAAGATCAGACCACATGATATACCAAAGACAGTGTTTTCTACTAGGTATGGGTTGTATGAGTACCTAGTGATGCCTTTTGGTCTCACCAACGCTCCTGCCTTCTTCATGTACTTGATAAATTCAGTCTTTATGTCGGAGCTAGGACAAGTTTATTGTGGTATTCATTGATGATATCCTAATATATTCCAAGAATGATGAAGAGCATGCCCAACACCTTCGGATAGTACTGGCTCGATTGAGGAGAACACAAGTTGTATGCTAAATTTAGCAAGTGTGAGTTCTGGTTAGATCGAGTGTAATTCTTGGGGCATGTGTTGACACCTGATGGCATTTCGGTAGATCCCAGTAAGGTGCAAGATGTGCTGAATTGGAAGTCGCCCAAGTCTGTGCACCAGATTCATCAGTTCCTTGGCCTAGCTAGGTACTATCGGCATTTCATTTTGGATTTCTCCAAGATAGCCCAACCAATGACCAAGCTACTCCAAAAAGAAGCCAAGTTTAATTGGAGCCCAGCCTATGAAGAAGCCTTCTAAGCTTTGAAGACATTTCTAACACTACTCCTGTGTTGGCCCAACCAAATATTGATAGACCCTTTGATGTATAGTGTGATGCCTCGAAGACAGGGGTTGGGATGTGTGCTTATGCAAGATGGGCGTGTGATAGCTTATGCTTCGCGCCAACTGAAAAAGCACGAAGTAAATTACCCCACTCAAGACTTAGAGCTTGCTGTTGTGGTCCACGCTCTAAAGATTTGGAGGCACTATCTATTGGGCAATAAAGTGTATATTTTTATAGACCATAAGAGCCTCAAGTATATTTTCACTCAGTCTGAGTTGAATATGAGGCAAAGGAGATGGTTAGAATTGATAAAGGATTATAACTTGGAAGTCCATTATCACTAGGAAAGGCTAGTGTTGTAGCTGATGCTTTGAGCCGAAAGTCACATCAGGTTGAGGAAACACCTTTGTCTCTCAACCATGCAGAGGTGTTGGCTCACATTGCATTGACCTCAGAATTGCTGGAACAGATTATTCTAGAGCAAAGGCAAGATCCTAAAGAAATTCCGCACATCAGGAAATTGATTGCCGAAGGGCATGGCCCTCACTTTAGTATTGATGAGCAAAATGTAGTGAGATACAAGGATAGACTAGTGGTTCCATCCAATGAGGAGTTGAGAAGGAAGATTTTGAGTGAAGCCCATCATTCCAAGCTGTCTATTCATGTCGACAGCAACAAGATGTATCATGATTTGCGCCACTTGTACTGGTGGTCCAACATGAAGCAGGATATCACCCAGTACATCACGAAATGCGACACTTGTGGGAGAGTTAAAGCAGATTATATGCGTACTCTAGGATATTTGTAGCCCTTGCCCAATCCTATTTGGAAATGGGAAGATATCTCCATGGACTTTGTGGTGGGTTTTCCCTACACATCCAAGGGCTATGATTCTATTTGGGTCATTGTGGATCGTCTCACTAAGTCTGCTTATTTTATCCCGGTAGATACTAAATATACAGCCAGGAAGTATGCTGAGATATATTTTGATCGGATTGTGACCCTACATGGAGTTCCCCTCACTATCATCTCTGATAGAGGGTCAGTTTTTGTCTCTCGTTTCTAGGAGCAACTACAGGAATGTCTTGGTACTCATCTCCTCCGAAGCTCAGTGTATCATCCACAAACTGATGGCCAAACTAAAAGGGTGAACCAGATGCTTGAAGATATGTTGAGAGCTTGTGCCATTTCCTTTCCTAAGAAGTGGAATGAATGCCAGAAGTTAGCTGAATTTTCTTATAATAATAGCTACCAAGAAAGCATTCAGATGGCACCATTTGAAGCTCTATATGGAAAGAAATACAGGACGCCACTTAACTAGGTTGAAGTGGGAGACCATGGATATTTTGGGCCTGATTTCATCAAAGTGGCTCAAGAGCAAGTCATTATTATTAGTCACTTGAAGGCAGCTCAGAGCCGATAGAAGGCTTATATGGACAAGTGAAGGACTTTGCAGTTTGAAGCTAGGGATTATGTGTACCTCAAGGTGTCTCCTATAAGAGGGGTGCATTGGTTTGGTGTCCATGGCAAGCTAGCTCCCCGATATGTGGGTCCCTATAGGGTTTTGGCCTAGTGTGGCCCAGTGGCGTCTTGTCTCTAGCTTTTTGATATTTTATCTATGGTACACAATGTGTTTCATGTATCACAATTAAAGAAATGTTTGTGGGTTCCTGATGAAGCTGTAGAAATTGAAGGACTTCCCCTCTAGCCTGATTTGACTTATATTGAGCATCCTATCAAAATCCTAGATGAAAAAGAAAGAGTGACCAGAAATAATGTGGTAAAGTTCTACAAGGTGTAGTGGCAAAACCACTCTGAGGATGAGGCCACGTGGGAACAAGAGAGAGATATATTGAAGCATTACCCTCACCTTCTCTTTGGTTCTGATGAGTAGTTGTTACATGAAATGTACTTCCTATCTCCTTCTCACACTAGGCACATGAAATCTCGGGTCGAGATTTTATTTTAGGGGGATAGATTTATAACACTCTCGGTGTTACACTGTACAACTTTTTGCTAAAACACTGCATGAGCATCATACTTGTGTGTAAATATGTGTAATATAGGGTATAAAGCAATATACGGAACTTGAAACGTTCATTTGAAACACTGAAACGCATGTTACATTTCATGTCGCGTTGTATTACTTAGGGTTCTAAATGAATTTTTATTGAACGGAAATGCTATGGAACGCATATGCAAAACTTTAGTAAAGTTTGTAGCACGAACTTCATAGGTGACGATGAAATACGTGTGGTCGAGAACGGGATTCGCTAGATAGCTTACTTAATAGCTTGGAAATGGGATTCGACGCAAAACCGTTTGAAACTTAGTCAATTTAGTAAGTCGGAAAATAGATCGACGAAGCCAAGTTCAGCAATTTTTATAGGAGGATTAGGTTAAGTAGTGGCATGGTTTTAGGGTTTCTTTTAGTAGCCTGATAGACTAGCTAGAGCGTAAAATAGGTGGTGTAGCTACTGGATCATCGAGTTGGCATTTTTTAGCAGCTTTAAAATGCGTGAAAGGTACGTTCTTGGTTGGCTTCAGTGTCTGAGCGCGGTCACCACGACTCAGACGGTGTCACGGTTCACCTAAGCGCACCCACTCGAACCGCCGCATAGGCCTACACCATCGTTGCCGCGCCTGGCACGCTCCTCGCTCGCACACGCGCATGCTGGGCCCAGCAAGCCTAGCTACTCTGCCTCATCCATCGCATCTGCCTGAGCCCTGTGGCTTGTCGTCGCGTTGAACTACACCCCGGTCGTGCTGTGCACTGTCCGTCGCTACCGTGTGGCTACTGCTCCTGTTGACCCCTTCACTACATGCGTGTGGGCTTGCCCCACTTGCCGTCGCCTTCATGTCTGCGCATGGTGCCATGCCACGTTTCTCGTCATGCCGCCTAGAATGTTGTCGCGTCGGCCGGCCGAGCCGCGCCAAGGCCTAACCGCAACACTGGCCCCAGATGGTAAATGCGCATGTCCGGAGGTTGGTTTGGGGTCCAGCAGTCACGCTAGACTTGCCACTGCTGCTGCCGTATGACGCCCGTCCCCAATTTAAGTTTTCACCCATTGTCGGCCGCCATAAGTCCGAACGGCGTCGTCCATGCAATTGGCCTTGCGTAGTCCACCTCCTTCCAATTAACCGAGCACCAAACTAGCTCTAGTAGTTAGCTTGCGAGTGGAGTCAGCCCGATGAGCTTTCGTTCACCAGTGAGGTAATGCGGGGTGTTTTTTCCCACGGTGGTCCACCATGGCCTCCGAGGCGAGTGCTCGACCAAGGCGTCACTCATTGCTCCATTGTATCAATTGAGCAATGCTTTTGTGTCTCCTTGACTTGGTTGCCTCAATCATGTTGTAGTTTCATCGACGGAGCAGCAGGTCGCCAGGAACACCGTTGCCATGCTTGTCGTGAACTAGGTCAATCCTACGCACGTGGTCAACTACCTTGCCGTGTCTTACGACTTCATCTAGTCTGTCCTTCACATCACAGGTGAGGCCCTCCTGCTCCTAGGGTAGATGGTTGGATTGATTAGGGCTAGGGGCTCGCCAGAGTGCATGGCCGCCTCCGGCGGATGTGGTGTAGATGTCGTTCCGTGGCCAGCGAGTTGGAGTGTAGTAGCGATTCAAATAAGGTTTCTATATTATTGCTCGTAGTCTATAGATGGAAAAGGGTAGCGGTAGAGGTGCGAGGCTAGGTTATTTCACTGGTGCTGGTGTTGTCGCGGCTAGACCCCGCCACGGTGCATGGCCGCACCTTCGTGCTTCACCAATTGCGGCATTTCATACATCAATCCGTTGCGCTTTGCATGTTGAGTGCCATGGGGGTGTTGGTTGGTGTCGGGGAGGTCCGTGCTCGCCGGTGTTTGGCCGGAGAGGCACGACCTCTGTTAGTTCTAGCCAAGGACCTTGGAAAACATGAATTCAAGTAGAAGCAGGGTGCTAGATGCGAGGACAGTGACTCAGTTAAATAGTGTTCGAGTGAGCTTCATGAATAGGAATGATAACGGGGACTCTTTAGCAAAAGAGCCAGCCACGCGCGAGCTCCGCCATGGGCCGCGTTCGCGCGTCGCTGCATGGGCCAGCGCCGGGTGCTGCGTGTGCGCGCGAGCGGGATGCTAGGGTGGGCCGAGCCGTTCGCTCGCGGGCCACGCTGTGGAATCAATTTCTGATTTTCCAGTAAAGTAATAAATGTTTATTCAATTTCATCATGAGCTGATCTTTGTAAAATTGTACAAAAATCTATATGTGCCGAAAAATAGTGAAACAAAAATTGTTAGGTTCATAAAAATGCTATCTATCTATTGGTATAGTTGGTTCACAGTTAGATGTTACAATGATAGGTTCATAAATTCAAATTGGAAAGCTTAATATTAGTTAGCTTAATATTTGTCGGATTTTTTGTGGCAAACCGGTGATAGCTTTAGCCTTGAATTTTTTATATTAGACTCATGAGATTATTATGTGCTTACTGTAATTTTTGTAGCCCTAGAGTAGGTTGATGGATAGAGTAACTATTATCCTTGTTTTATCACATATAGAGTAAATCGGTAGTAGGAGTAAGAATACCTTTAGTTGCTATGATAATGTATGTCATGCTTCATACTTGTTAGTGGTAATAGTAGGTAACTTAGTACCTTAGTCGGTAGGACTAGCTTAGTAACTTGACAGATGTATTTATTTTAAGAGCTGTTGTTGCCATATTATTAAGTGTTGCATCATCATTTCATGCATGTAGATCACGAGTTGGTAGAGTTCATGCCCGTGGACGAACAGGATTACAAAGAGGTCATTGAGGAGTACGAGGAGGAGATCCTCATGCAGGAGGGAGCTCCAGAGCCTTTTGGTGCTGACTTTGCTAACCCACCGCCTGCCCAAGGCAAGTCCCAGTGCATAACCCTTATTTTAAATAATCACTGATTATATATGATGTGCATTTACGTTATAGACATTTTATGGAAACTACATGCATAAATATATCTACCTATGAGTCCTACTAGTATAGTTCGAGTAGCTGTTATGCTCAGGATTTTGGTAGCGTGAGTAACCTATCGTTACTCGCAATATGTGATAATTATGATCACTCAAGATAAAATGGTGGAAAGTAAAAGTGGTGACCAGGCAGGGATATGGTTTGGGTGTTGGTGGGTGTAAAAGGTTGCGTCCTATGGCCAACAAGGCATAGCTTGGTTACACTTTTTCCCTATCTATGTCGATTAAGGTCCAGGTCGTTGCATAAGTCTTGAGGCAAGTCACAGATTTATTATCCCAAGCACATACTTGGGTATGGGCGCAGAGAAGACTCGTTGCTCTCTTGTCGTGGAATCCGGCTCTTTCCGGACCGACTGATTGGAGGCGGGGATAGTGGAGGTCATTGCACCGCACTGAGTCCAGGACTCAGGAGTGGGGGCTTAGAGTCCAAGTTTGGACGAGGACCTAGGACACCCAGGATAGGAGGGTGATGGGTTAGTCCTGCTTGTGCCTAGGGTATAAGCGGGACGTGTGTTTTTGGGGCACCCAGCTGGAGGCATTGATTCATGAATCACCGGGCAATTCGGTATGGCTTGTTTTGGGTCTAGCACCATAGTAAGAACTAAAAAGTTGAAAGGTGATGAAATGAAACTGATTGCTCAACTCTTACTTGAAAGTAGAACAGATGCTTACATAGAATGGCTAGATAATACATTAACACGGCTATTAATAATGACATCAATAAGGACTCACTATTAGTATTACTTTCTGCAAAAAGGAAACCAACAAACCATAAAGCTTATCATATCCCTTGGAGTCGAGAAATTATTCTCACTAGTCGGATAAGTCTTGCGAGTACATTGTGTACTCAGGGTTTACTTACCTAGTTGCAGGTAATGCATGAGAAGTTCTGTTGTGTGAAGGATTCTTTTGGTGGGCACAGATAGAATCCTAGCGTACTATCGATAGATGTTTCTTTTAATTCCGCTGTTTAATATTCCACACTCTGACTTTGGAAATGTAATGATGTACTTTTACGTAACTCTGGATGTATGAAATAGATTAAGTATTGTAACTCGTTCTCATTATTGGATCCTTGGGGAAAATGTGGATCTTTCGGGTTCTCCCTTGGGGTGTGCCCGATGGATACCGCTCATTGTAGCTTGCTTTCGGGGTGCTTAGTGTCTGGTGGAAGACGAGCACCTTGGTAAGTGTGTTATTTTGGACAGTTCTGCCACATAGGGCTCCTCCAGAGCTAAAGCCAGAGAGGCGCCCTACCAAATGGGCCATAGTGTCTCTATAAAATCTAAATTATAGTTTACTTTACTTTTGTTTAAATGAAAACTCTCTAGTTTCAGTTAAGGTTTTAGAAAAAGTTACATTAACATCAGCAAGTTTAAACAAACGAGTTATCAAGCCATATTTTATAGAGAATTTAGTGAAATATTGTAAGTGCTAAGTATATTTTTCTACAAATTTATTCAAAGTTGGAAAAGTTTAAATTAAAACAAAGCTAAGATGAAATATAATTTAGAATATGTAATACACGTCAAACTAAACTGGCTAGAAGAAGACTTGAAGAGATGGCATGTGTGAAAATATGGTGCCACGAAACTACATCTCGTGAAATGATAAAGCTGGTATCTGTCCATCTTTATCCATCCGGACGCTTGCTTGCTAGGTCTAAAGACCGGCCCCGCAATCGGCCACTCATCTCTCTACTGCCCTTCATTCAAAAAATCATCATTTCCTCATCTGACCATCGCGGAAAGCTCCACCGCCGCATCCTGCCCACCTAGCCGCTCAACTGCATGTTGCAAATGGATCTTGTGTTAGGAATTTAGGCAATTTCATTATCAGTTTAATCCAAAAAAAATAACATCAGCAGGTTTGTGACGACATATATGTGCATGTGTATATTTCTTATGAACATTATAGCATGCAGAGATGACATACTCGTGAATACAGTAAAAACACAAAGTATAGAAATTAGACTATACCCAGCGGAGGGTCCCATGCCGAGGGCATCGGAGGCTCCATTCTCACTAGTCGACATAGTGCGTTGCTCGAAGTCGTGGACCACAGTCGATGTAGGAAGATGTTCACAGTGCAGTCCCACGAATGGATCACCAGGAAGAAGACGCCTTGACGTTTCGCGGGCAATCACCGGGAAGAAGACGTACGTGGACGAGCAGTCACAGATCGCTCGCCAAAAACCTAATCGCCGCGCACCCCGTGCAAGGTTCTCTGGTGGATGAGGGTTCTGGAGGCACCTGCTATCCCGCTACTCCGTGCACGTAGAGGTACGGGACGGAGAAACCAGAAGGCTGCGGAAGTGTAGTTCTCTAGGGAGTGGTTGCAAAGATAGGGTCTGAACTAACGGAAGACACATATATATGGTTGCGGTCGGGGAAGAAGACGAAAGCAGCGGAGAATCCTAAGAGACGAGAAGTGGAAGGGACGGTAACTGTCGCAGTCTATTCACCTCCACCATCAAAGAGTGAAACTCCCCATGATAATGTGGATTTAAGTGGCAAAAGACTAGCCACGCTCAGCCGCCCACCTGCCTGCCTGCCTCGCCATGCCACGGCCACAGCCTCGGCCCGGCCGACGGCGGTGGCGGCGCGCACGCGCATGTGGCATGCCTTTATCCTTTTCTCAACTTCTCAATTTAGATGAATAATTTCCAACCATATAAGCTGAGTCAGCATTCAGTCAAAATCCCATATGGTATTAAACCATGCAACACTTAATGTTACATACCATAGAGTTTTATTTGATTTATTAAATATTATATGGGCCAAGCCCATATTATATCCAACAATCCCCACCAAACTCTAGGGTTTGTAACAAAGTATTCTTAGAAACACATTTCTTTTATATATCAGTGTTTCAATGGAGACTGTTAAGTTGAACATCCATCTAGAACAATAGTTTCACTCAGTCACAACTGAACAATGGACTAAGCCTTAAATTGATAGTTTTGTGTGAGGTGAATGTCACTAAAGTCCTTAGCTGATACTGGGCAGCAAAAGACATCCCCTCTATTTGAAGCATATAAGTCATACTTCAGTGCCTTTCATGAGTATTTAGATATCACCCAAATCTCATAGATTGTGACCAGCAGTCTGACTCATATAGGTGTGTTCCTCAAAAGATGTTCTATAGGACAACATCTTTGCTTTGACAAGCCACTTGGAACGCATTAAGGCAAAAGCCACCCTGCCTTACAGAAAGAAAAGATATGCATCAAAAATGAGTCTTACTAAGCATATGTCGATACGGGACCCATGGGGTTTCCCACGGAGAAGAGAGAAGAAGACCTAGTCCAACTAGGATTCCCTACATGTAATCCTACTAGGACTAGTTACACATAATCCTACTAGGATCTCTACTTTGTAACCGACTAGGACTCCCGCCTCTCCTGGACTATATAAAGGAGGGCAGGGGTCCCTAGATCAGGAGGCACATAACCGACAGAACTCACAACCACAACATACCTCGCAACACAACAAATAGCGCAGGGCGCAATATACTATCCACACCAGACTGGACGTAGGGCGCCGTGACTTTCTGGCGTGCCGAACCAGTATAAATCATTGTCTCCCTACGTTTACCATCGAGTTCCTGCAAACACCGATACCCCTCCGAACAAATCACCGTCCTAGGTACCTCGTGACGGGTTGCCGGTGGTAAAACATCGATAGCTGGCGCGCCAGGTAGGGGTTCTCGGTGCTTTGCGTTCGAGAGCTCAGTGGACCTCGATATCAATGCCATATTCTCGGACTCAGTGGGATCAACATGCATCTCCAATGACGCTGTCCGCAACAACTATGCTTTTTCCATGGAGATTCTGGTCGTATCCTTCATCGCCGACTCGTCGACAATATCGTCAACATCAACTCAAGATCAACATGGCTGGCTAAATATCCATCTACTCGGATCCGATCCGTCTGGTAGAATTTTGCTTGAGATGATAACAGCGCATCTACAGCGCCACTCGTATATTATACGAGAACCTTACATCAGCACGAGATCAGCATGGCTACAATAGCTCAGACAATCGTACTTCGGCGGACTGCAATGACACGACAGCGTTCTCCTCTGCTGAATCCATCTTGACCGAGTTCGACTCTGACTTCTCCCAAGTCTGGCTGATATTAGAGTCATACTCGAGTTCGACCACTAAGCTTCTAGCTCATGATTGATTTCAACTCGGACAAGGCAGTACATGCAGCATGCTCTAGACCTAGCATCAAATCGGGTCAAGCAACGATCCATCCAAGCCACCATGTCTAGCTACTTTCAACTACTCGGACAAAATTACTCTGCCACGGTGAACAACAACAGCTCTACGACTACATCAACTATGATGATTTCCGAGCACTCGACGACGGCTTCTGAGCACTCGACGATGAGTTCCAAAGATCACCCACACGTACCAGGAGTACCTAAGCTGCACGAACGCAACAAGCCAAGATCAATTCAGATACGGAAACCTCTGCAAGAACAATACAGATCAACTCGGCTGCTGGGCCTGACCAAGAAGGAAAAACACACGGCCAACAATTGAGAAAAAAAACCACGACATATACGTGTGTATATATATGCATCTATGAACAAGCAAGCCATGGGATCAAGATATATGAAGAAGCTTTGTCTTGCATATATGCGTATATGGATTAAGGCATACAAAGTTTTGTGACTGGCACGCACCTACCGTCGAGTTCAGCTCCATGAAAGAAGGCGTATCAAGACAAGCACGGAACTTTGTCATGACCAATCAAGCAAAATAGTTAAGGAAGCTACACCGAGTTGTTCAACTACATGCACATGATGACAACAACTCAGCTCAATCAAAAATAATCAACCAGCACATGAGAAGAAGCAAGCAAGGCTAAGCTGGCCAAGAAGCAAGCCATCCGACGGGAAGCAAGCAGGCCACTACAACAACCCGGTAATAGCGCAACACTCTCCGAGTAGTCCACAACGACGACGGATTCCGGCTACCACTACAACAACCCGCTGACTCTGCCTATGCTCGACGTAACAACAAACAACTACTCGGATGCTACGCCAACTACTTGGCTGCACATTCGACTACTTGGCCGCGCCAACCGACTACCTGGCTACGGTGAACGACAACCCAGCTATGGTAATCGACTACTGGGCTGCGGCGATCGACAACTCTACCATGAACCAAGCTAAGTGACGCTTTAATTTTTTACATTCCGGATATTATTCGTATGCCTCTATGGCCATATCATCTTCCCTTAACGGCTGTTAATTTTCTCGGATAGTAAGCCTTAATTCGTGAAGCTTGTTTTCTCGAATGGATGGTCACGTCAATGAACCTCTGAACCATATGGATGGTCACATCAAAGAACCTTTGAACCATACAGGTGGTCACGTCAATGGACCTCTGAACCATACGCGAGATTCAAGTGCTTACACGTAATAGGCTACTACCTAGGAAATTAACTGACCTAGCAAGGGAAGACACAAAAAATCATCATGCGAGCAAACATAGTGTTGTCTTCTCTTAACGGTCGCTAAAGTCCTCAGGTAGAACATGCCTTAATCCGTGAAGCTTGTCTACTCGAATGGATGGTCACGTCAATGAACCTCTGAACCATACGTGAGATTCAAGTGCTTAAACGTAACAGGACACTACCTGAGGAATTTGCATGGCCTAGCAAGAGCAAGACGTGAAAAAAGTTTATATGCATTTTATGATGCCGGGGCCCGCCCCTGATTAATTATTCAAATATGGGACATGCTCCTGACTTCATATCCGGAATGTCATTTACAACATATTTATGTTTAACATGCAGGGGAGCTACATCTGTACCATGAGATCAGGAAAAACACGCTCCTAAGAGCTAGTCCAGAAACAACCTGGTTTGATCAAAAAAGAACCCCGACAAGGTGCGGCAAGAACCAAGACAAGCGCTTAGAAAGAACCCGGATCAATCAGAAAACAACCCCGAAGAGGTGCTGCAAGTACCAAGACAAATTCAGAAAGAACCCGGATCGATCAGAAAACAACCCCGAAGAGGTGCTGCAAGTACCAAGACAAATTCAGAAAGAACCCGGATTGATCAGAAAACAACCCGGATAAGGGGAGCTACATCTGTACCATGAGATCACGAAAAACACGCTCCTGAGAGCTAGCCCAGAAACAACCTGGTTTGATAAAAAAAGAACCCCTGACAAGGTGCTGGCAAGAACCAAGACAAACACTTAGAAAGAACCCGGATCGATCAGAAAACAACCCCGAAGAGGTGCCACAAGTACCAAGACAAATTCAGAAAGAACCTAGATTGATCAGAAAATAACCCGGATAAGGTACATACAAGTTCAGAAAGAACCTGGACGAAGTGCAAACAACCCGAATAAGGTACATACAAGTTCAAAAAGAACCTGGACGAAGTGCAAACAACCTGGAAGAGGTACATCAAGAACCAGAGAAGTCTAGAAATGACCTGGATGAATAAAAACAACTCAGAAGAGCATCACGGCTTAGTCAAACACTAAGCTCGGGGGCTCGGCATTCGCTTCAACTACGCCCGAGGGCTCGAATTCAAGGATGAAAGACCAAGAATACAAGTAGTCAAGACTACAACAAAGACAACACATCAAGACCCTTCTTCTGATTTCTATTCTAAAGAAAAGTACTCGGAGAAGGCTCGGGGGCTGCGGGATACATAACCCCAAAAAATTTTTGAAGACAAGAATCTGGACCCTCCAACTTTTGCAAGCAAAAGCAAGAGGCTCGGGGGCTACACTCAGTGAGTGCAATTTTTACGAAAAATTGCACCCACCAAAAAAGAACTCGGGGCAACCAAGAAGACTAAAGGGACCCTCTGGCTTCTTGTCCCAACAAGCAAGAGGCTCGGGGGCTACACTCACTGAGTGCACTTTTGTCCAAAAGTGCACATCAGTCGAAGAAAAGACAAAGAAGACCATCTCAAGGTTTCACTTCAGAAGAACCTAGAATGGATTTACAACAACTCAACGAAGACCAAGAAGAACAAGAAGGCTTCTGAAGCTCATCCATGAAATGCTCGGGGGCTTGTCGATATGGGACCCATGGGGTTTCCCTACGGAGAAGAGAGAAGAAGACCTAGTCCAACTAGGATTCCCTACATGTAATCCTACTAGGACTAGTTACACGTAATCCTACTAGGATCTCTACTTTGTAACCGACTAGGACTCCTAGCCTCTCCTAGACTATATAAAGGAGGGCAGGGGTCCCTAGATCAGGAGGCACATAACCGACAGAACTCACAACCACAACATACCTCGCAACACAACAAATAGCATAGGGCGCAATATACTATCCACACCAGACTGGACGTAGGGCGTCGTGACTTTCCAGCGTGTCGAACCAGTATAAATCATTGTCTCCCTACATTTACCATCAAGTTCCTGCAAACGCCGATACCCCTCCGAACAAATCACCGTCCCGAGTACCCCGTGACGGGTTGCCGGTGGTAAAACATCGACAGCATCTTTCCTCACAATTTACTACTAGCTTGGTTCACCATCCTACTTCACGGGATCTCTGATCACATAGAACAGGTTACCACTATAGTAAATTTCAAGTGGGTCTCAAACCCATCTCTCTCGATGCACTTCCTATCACATTGTGTGATAGACCCTTAGTGAACTGATCTGCTAGATTGCTAGACATGTGAACATAGTCCAACGCTATTACTCTAGAGTTTCTCAATTTTCTAACAGATTTTAGTCGTCTCTTAACATGCCTTGTGGACTTCATAGTTGTCCTTAGAACTATTAACCTTTGTAATCACAGTCTGGTTATCACAGTTCATAGAAATAGTCGGTATGGGGTTTTCAACAACCAGTAAATCCATAAGGAGATCACGAAGCCACTCAGCCTCAGATCCAGCAGTGTCTAATGCTGTGAGTTCTGCTTCCATTGTAGACTTCGTTAAGATAGTCTGCTTGCAAGACTTCCAGGAAACAGCACTACCTCCAAGCGAAAACACATATCCACTTGTGGCATAAAGCTCATTAGCATCAGAAATCCAGTTGGCATCACAATAGCCTTCCAACACTTTTGGATGTTCGGTATAACAAATACCGTAGCCCATGGTCCCTTTTAGGCAGCGCATTACTCTCTCAAGAGCACGCCAGTGATCATCTCTCGGGTTTGACACAATCCGGCTCAGCTTGCACACAGCAAATGAGATGTCAGGCCTTGTTGCACTGGTAAGATACATGAGCGAACCAATGATCTAGGAATATCTCAACTGATCCCTTGCTATTCTTTGATTTTTCCTCAATAGCATGCTAGGGTCATAAGGTGTAGGAGTAGGTGCACAGTCACTGAACCCAAAGCGACTCAGCACCTTTTCCACATAATGGGTTTGTAACAGAGTTACCCCACCATCACCTTCCCTTGGAAGCTTGATATTAAGAATAACATCAGCCTCTCCCAAATCTTTCATCTCAAAACTTTTAGATAGAAATTCCTTCACCTCCTCGATCACTTTGAGGCTAGATCCAAAGATCAGTATGTCATCAACATATAAGCACAAAATGACTCCTTCACCCCCACCATACTGATAGTACACACATTTGTCAGCTTCATTCACAACAAAGCCAGCAGATGTTAAAGTTCTGTCGAACTTCTCATGCCATTGCTTAGGAGCTTATTTTAGGCCATATAATGACTTTAATAATTTACACACCTTGCCTTCTTGACCATTTGCTACAAACCCATTCAGGCTGATCCATATAGATCTCCTCCAACTCTCTGTTTAGGAAAGTGTCAACACAGAATTTCGTCCTGTGCCGATGACACACGCAGCAAGCCAGAAGGCTCCGCTCGATGGAGCAGATCCGCCTAGCTTTAGCGCAGGGGTGGTCGATCCTGCGCAATCCTCCCGAGGCATGCTAGTCAATTTGACCCTGCAATTGACAAGGAGAGAAAGTTCATCAGTAATTAAGGGCAAGACTTGCCGGTGTTGCTAGACAGCCCTGAATGTACGGCTGTGAGAGCTGATATGAAAGGAAATCGGTTAAATAGCCGATTCCAGTATATTTATGAGAATAAGTCAGTTAGGGCTCATGGGGTTGTGTGAAGAGAATTGGTTATCATTCAGGATAAACATCATTTAAATGAATATTAATCAATGGCAATAAGATATCAATGATGATCGGTCCATATTGAGCCAATGATTACGAGTAACCGAACTTCTTTTTATATAAAGAAATAATTCAACATCACGTAATCATTTAATAAAGATAAATCTAATGAACATGTTAGATCTCATCTATCGCCATGACCAGTGGGGCATAAGGCAAAATCATGCAGGCCATAGAAACAACAATAGACTCGACGACCCTAACTCATTACTAATATCAGTGGGGCATGAGGCAGAATCATGCAGGCCGTAATACAATAACAAGATCATGGGGCTAACACATCTTTCAACTTATCTCTACTTTCAACGATCTCGTGATGTGAACTATTCGTGAAAGCATTCGATATCGGCTAAACAGCCGATTCATGCATAGCGCACAGTTAAGGTCACGTTTTCTTAGGAACGGATCTATCAACCAGCGATCCCCACTCCACAGTGCCAACAGTGGGGTGAGAGGCAGAATCCCATAGGCCAGTGATGGCGGGCCATAAAATAGTTCTCGCTAACCGATAGATCTACTCAAGATCGAACATGCCTTAACCGCACGCTATGCACGATTAAGATTGACAGCAAAACAGCCGATAAAAAACATAACTCATCGCTTAAGATGTAGATTAGATCAGTTTTAGATTAGCAAACAATGAGTTAAACAAGATATGAGGCCGATCCAGATCAATCTCAATCAGGGCAGAGTGATATTGTTCGTAATTAGATAAGCAATGAAAGCAATAAGCAATATCGGTAACTTAATGAATCTACCAAAGACTGCCACTCTAAGATAGAGTCGATAACTTGACCTTGATCCAATTCAAGCAGTGGGGTGTGAGGCAGAATCACATAGGCCATACTTGAATTAGGCAAGAGTCGATAACTAGCTTATACCAGAGCCATAGTGGGGGTCGACCGGATCGATGTAGCCATACGGACAGAGGTATAAACCATGACTGGTACTTACAACAAGCAGTGGAGGTCGACCAGATCGATGCAGCCGTACTTGCCGAAGAACTCACCGAGATCTACTCTACTCCTACTCCTAAGGGGTGGCCAGGAGCCAAAAAAGTAATTGATTTGTATTTGATTGATTGATTGATTTTACAATAGCCGGGGTTTGGTATTTATACCCGAAGCCTAAACATGAGTCCTACCTGAGCATGATTTGTTTACAACCTTGGGCATAAAATGAAAACATTCCTAATTTAAGATAACTTGGACTCTAATTTTTCCTTTCTTGTAGAGTCCGACATGTAATTTCCTGGTGCCAACCGTAGTTCATCATTGCTGTCTGCTGACGTCACCCTAATATATTCGATCCCAGAGTTGTATTCGAATCGGCTGACGTCGATCTTTCTTGACTGGCACAACCTTGAAAGCCTGCGAGTTCCCAGCGTTCTTTCTCCCAAATTTCAGTGTAAACACATGCCCCCAATTTTGGGATAAAATGGTTTTATCCCAAAATTCTGACTCATCGGTTTACCGTGCCGAAACCGTCCTTATCCGAGAAATACACATAACTCCTGACTTTTCAGCCTGAGCCTCACATAACATCAATAGTGCCTCTTTTGATGCACTCAGCCTTTTTGTTTTCCCCTTTTTTCTGGAGCCAACTTCAACAGCCGACACCGCCGTTACCGGGGACCCAAACCCTAGCAAATCCGTCGTTCCGTCAAACCATTTATTCGAGCTATCTTTGTTAGATCTGAACTTGCTTCGGCTATGATGGCGACCTATGATCATGTTCTTGAGGTATGTTTCCAGTTTCCGTTCTCCAGGTGTCGGGCGTTACCCCGTATTTCTGCTCCTTTTGAATTTATTATATCCAATTTCTAGGAAATGAAGAACGAGATCTTGATTCCATCGGCTGTTGTCCCTAATGCTTACTTCCTCGAGGCCGATGGGAGACCCTAATCCATCTAATTTTATCTACCAAGAAACCCCCCTAGATCCCTTTTAAAAGGTCCATAGTGGACTTGTCTTCTTGGAACAAAACTCCCTTCAGAAGCTAGCCTAAAGCGCCTAAGGGATGGAGAGACTAGTTTTGTAGGGTATCCATGAAGAACGGTGGAGATTGAGAGCTTTATGATCTGAACCAGTGTCTGACACTTTTGTTGTCCGAAATGGAGAGAAACGATTCACTCCTGATCTCTACTTCTTATTTTTGGTCCAATGCTCTAAGTGCTTTCATTTTTGGCCATGGCCCGATGACCATTACCCTGGCCGATGTATATATGTTGACCAGCCTTAGAACTACTGGATCAATGCAACCTTATGAGTACTTGAGTGCTAGTTCCAAAAGACTGGCCACGATAGCAGACTGTACCGGATGGGCGAGTTACATTCTGAATCATGTTGAGGATGGATCATCTGTTAGTGAACAAGAGTACGTGGCCTTTCTGAATATGTGGCTAGAGAAATTTATCTTTTGTGGGTCGTCTTGTGGCCTGACTTATAATTACAAACTTATGGCAGAACACCTGCCATTAGGTAAGGATATCCCTCTTGGAAAATATTTGTTGGGAGCTGCTTATCATCTGATGTACCAAGTGGCTGCTCAACTGCTGAAGAATAAACCAGTATAGACTATCAGTGGCCCTTGGTGGCTGATACAATTATGGCTCAATCTATACATGCATAAGTCAATAAGGCCTGATCTCAGAGATCTGAGTTTTCCCTCCTCCAATTTTGATGAGGAATACAGAGGCGAAGAAGGAAGAACCCAACAGTGTATGAATTATGGTGAGGCTGCATCGGCCATAACCATTGATTTCGATGTTGGCCACTTCTTCAAAAATCTTTACAGAGGGTTTGATGTAGCCATCCTGACTTGGCTACCTTATAAGGAGGATGATGAACTGATCTTTCCATTCAAGTTCCGATTTGAGTCCGGCTACTCAGACGAGATAGTGGCCACGATCTTTAATACCTTTATCAAGCCCTATGTTCTTTCGGCCAAATTTCATCATGGTCATGGCAAAATGGTCAAAGGCTCCTCCACCCCTGGGCAATCCTCTGACCTGAGAGTTCTACAACCCTTCTTTTATGGCCCATTAGTTTGGCCTCAGCCACCTTCCCCCCTGCCTATTCTTTGAGAACATCTTGAAGCCGAGGGAAGATGTCAGCGACGTGCTGGAAGCTTCCAGAATCTTTCAATTGAGGTCAGACCTTCCTTCTTTTTCCTTACATGACTGGGTCAAAGCCAGTTTCTCTTCCAGCCTCTTCAACACCTGGTGGCAAGAATGGTGTTCCCATCTTTTCTATGGGCCAGTCCACCCTCTATGTATAGCTCTGGACGAGGAATTTGCTTCTGGTAGTGAGGTAATCTTTTATTTCCCTTTTCAGATAGACTACTTGGCAAATCCTTTTGCCAATCATTCTGATTGATCCTTTCAGGACATCGAATTCGACCCTCCAAGCCTGGATAGGAGATGGCGTCCCATAGATTACCAACCCTCATGCCCAGTTTCAAGGATGGGATCTGCCGCACCTTCCTTGAAGAGGTTGATGAGAACCCCTACTGCTCCCACAATTGTGACATGTCACCCCCCAAAGCGCAAGGCGTCTCCAGTGGTAACTCAAAAGGCTACTACTGGGAAGAGACTGCATAGAACGAGACCATCAGCTGTTTAGGTAATCAATTCACCTTTTCCTTGGATTGGTGTTTAACTTTCTAATCTCGTTCCTTCATAGTTATCGAGCATTGCGTCACAGTCTACTTTGGGTGCCGGATTGCTATCCCTAGGCATTTGATTCAGCCCCAGCTAAACCTTCATCGGCTGATCCACGAATGGAGCCGATCTCGGCTGAAATAACCGATACTCTCATAACGACAGAAAATGTAAGTTCCATCTTTGAAATTTACTGGAGCATCCTTCTTGATTCATTGTTATCCCCACCTCTTATTTGGCTCTTCATTATTCTAGACATCTTTTGATGAAACATTCGTGCAAGAACAGGAATCTGGTAGTTCACCTATTGGCAATGATCCAATTGACATTGGGAATAATCCTGTGGTCGGTGTTCAGACTGCCAATCCCCCAATCTGGCACACACCTGATGGTAAGGAAACTATACGTCTTTTCCATCACGACTGATTGTGAACTAAAAATTTCCACTATCATTACAGATAACAACGTTGGAAGTTTAGAGCCTGACTTAGCTAGATGTTATTGGAGCATCATCAGCTGCCCCTTCCCCTCTGATAGAGGTCGCTATAGAGAAGGCGCCATATCTTCTTTCTTGTTCACTTTGCGATAAATCGAGCCAAACCTTCTAATCAAGTTTTCTCTTGTACATAGGCATCCAATCTTCTAGCCCAGAGCCATTCTCTCAATTTTGAGGAATATTTTGATGAGGATGAAATCAAATCGTCAGCTACTTCTCCTAGTGAAGCCCTAGTCGGAAAGAGACCTAGAAAGTGGCTAAGACATATATTGCCAATGCTCGAGAAGGACATAGCCAATCTGATCCAAGACACCGACTCGATGCAGAGAGTCTTCTTGGCTATAAAGGGTGATCCATCTCCAACCCTCTCTAGAGTCTTGTTATATTTGTCTTCTTTTGAAGATCAAGCTCTGAAGGCAAAAAAGATTAAGAGAAACATGTCTAACCGCGAAGCTTTGATGGCCTAGGACAGCTCCAACAAGCAAGAGGCTAAAGAGTTGATGTGGCTAATTGATGATCTGAAAAATTCCTCCTCTAGGACCGAATCCAGAGCTTTCCCATCTAGAAATCAAATGTGCTGAACTTGAGAAGGAACTAGGAAAGCGTGAAAGCTGCTATTGATCGTCGCAAGTTTACTCTGGCCCAAATCCCCGATGTCGTCAAATAGAAGAAACAGGAATTGCTGGCCAAAGTAAAAAGAAGCAGAGCCATTCATAGCAGTCTTGAGAACACTCCTAGAACAGCCAAAGAGTACGAGCAAAAGATTGCAGAAGTTGATGTCATCCGGCTAGAACTATTGAAAATTATCCAGGATGTCTTGAACTTGTAATTCATAAGTTAATGCATGTATGACCATACTTTCCTATTGTCTCATCGTATCTTTGTTTTGACTAAAGAGCTGAGTTAAAACAACCAATCCTAGACTTCTGATTTTAATCCAGTTGAGTCTGAAAACACGGCTTCTATTAAGAGAATCCTTCGATTTCCCTCCTTCAGCCATTTGGTACCTATGTGTATGACTGTTTTTTTTCTTTTTTCTTTGTTCTATAGGCGATACATATCGTATCGGCTTTAACTATTTTTGAAGATTTTTTATTTTTTGAACTAGAGGCGATACTACTTTGTTACTGGCTATTAGAGCCGAGAATGAATCGGCTATCGAATGTTGCCCTGGGTGTCAGGATAACGTACCATAGAAACTTTCACATCAAAAGTCAAACGAGCAATCAACCCTAGGTCAAACATCCTATCAAGTGAAACATGACTTCTTCAAATCCATTAACTCTGAATTCGCCACCTTATCTAGCATTCATACATTGGCCTAAACCTCATAACTAATACTTGTTTTCCTTTATTCCAATGGCCGATATGAAGCCGTAACATTTTTTACTAAAATAAATTCTCAAAGGCGATAGCTTGCATTGGCTGTTGGCTTACATTGCTGATCTTAATGAAGCCTCCTTCCCATGACTTGCCAGAAAACACTTGAAATCGCCTAGTTCCCAAAAGACTGGATCGACTGTTACGATGCTTACGGACTCATTAGCACGAACCAGTTCGACATCATCTCCATGCCATTGAATCAAACACTGATGCATGGTCGACGGTATGTAGCAATTCACATGAATCCAATCATGACCGAGGAGTAAACTATATGATCCTTTCCCATCAATGACAAAGAATGTCGTGAGCAGGGTTTTACACCCGATTGTTAGTTCAACGTTTATTGCCCCCTGGGTCTTGAATGTATTTCCTCTGAAGTCTCTAAGCATCATGTCGGTCTCAAGCAAATCTCCTGGTCCCTTGCCAAGCTTACGGAAAGTGGTGTATGGCATAAGATTGATAGAAGCACCTTCGTCCACCAATATCTTGTTCATTGGCTTCCCATCAATAAAACCTTTCATATATAAAGCCTTTAAGTGTCGATGCTTGGCTGGCTTATCAAATATTGCTTGCTGCACAACTGTTAACATGGCAACCATCTTTTCATACTCTGACTCATCGAAGTCTGAATAAACTTTCTGATCTACCGGAGCTATGAATTCTGATGGTAACAGAAAAACCATTTGGATATTAGCCGATGGTTGCCTCTTATCAGCTATCTGCTTGGTACGCCATACTTGAGTTTTAGCGGGTGCCTGAGCCTATTCCATCTCTCTGTTCCTTAGGCGCTGCACCCTCCTCTTTTGGCTTCTCGTCAAATCTCCTGGGCACCACTAGCTTTCCTACCACGTGTATCTTCTTTCAGTGCCTTCCTTTTCATGATCAGCCCAGTCCTGTCCAATGACTCTTTTTCCCAACCGATCATGAACAATTTCATTTTTTAAATGATGATCCATGTTGTTATGATGATATGCATCTTGAGCATGGATAGACCGGTGGTTGGTTCAAGATTGTCTATACTCCTGATATTGATTGCTACATTCTAGATAGTCATGTCTGGTAGGCAACTTCAAACCTTTATTCCAGCAATGCCTAAAGAAGGGGCAAGTCCAATGTAATTCAGCTTGTTCCCTTTCATACCTCTCTTCTTCTAATTGATGCTAGTATGCTTGATCTTTTAACCAATGTTGATAATCCTTTTCCTTCTGCCGCTGCCATTTATTCAACAGAATCTGAGATATGACCCGTGGCTTTGACAGTCTCTGCTTTCGACGTCTTCCTCTGCTCAGTATCGGCTCTTTTGTTCAGCACGACATCTTCTAATCTCTCTGTACTCATCAGTCGATATTTGCATTTCGGGATCGACTGTCCCAGCTTCTCTCGATTTGATCGATGTTAGGACCTTAGTTTTTCCTTTGAACAGCCCAGCATCAATCATGTTCTAATCTCTTGGGAAAGGATTATCATCGACTTTCATCTTCCAAGGTGTATCGAATTTGAGCCTCCCTTGCTGAATAGCTCTCTGTATATGCTACCTAAAGATTCTGCATTCATTAGTGGAATGAGAAGTAGCGTTATAGAATTTGCATAACTTCTTGTTCTTCAACTGATCAGGGGGCAACATGACATGACCATCGAGCAACTTGATCTGCCCCTTCTCAAGCAAGAAATCGAAGAGCTTGTCCGATTTGGTAACATCAAAGTCATAACTCTCCTCAACTCCTCTTCCCCAAGGATTTGACACCATCACTATCTTCTTGCCCCAATTCCATTCAGCTATAGCAACCTCTTCATTCTTCATCTTCATAGCTATCATTGACTGAATATGGATCGTAAGCTTCAGCCACTGAGGTACTCTTCTGGAATCGGGTATCTCTACGTATGCTGTGGAATTGGCTATTAAGTGCTACCACTCGTTGAGCCAATTGACCCAAGTTGTCAAACTCCTGTCCTAGCAGTTTCTCTTTCCACATCGACAGCATTCCTTGTACGGCTAAAGCAGCTAGTTGATCATCGGCCAAGCTCAATGAGAAACACATATTCTTAATCTCTCAGAATCTCTAAAGAAATTTAGTGCCCGATTCAATTAGTCCTCTATCTCATGGTTGTCAAATCGGTTATTTTCTTTTCTCCTAGTCCCTAGTGTAAAAATATGTATGAAACTTCTTCTCTAGGTCAGCCCAATTGGCAATGGAGTTCACTGGTAGTGACGAGAACCAAGTGAAGGCTGGCCCTAACAGGGACAAGGAGAAGAAATGAACTCAATGGGTATCCTCAACTAACGCTTCAGCCCAATTGTGTAAGATACCGACTGACATGTTCTATTGTGCTTGTATCGTCTTGACTAGTGAACTTGGCAAATTCTGGGAGCCTGTAATTTGTAGAAAGGGCGACCAAATCATACCATTCTGGATATGGGCGTTTGTATGAAAAAGTCATTCCTTTTGGCTTTAGACCAAACTGATTCTTCATCATCTCGGTCACCTTGAGCAGCAACTCATCAGCTTGCGGATTTGGATTTCTCGGTACTTGTTGACCCATCTATGGATTGAAATCCCGTGTGCCTTGATATCCTGGATTTGGTATCATGTGGAGGGTGTTATAATCCGTGCCATAATGATAGCCTTATGGAATCTCAATCTGTTGGGTCCTTTGCTGGCTTGCTACTTGAAGTCTCTGATTATAGACATAAGGATCTATATCTCTATGGATCCTCTGAACAAATGGTGCTATCTTCTGAGCCGACAACGGTATGTGGCCTGATGTGCCAAAATTGATCATCTGATTTTAACTTTGCCCCGCCGACTCCTGCACTGTGGCAGAACCTCCTAAATTATAGGGCCTACATGCACCTGTCACTGTCCAACGACCTTTGACATCTATGCATATGTTCCAGGTAACTTAAGAAGACTATCGGGTGTCCTCAGGGGAATCCCGAATTCATCCACTGATTTCCGAGCAGAATCACATTATAGAGTCATTGCAATATTACAACATTTATTCAAATATATACATCAGAGTAAAATAACGGAAGTCTTATGATAACTTAGTTTACAAACCTAGTTGTTTCAAACCTTACAAACTAAGTTCAATAATTATTACAAACCATATTAGTAGTGGAGTGGCATTATTACATAATACAAAACACACGATAAAACTACCCTGCCCAAGGGCCACACATTTACTTCTCATCGTCAGATCGAACAAAAGTCATGCAGCATGATCCAAAACAGATCTGCTCATGAGGCTCACCTGCAACAAGGGTCAATAAACCCTAAGTACAAAAGTACTCAACAAGACTTAACCGAAATAAGACTGATAAACTCAGGAATGCAGGCTTCAGGGATTCAAGGTAGGGCTTTAGCAATAATCAAAGTTCTTTTTGTGTAAAAGCCTTTTTTTTACAAATTCTTTATTTCGACAGTTAAAACTTCATAAAATCATATACAAAGATGACACGATCCGCATTAAGATCATGAAACTTCATAACCAACACCTTCACAAATCATTCTCAAGTTTTAGTTATTAAACTACGATGATGAACAGTGAGTTGAAGTCTCCATAACCGAGGAGCAACGACTGATTCGAACCGATTATAACCCAGCTAGGGATTCCAGACCACACGATATATGCAGGTCCCTGACCCACATATACCAACCTATCCTCAGGTCTTCTAAAACAAGAATGGGTCCACGCCATCCCGAGAATACAGTACTCCACCATTCCAGTCCCATGGCCACGTGGGTACACGCTATTCCCACCATCTCTCCACTCCTAGTGCGCGAGTAGCCATTCTCGTACTAGAATCACCAAGTTAAGGCTTATCGGAGTATGTGGTTAGTATTACAAAGTCTCACCTCATGCAATTCAACAACGGTACGGACCTTAATCGACATAGGCGGAAAGAAGCCGCTCATAAGACCTCCATGTCTTGTGGCTCTCACACACCGAGTCCGCCCGATCTAGATTTATTTCTTCCCATGCACATATCTCATGATAACATAAGTAACCAAAGATCCATTTAAAATTCTCAGGTGATAGGTAATCACCCAGCTAAGCATGACTAAGCATAACTAGTTATTTATGAAATAAATCTGGTAACAAGGTAGATATGGAAAAACAATGTTGGTAATGCACCAATTTGGCTTTTACTTAACTCCTAATCACTTAATGCAGTAAAGAAAAGCAAAAGCGAAATTAATTTGTAAAACACAAGGTAGGGTTGTATGCATCCGGGGCTTGCCTTCGTTGACGGAAAAGTTCGGTTCCTGCGACGTTTCACAAGTATTCGATCCGACCTCAATAGACGGATTAACCTCCTCTGCAACTTGATTAACTACCACGTGTTCACCTTCGTTCACTACACGTAGTAACAATGCCATGTTTAACATGATGCGGAATACGAAACATGATGCTCGATGATGGATGCAAAAATTAACAATTTGCATACAACTTTCCTTCGCGGTACAGTTACAAGTCAAACTAACCAAATCTTTTTCATACTACTTACATCAATTGCCAAAGATCATTACCAACTAATGACCCAAGGACATCACTCAATCAAAAATTCAATCAAAACTTAAATCATTAAAAGTTACTATTTGCTTTTATGAATTAATTATTTAATTAAGAATTATGAAATAAATCAACTTGTTCTAATTGACCTCAAAATTTTTGTAAATGTTCATTACATGATAACTAAGTGCCAAAACAATTTTCATAATTTTTGGATAATTAATTAAGCCTAGAAAAATCATGGAAACCCATTTATTAATTAATTGAGTAATTTTCATCACATTCAAAAAGTACTGAAAAACAATATTTCATATTTTTCTTAAATAATATACATCATAGAGAGGTCACACAAAAATTTTCATAATTTTGGAACTCTAAATAATTCTGCACAAAAATAACAAATCATATCACTATTCATTCAAATCTGAAAAATAGAAAATTCATTTTGAACGCTGAGTCACTGACAACCGACCCCACATGTTATCTTCAACCTCAGGCTTTGACTCCGGCGACACGTCCACTGACTGGCGATATCTCGCCGACGGTGAGACCAACGGTGACGACCAAGGTACCAAAACACTACCCTCGACTAGGCGCATCGATTTGGGGCACAAGCTGGACTAGCTACGGACTGGACCGAGCACTACGCCGGCCATGGTGGCCTCGACGGCGTGGCTATGCTATGCTGGCGATGTGAGGCTTGTAAAGCTTAAACAGATGGCCCAGGAAGCATCAGTAGCTCACACCAAACGCGACTGAGTAGAGCACAAGGTCGGAGGAGCACTAGAGACGCCAGTTCGACTGGTCACAGCGGTCACGGTAGAGCAAGCAACGGCGACGGTGGTGCTCCAGGTGGCTGTGGTGGACAATTTGATCAAGCATCAAGGTACAAAGCACCACTGGCATCAGTGGCAAAACTGAATCATGGCTCGGCAAGGACAGAGACTCACCGCAACAGTGCTGGGCACGACTGAAACGGGATCGCGGGTGAGGTTGCCTGGTCGCGAGGAAGAAGGGCGTGGACAGCGAGTTCCCGGTGAAGTCAAATGACAAAAACAGGGTTGGTTGGGCACGCAAGCAGCAGGCGGAGCTATGACAAGCTTTTCAGCGGTAGGAGTGCGCTAAAGCGACGGTGAGAGCTCACCGGAGTTATGGCCATGGCGTCGGAAAAACAGAGCAAGAGAGCGGGGACAAACAGCGACGGCCAAGGCTAAATAGCGTGGCTCAGAAGCACAAGGAAGCTGCGCTGTGGCCTTCACCGCGCCAGCGCAATGCCAAAGATGGCCACGACCATGCCTGGAAGCAAACCGAAGGTCGTCGGCGGTGTAGCTTAGGCGGTGAACACTTGTTCACAGAATTTACCAGAATTGCCCTTCATTTTCAAATTCAAATTACTCCCAAATTTGTGTAACAACTCAAGAATCTCCAAAAATAAAAGTTGTTCAAAATTCCAAGTTCTACAACTTTGCTTTTATAACTAATCCCTAATTCGGTCTACATTTTGAAATGAACTTTTGAATTCAAATAGGGAACATTTAACGAAGTACGCCTTTTTGAATTACTTCAAATTTTTCATAACAACTTTGAAAACTCCAAAAACAAACTTTGTATAACTTGTCAAGCTCTACACTTTTGGTTTTGGGCTCAACCCCAAAATATGCTTAGATTTTGAAATGAGTTTTTAGGGTAGGATTTAAATGCTGAAAATCAGGGTTTTCTCGAAAATTCAAATCCAGACCAAATTTTGAACTTGATTCAAACAATCCAATTCAACACTCATAACATAAAGGTAAACTTGTTTTAGTGAATACATATCAAAGTTTGCAATATGACCAATGCCTTGCAATGCATATGATGACATGTCCTAGTTTTTAATATTTAAACACCCGGGGTGTTACAATCATTCCCCCTAAAAGAAATCTCGCCCCAAGATTCAAAGCCATAGGGTAAGTAATGGAAAAGGAAATGTGTCGCGAGAACACATACAAGATCTGTCCATAAAACAGCTGAGGTCCCTTTACAAAACACAATTTGTAACAACCTAGCTCAACTAACATTACTCTATATTACCGCAATGGAAATTTTTCTAATAAATAATCTTCTGATTCCCAAGTAGCTTCTTCTTCTGAATGTTGATTCCATTGTATCTTGTAGAACTTGATTGTCTGTCTTCGAGTAACACAATCTTTCTGATCCAAAACTCGGATAGGATATTCGGAATAAGTCAAATCTGGTTCAAGTTCCACTCCTTCAACCTCAACATTCTGCTCAGGCACTCAGAGACACTTCTTCAATTGAGAAACATGGAACACATCATGCACAGCTGTGAGATGTTCAGGTAATTTCAAGCGATATGCCACTTTTCCATACCTCTCCAAAATTTGATATGGTCCAATATATCGAGGTGCCAACTTGCCTTTAACACCAAAACGGGTAACTCCCTTTATTGGTGATACTTTTAGATATACAAAATCTCCTTTGTTAAACACCAATGGTCTACAGTCGTCTATCCGCATAACTCTTTTGTCGGGATTGAGCTATCTTCAAATTACTTTGTATTTGCTTAACCTTATCTTCTGTTTCTTTCACAAGGTCAACCCCAAAGAATCTTCTTTCTCCAGGCTCAGACCAACACAGCGATGTTCTGCACCTACGACCATAGAGTGCTTCAAATGGAGCCATTCTAATGCTTTCCTGATAACTATTGTTGTATGAGAACTCAGCCAAAGGCAGACATTCATCCCACTTTTTGGAATAGTTAAGAACACAACATCTTAACATATCTTCAAGTACTTGATTGACTCTTTCAGTCTGACCATCAGTCTAGGGATGATAAGCTATACTGTACAGAAGTTTGGTACCTAATGAAGCATGTAAGTGTTTTCAAAAGCTGGAGACAAATTGTGTACCCCTATCTGACACTATGGTCTTTGGTACTCCATGTAAGCTTATGATTCTTGCTAAATACATCTTGGCATATTGGATCATAGGATATATAGTCTTGACAGGAAGAAAATGTGCTGACTTAGTGAGTTGATCTACAATAACCCATACTGAGTTAAATCCCTTTGATGTCTTGGGTAGACCAATAATAAAGTCCATACTTATATCCTTCCACTTCTAAGATGGAATAGGTAATGGTTGTAATTCACCAGCAGACCTCAAATGTATAGCTTTCACCTTTTGACAAGTATCACACTTTGCTATATATCTATCAATCTCTATTTTCATTTTAGTCCACCAGAATCTTTGCTTCAAGTCATGGTACATCTTGTTGCTTCCCGGATGGATAGATAACCTAGTAGCATGTGCCTCTTCTAGAATCGACTACCACAACTTAGGAACTTTTGGTACCATCAGGTGATCCTTAAACCATAGCACACCTTCATCATCTATGCTAAAGCATTCCGCTTTTCCATTCTTGACTCTTTCCTTGACATGGGCTATACCCTTATTTTCCTTCTGAGCAGCGATAATCTGGTCTTGAATAATGGCTTCAACAGTTATGTTGGTCAAACTTCCTTGTTGAATCACCCCTATACTCAACTTTTCCATCTCTTGGCATAAAGTCAAACCCATTGTTTTCACTGCCAGACAATTGCAATAACTTTTGCGACTAAGGGCATCTGCAACCACATTTGCTTTACCGGGGTGATAATGTACTTCCAAGTCAAAATCTTTAATCAGTTCTAACCATCTTCTTTATCGCATGTTCAACTCTGACTGAGTAAAGATATACTTTAAGCTCTAGTGGTCTGTATAAATATGGCATGTATTACCAAGCAGGTAATGCCGCCAAATCTTTAGAGCATGAACCACAGCTGCTAAATCCAGATCATGAGTCAGATAGTGTTCTTCATGTTGCTTAAGTTACCTGGATGTATAAGCAATGACTCGGCCTTCTTGCATCAACACACATCTAATACCAATACCTAAAGCATCACAATAAACATCAAACGGCTTCTTGATATCAGGTTGGGCTAATACTGGTGTAGTAGTCAACAGTCTCTTCAAAGTCTGGAAAGCCTCTTCACAATCAGATGACCAGACAAACTTGACTTGGTTCTTCAACAATTCAATTATGGACTTTGATACTTTAGAGAAATCTAGAATAAACCGACGGTAATACCCTGCCAAACCCAGAAAACTTCGAACTTGATGAACTGTGGTTGGCGGTTTCCAATCAAGCACATCCTTCACTTTGCTGGGATCAACTACAACTCCTTCAGCTGACAAGACATGTCCAAGAAATTGCACTTCCTTAAGCCAAAAATCACACTTGCTAAACTTGGCATATAGTTGATGTTCTCTTAAGCGGGTCAGAACAATTCTGAGATGTTCCGCATGTTCTTTCTTATTCTTGGAATATACTAGAATGTCATCAATAAACACCACTACAAACTTGTCTAGCTCTGCCATTAATACTGAATTCATCAGATACATGAAATGAGCTGGAGCATTTATCAAACCAAAAGACATTACCAAGTATTCATATAATCCATATCTTGTGGTAAATGTTGTTTTGGGAATATCTTCAGGCTTTATCTTGATTTGGTGATATCCTGACCTCAAATCTATCTTGGAGAAAACTTTGGCTCTGGCCAATTGATCAAAAAGCAAATCTATTCGAGGTAAGGGATACTTATTCTTGATGGTCACTTCATTGAATGGATGATAGTCGACACATAACCTTAGGGTCTCATCTTTCTTTTTCACAAAAATTGCCGAACATCCCCAAGGTGATGAACTAGGTTGGATAAACCCCTTCTCAATCAATTCTTGCAACTGAGTCTTACAATCGGCCAATTCCTTAGGTGGCATCCTATAAGCTCTCCGAGAAATCAGAGCTATTCTAGGTTGCAACTTTATGTTAAACTATACATCCCTATTAGGTGGTAGACCGGGTAAATCTTCAGGAAACACATCTAGAAATTCACACACTACCAGGATATCGATAATCTCTTTGATAGCAGTTGCACAAATCTTGCCCACTGATCTTCTTAAGGTTGGAAGTTGGATGAGAAGTTGAGAAGTACTATCAGGCAAACTCACCCTTAAAGTCCTATTCAAAGCATCTATAACAGCCTTATACTGATACATCCAATTCATTCCCAAGATTACATCTATATCCTGATCCTTAAGGATAATTATGGTAGTGGGAAAAATATACCCACCTAGGTTTACGAGTACCTAGTATACCATTTCCTTAGTACACAGACATCCCCCGGGCGACTGTATAAAGAAACTTTCCTTTGTTGCCCCAATTGAAATTTCATACTTCACGACAAATGTTCTATTGATGAATAAATCCGATGCATCAGAATCAAAAAGTATAACTACATGGTGATTGGCAACAGGAAACATACCCATCATCACTGGCTCCCCTTCAAGAATTTCTCCAAGCTTGAATATAGAACACCCAGTCTTGTCTTCCTCTCATCTTTGCCCTTCTGAGCATTCTGATTGGGGTTCTTGTTTGGTGCCTGACCCTGTTGTTGATTGGCAGGGGCCTTCTGATAATTTTGATTAGCCTGCCTGGGATATGGACATTCCCTAGAGAAATGACTAGTCCTTCCACAATTGTAACACGGATAGTTATGACCCTAGGACATTGGAGCATTGCCACTAGGAGCATTGGTCGACTATGAATTCGGGTAGGTTATAGCAGGACGGACATTTGACTGTTGCTCGGCTTGAGACTGCGGCGGACGATAAGGAGGACGATTATGATATACTGGATGATACATCACCCTCTACCTCTTCTGATTTTCCCTAAAAGATCCAGACGGCATACTCTTTTTCTTTTTGAGCTCCTTATGCTACCGATACTTTAACTCTAAAGCAATTGCAATATTTACTGCCTCATGATAAGTAACATTAGTACAAGTTGTCATCATTGTCTGCAGCTTGGTATTTAGACCTCTCATAAACCACCTCTTCTTCTTGGCATCAGTATTGACATGTTTAGATGCATATTGTGACAGTGATTGAATCTTCTCACATACTGCATCACTGTTTGATCTCCTTGCTTCAAAGCAAGGAATTCATCTAGCTTCATAGCCATAACTCCTTCAGGGATATAATGCCACGCTCGCCGCCCACCTGCCTGCCTGCCTCGCCATGCCACGGCCACAGCCTCGGCCCGGCCGACGGCGGTGGCGGCGCGCACGCGCATGTGGCATGCCTTTATCCTTTTCTCAACTTCTCAATTTAGATGAATAATTTCCAACCATATAAGCTGAGTCAGCATTCAGTCAAAATCCCATATGGTATTAAACCATGCAACACTTAATGTTACATACCATAGAGTTTTATTTGATTTATTAAATATTATATGGGCCAAGCCCATATTATATCCAACAATCCCCACCAAACTCTAGGGTTTTAACAAAGTATTCTTAGAAACACATTTCTTTTATATCAGTGTTTCAATGGAGACTGTTAAGTTGAACATCCATCTAGAACAATAGTTTCACTCAGTCACAACTGAACAAGGACTAAGCCTTAAATTGATAGTTTTGTGTGAGGTGAATGTCACTAAAGTCCTTAGCTGATACTGGGCAGCAAAAGACATCCCCTCTATTTGAAGCATATAAGTCATACTTCAGTGCCTTTCATGAGTATTTAGAGATCACCCAAATCTCATAGATTATGACCAGCAGTCTGACTCATATAGGTGTGTTCCTCAAAAGATGTTCTATAGGACAACATCTTTGCTTTGACAAGCCACTTGGAACACATTAAGGCAAAAGCCAGCCTGCCTTATAGAAAGAAAAGATATGCATCAGAAATGAGTCTTACTAAGCATATGTTGATATGGGACCCATGGGGTTTCCCACGGAGAAAAAAAAGAAGACCTAGTCCAACTAGGAATTCCCGACATGTAATCCTACTACGTACTACATTACAACGTAATCCGACTAGGATCTCTACTTTGTAACTGACTAGGACTCCTGCCTCTCCTAGACTATATAAAGGAGGGCAGGGGTCCCTAGATCAGGAGGCACATAACCGACAGAACTCACAACCACAACATACCTCGCAACACAACAAACAGCGTAAGGTGCAATATACTATCCACACCAGATTGGACGTAGGGCGCCGTGACTTTCCGGCATGCTGAACCAGTATAAATCATTGTCTCCCTACATTTACCATCGAGTTCTTGCAAACGCCGATACCCCTCTGAACAAATCACCATCCTGGGTACCCCGTGACGGGTTGCCGGTGGTAAAAACATCGACAGCTGGCACGCCAGGTATGGGTTCTTGGCGCTTGTGTTCAAGAGCTCGGTGGACCTCGATATCAATGCCATATTCTTGGACTCAGTGGGATCAACATGCATCTCCAATGACGCTGTCCGCAACAACTATGCTTTTTCCATGGAGATTCTGGTCATATCCTTCATCGCTGACTCATCGACAATATCATCAACATCAACTCAAGATCAACATGGCTAGCTGAATATCCATCTACTCGAATCCGATCCGTCTGGTAGAATTTTGCTTGAGATGATAACAACGCATCTACAGCGCCACTCATATATTATACGGGAACCTTACGTCAGCACGAGATCAGCATGGCTACAATAGCTTAGACAATCATACTTTGGCATACTACAATGACATGGCAGTGTTCTCCTCTGCTGAATCCATCTTGACCGAGTTTGACTCTGACTTCTCCCAAGTCCGGCTGATATCAGAGTCATACTCGACTCCGACCACTAAGCTTCTGGCTCATGATTGATTTCAACCTGGACAAGGCAGTACATGCAGCGTGCTCTAGACCTAGCATCAAATCGGGTCAAGCAACGATCCATCCAAGCCACCATGTCTAGCTACTTTCAACTACTTGGACAAAATTACTCTGCCACGGTGAACAACAATAGCTCTATGACTACATCAACTATGATGATTTCCGAGCACTCGACGATGGCTTCTGAGCACTCGACGATGAGTTCCAAAGATCACCCACACGAACCAGGAGTACCTAAGCCACACGAACGCAACAAGCCAAGATCAATTCAGATACGGAAACCTCTGCAAGAACAATACAGATCAACTCGGCTGCTGGGCCTGACCAAGAAGAAAAAACACACGGCCAACAATTGAGAAAAAAAACCACAACATATATGTGTGTATATATATGCATCTATGAACAAGCAAGCCACAGGATCAAGATATATGAAGAAGCTTTGTCTTGCATATATGCGTATATGGATTAAGGCATACAAAGTTTTGTGACTGGCATGCACCTACCGTCGAGTTCAGCTCCATGAAAGAAGGCGTATCAAGACAAGCACGGGACTTCGTCATGACCAATCAAGCAAAATAGTTAAGGAAGCTACACTGAGTTGTTCAACTACATGCACATGATGACAACAACTCAGCTCAATCAAAAATAATCAACCAGCACATGAGAAGAAGCAAGCAAGGCCAAGCTGGCCAAGAAGCAAGCCATCCAATGGGAAGCAAGCAGGCCACTACAACAACCCAGTAATAGCGCAACACTCTCCGAGTAGTCCACGACGACGATGGATTCTGGCTACCACTACAACAACCCGCTGACTCTGCCTATGCTCGACGTAACAACGAACAACTACTCGGATGCTACACCAACTACTTGGCTACACATTCGACTACTTGGCTGCGCCGACCGACTACCTGGCTGCGGTGAACGACAACCCAGCTGTGGTAATCGACTACTCAGCTACGGCGATCGACAACTCTGCCATGAACCAAGCTAAGTGATGTTTTAATTTTTTACATTCTAGATATTATTCGTATGCCTCTATGGCCATATCATCTTCCCTTAACGACTGTTAATTTTCTCGGATAGTAAGCCTTAATTTGTGAAGCTTGTTTTCTCGAATGGATGGTCACGTCAATGAACCTCTGAACCATATGGATGGTCATGTCAAAGAACCTCTGAACCATATAGGTGGTCACGTCAATGGACCTCTGAACCATATGCGAGATTCAAGTGCTTACATGTAACAGGCTACTACCTAGGAAATTAACTGACCTAGCAAGGGAAGACACAAAAAATCATCATGCGAGCAAACATAGTGTTGTCTTCTCTTAACGGTCGCTAAAGTCCTCAGGTAGAACAGGCCTTAATCCATGAAGCTTGTCTACTCGAATGGATGGTCATGTCAATGAACCTCTGAACCATACGTGAGATTCAAGTGCTTAAACATAACAGGACACTACCTGAGGAATTTGCATGGCCTAGCAAGAGCAAGACACGAAAAAAGTTTATATGCATTTTATGATGCCGAGGCCTGCCCCTGATTAATTATTCAAATATGGGACATGCTCCTGACTTCATATCCGGAATGTCATTTACAACATATTTATGTTTAACATGCAGGGGATCTACATCTGTACCATGAGATCAGGAAAAACACGCTCCTAAGAGCTAGTCTAGAAACAACCTGGTTTGATCAAAAAAGAACCCCGACAAGGTGCGGCAAGAACCAAGACAAGCGCTTAGAAAGAACCCGGATCGATTAGAAAACAACCCCGAAGAGGTGCTGCAAGTACCAAGACAAATTCAGAAAGAACCCGGATCGATCAGAAAACAACCCCGAAGAGGTGCTGCAAGTACCAAGACAAATTCAGAAAGAACCCGGATTGATCAGAAAACAACCCGGATAAGGGGAGCTACATCTGTACCATGAGATTAGGAAAAACACGCTCCTGAGAGCTAGCCCAGAAATAACCTGGTTTGATCAAAAAAGAACCCTGACAAGGTGTGGCAAGAACCAAGACAAACGCTTAGAAAGAACCCGGATCGATCAGAAAACAACCCCGAAGAGGTGCCACAAGTACCAAGACAAATTCAGAAAGAACCTAGATTGATCAGAAAATAACCCGGATAAGGTACATACAAGTTCAGAAAGAACCTGGACGAAGTGCAAACAACCCGAATAAGGTACATACAAGTTCAAAAAGAACCTGGACGAAGTGCAAACAACCTGGAAGAGGTACATCAAGAACCAGAGAAGTCTAGAAATGACCTGGATGAATAAAAACAACTCAGAAGAGCATCACGGCTTAGTCAAACACTAAGCTCGGGGGCTCGGCATTCGCTTCGACTACGCCCGAGGGCTCGAATTCAAGGATGAAAGACTAAGAATACAAGTAGTCAAGACTACAACAAAGACAACACATCAAGACCCTTCTTCCGATTTCTATTCTAAAGAAAAGTAATCGGAGAAGGCTCAGGGGCTGCGGGATACATAACCCCAAAAAATTTTTGAAGACAAGAATCTGGACCCTCCAACTTTTGCAAGCAAAAGCAAGAGGCTTGGGGGCTACACTCAGTGAGTGCAATTTTTACGAAAAATTGCACCCACCGAAAAAGAACTCGGAGCAACCAAGAAGACTAAAGGGACCCTCTAGCTTCTTGTCCCAACAAGCAAGAGGCTCGGGGGCTACACTCACTAAGTGCACTTTTGTCCAAAAGTGCACATCAGCCGAAGAAAAGACAAAGAAGACCATCTCAAGGTTTCACTTCAGAAGAACCTAGAATGGATTTACAACAACTCAACGAAGACCAAGAAGAACAAGAAGGCTTCTGAAGCTCATCCATGAAATGCTCGGGGGCTTGTCGATATGGGACCCATGGGGTTTCCTACGGAGAAGAAAGAAGAAGACCTAGTCCAACTAGGATTCCCTACATGTAATCCTACTAGGACTAGTTACACGTAATCCTACTAGGATCTCTACTTTGTAACCGACTAGGACTCTAGCCTCTCCTAGACTATATAAAGGAGGGTAGGGGTCCCTAGATCAGGAGGCACATAACTGATAGAACTCACAACCACAACATACCTCGCAACACAACAAATAGCGCAGGGCGCAATATACTATCCACACTAGACTGGACGTAGGGCGCCGTGACTTTCCGGCGTGTCGAACCAGTATAAATCATTGTCTCCCTACGTTTACCATTGAGTTCCTGCAAACGCCGATACCCCTCCAAACAAATCACCGTCCCGGGTACCCCATGACGGGTTGCCGGTGGTAAAACATCGACAGCATCTTTCCTCACAATTTATTACTAGCTTGTTTCACCATCCTACTTCACGGGATCTCCGATCACATAGAACAGGTTACCACTATAGTAAATTTCAAGTGGGTCTCAAACCCATCTCTCTCGATGCACTTCCTATCACATTGTGTGATAGACCCTTAGTGAACTGATCTGCTAGATTGCTAGACATGTGAACATAGTCCAACGCTATTACTCTAGAGTTTCTCAATTTTCTAACAGATTTTAGTCATCTCTTAACATGCCTTGTGGACTTCATATTGTCCTTAGAACTATTAACCTTTGTAATCACAGTCTGGTTATCACAGTTCATAGAAATAGTCGGTATGGGGTTTTCAACAACCGGTAAATCCATAAGTAGATCACGAAGCCACTCAGCCTTAGATCCAGTAGTGTCTAATGCTGTGAGTTCTGCTTCCATTGTAGACTTCATTAAGATAGTCTGCTTGCAAGACTTCCAGGAAACAGCACCACCTCTAAGCGAAAACACATATCCGCTTATGGCATAAAGCTCATCAGCATCAGAAATCCAGTTGGCATCACAATAGCCTTCCAACACTTTTGGATGTCCGGTATAACAAATACCATAGCCCATGGTCCCTTTTAGGCAGTGCATTACTCTCTCAAGAGCACGCCAGTGATCATCTCCTAGGTTTGACACAATCCGGCTCAGCTTGCACACAGCAAATGAGATGTCAGGCCTTGTTGCACTGGCAAGATACATGAGCGAACCAATGATCTAGGAATATCTCAACTGATCCCTTGCTATTCTTTGATTTTTCCTCAATAGCACGCTAGGGTCATAAGGTGTAGGAGTAGGTGCACAGTCACTGAACCCAAAGCGACTCAGCACCTTTTCCACATAATGGGTTTGTAACAGAGTTACCCCACCATCACCTTCCCTTAGAAGCTTGATATTAAGAATAACATCAGCCTCTCCCAAATCTTTCATCTCAAAACTTTTAGATAGAAATTCCTTCACCTCCTTGATCACTTTGAGGCTAGATACAAAGATCAGTATGTCATCAACATATAAGCAAAAAATGACTCCTTCACCCCCACCATATCGATAGTACACACATTTGTCAGCTTCATTCACAACAAAGCCAGCAGATGTTAAAGTTCTATCGAACTTCTCATGCCATTGCTTAGGAGCTTATTTTAGGCCATATAATGACTTTAATAATTTACACACCTTGCCTTCTTGACCATTTGCTACAAACCCATTAGGCTGATCCATATAGATCTCCTCCAACTCTCTGTTTAGGAAAGTGTCAACACAGAATTTCGTCCTGTGTCAATGACACACGCAGCAAGCCAGAAGGCTCCGCTCGATGGAGCAGATCCGCCTAGCTTTAGCACAGGGGTGGTCGATCCTGCGCAATCCTCCTGAGGCATGCTAGTCAATTTGACCCTACAATTGACAAGGAGAGAAAGTTCATCAGTAATTAAGGGTGAGACTTGCCGGTGTTGCTAGATAGCCCCGAATGTATGGCTGTGAGAGCCGATATGAAAGGAAATCAGTTAAATAGCTGATTCCAGTATATTCATGAGAATAAGTCGGTTAGGGCTCATGGGGTTGTGTGAAGAGAATCGGTTATCATTCAGGATAAACATCATTTAAACGAATATTAATCAATGGCAATAAGATATCAATGATGATCGGTCCATACTGAGCCAATGATTACGAGTAACCAAACTTCTTTTTATATAAAGAAATAATTCAACATCACGTAATCATTTAATAAAGATAAATCTAATGAACATGTTAGATCTCATCTATCGCTATGACCAGTGGGGCATAAGGCAGAATCATGCAGGCCATAGAAACAACAATAGACTCGACGACCCTAACTCATTACTAATATCAGTGGGGCATGAGGCAGAATCATGCAGGCCGTAATACAATAACAAGATCATGGGGCTAACACATCTTTCAACTTATCTCTACTTCAACGATCTCGTGATGTGAACTATTCGTGAAAGCATTCGATATCGGCTAAACAGCCGATTCATGCATAGCGCACAGTTAAGGTCACGTTTTCTTAGGAACGGATCTATCAACCAGCGATCCCCACTCCACAGTGCCAACAGTGGGGTGAGAGGCAGAATCCCACAGGCCATGATGGTGGGCCATAAAACGGTTCTCGCTAACCGATAGATCTACTCAAGATCGAACATGTCTTAACCGCACGCTATGCACGATTAAGATTGACACAAAACAGCCGATAAAAACATAACTCATCGCTTAAGATGTAGATTAGATTAGTTTTAGATTAGCAAACAATGAGTTAAACAAGATATGAGGCCGATCCAGATCAATCTCAATCAGGCAGAGTGATATTGTCGTAATTAGATAAGCAATGAAAGCAATAAGCAATATCGGTAACTTAATGAATCTACCAAAGACTGCCACTCTAAGATAGAGTCGATAACTTGACCTTGATCCAATTCAAGCAGTGGGGTGTGAGGCAGAATCACATAGGCCATACTTGAATTAGGCAAGAGTCGATAACTAGCTTATACCAGAGCCGTAGTGGGGGTCGACCGGATCGATGTAGCCATACGGACAGAGGTATAAACCATGATGGTACTTACAACAAGCAGTGGAGGTCGACCAGATCGATGCAGCCGTACTTGCCGAAGAACTCGTCGAGATCTACTCTACTCCTACTCCTAAGGGGTGGCCAGAGCCAAAAAAGTAATTGATTTGTATTTGATTGATTGATTGATTTTACAATAGCCGGGGTTTGGTATTTATACCCGAAGCCTAAACACGAGTCCTACCTGAGCATGATTTGTTTACAACCTTGGGCATAAAATGAAAACATTCCTAATTTAAGATAACTTGGACTCTAATTTTTCCTTTCTTGTAGAGTCCGACATGTAATTTCCTGGTGCCAACCGTAGTTCATCATTGCTGTCTGCTGACGTCACCCTAATATATTCGATCCCAGAGTTGTATTCGAATTGGCTGATGTCGATCTTTCTTGACTAGCACAACCTTGAAAGCCTGCGAGTTCCCACGTTCTTTCTCCCAAATTTCGGTGTAAACACATGCCCCCAATTTTGGGATAAAATGGTTTTATCCCAAAATTCTGACTCATCGGTTTACCGTGCCGCAACCGTCCTTATCTGAGAAATACACATAACTCCTAACTTTTCAGCCTGAGCCTCACATAACATCAATAGTGCCTCTTTCGATGCACTCAGCCTTTTTGTTTTCCCCTTTTTTCTGGAGCCAACTTCAACAGCCGACACCACCATTACCGGGGACCCAAACCCTAGCAAATCCATCGTTTTATCAAACCGTTTATTCGAGCTATCTTTGTTAGATCTGAAATTGCTCCAGCTATGATGGTGACCTATGATCATGTTCCTGAGGTATGTTTCCAGTTTCTGTTCTCCAGGTGTCGGGCGTTACCCCGTATTTCTGCTCCTTTTGAATTTATTATATCCAATTTCTAGGAAATGAAGAACGAGATCTTGATTTCATCGGCTGTTGTCCCTAATGTTTACTTCCTCAAGGCCGATGGGAGACCCTAATCCATCTAATTTTATCTACCAAGAAACCCCCTAGATCCCTTTTAAAAGGTCCGTAGTGGACTTGTCTTCTTGGAACAAAACTCCCTTCAGAAGCTAGCCTAAAGCGCCTAAGGGATGGAGAGACTGGTTTTGTAGGGTATCCATGAAGAACGGTGGAGATTAAGAGCTTTTTGATCTGAACCAGTGTCTGACACTTTTGTTGTTCGAAATGGAGAGAAACGATTCACTCCTGATCTCTACTTCTTATTTTTGGTCCAATGCTCTAAGTGCTTTCATTTTTGGCCATGGCCCGATGACCATTACCCTGGCCGATGTATATATGTTGACCGGCCTTAGAACTACTGGATCAATGCAACCTTATGAGTACTTGAGTGCTGGTTCCAAAAGACTGGCCAAGATAGCAGACTGTACCGGATGGGCGAGTTACATTCTGAATCATGTTGAGGATGGATCATCTGTTAGTGAACGAGTGTACGTGGCCTTTTTGAATATGTGGCTAGAGAAATTTATCTTTTGTGGGTCGTCTTGTGGCCTAACTTATAATTACAAACTTATGGCAGAACACCTAGCATTAGGTAAGGATATCCCTCTTGGAAAATATTTGTTGGGAGCTGCTTATCATCTGATGTACCAAGTGGCTGCTCAACTACTGAAGAATGAACCAGTATAGACTATCAGCAGCCCTTGGTGGCTGATACAATTATGGCTCAATCTATACATGCATAAGTCGGTAAGGCCTGATCTCAGAGATCTGAGTTTTCCCTCCTCCAATTTTGATGAGGAATACAGAGGCAAAGAAGAAAGAACCCGACAGTGTATGAATTATGGTGAGGCTGCATCGGCCATAACCATTGACTTCGATGTTGGCCACTTCTTCAAAAAGCTTTACAGAGGGTTTGATGTAGCCATCCTGACTTGGCTACCTTATAAGGAGGATGATGAACTGATCTTTCCATTCAAGTTCCGATTTGAGTCCGGCTACTCGAACGAGATAGTGGCCACGATCTTTAATACCTTTATCAAGCTCTATGTTCTTCCAGCCAAATTTCATCATGGTCATGGCAAAATGGTCAAAGGCTCCTCCACCCCGGGCAATCCTCTAACCTACGAGTTCTACAACCCTTCTTTTATGGCCCATTAGTTCGGCCTCGGCCACCTTCCCCCTACCTATTCTTTGAGAACATCTTGAAGTCGAGGGAAGATGTCAGCGACGTGCTAGAAGCTTCCAGAATCTTTCAATTGAGGTCAGACCTTCCTTCTTTTTCCTTACATGACTAGGTCATAGCCAGTTTCTCTTCCAGCCTCTTCAACACCTAGTGGCAAGAATGGTGTTCCCATCTTTTCTATGGGCCAGTCCACCCTTTATGTATAGCTCTGGACGAGGAATTTGCTTCTAGTAGTGAGGTAATCTTTTATTTCCCTTTTCAGATAGACTACTTGGCGAATCCTTTTGCCAATCATTCTGATTGATCCTTTCAGGACATCGAATTCGACCCTCCAAGCCTAGATAGGAGAGGGCGTCCCATAGATTACCAACCCTCATGCCCAGTTTCAAGGATGGGATCTGCTACACCTTCCTTGAAGAGGTTGATGAGAACCCCTACTGCTCCCACAATTGTGACATGTCACCCCCCAAAGCGCAAGGCATCTCCAGTGGTAACTCAGAAGGCTACTACTGGGAAGAGACTGTGTAGAACGAGACCATCAGCTGTTTAGGTAATCAATTCACCTTTTCCTTGGATTGGTGTTGAACTTTCTAATCTCGTTCCTTCATAGTTATCGAGCATTGCGTCATAGTCTACTTTGGGTGCCGGATTGGTATCCTAGGCATTTGATTCAGCCCCAGCTAAACCTTTATTGGCTAATCCACGAATGGAGCCGATCTTGGCTGAAATAACCGATACTCTCATAACGACAGAAAATGTAAGTTCCATCTTTGAAATTTACTGGAGCATCCTTCTTAATTCATTGTTATCCCCACCTCTTATTTGGCTATTCATTATTCTAGACATCTTTTGATGAAACATTTGTGCAAGAACAAGAATCTGGTAGTTCACCTATTGGCAATGATCCAATTGACATTGGGAATAATCCTGTGGTCGGTGTTCAGACTACCGATCCCCCAATCTGGCACACACCTGATGGTAAGGAAACTATACGTCTTTTCCATCACAACGATTGTGAACTAAAAATTTCCATTGTCATTACAGATAACAATGTTGGAAGTTTAGAGCCGACTCAGCTGGATGTTATTGGAGCATCATCAACTGCCCCTTCCCCTTCGACAGAGGTCGCTATAGAGAAGGCGCCATATCTTCTTTGTTGTTCACTTTGCGATAAATCGAGCCAAATCTTCTAATCAAGTTTTCTCTTGTACACAGGCATCCAATCTTCTAGCCTAGAGCCATTCTCTCAATTTTGAGGAATATTTTGATGAGGATGAAATCAAATCGTCAGCTACTTCTCCTAGTGAAGCCCTATCGGAAGAGACTAGAAAGTGGCTAAGACATATATTGCCAATGCTCGAGAAGGACATAGCCAATCTGATCCAAGACACCGACTCGATGCAGAGAGTCTTCTTGGCTATAAAGGGTGATCCATCTCCAACCCTCTCTAGAGTCTTGTTATATTTGTCTTCTTTTGAAGATCAAGCTCTGAAGGCAAAAAAGATTAAGAGAAACATGTCTAACCGCGAAGCTTTGATGGCCTAGGACAGCTCCAACAAGCAAGAGGCTAAAGAGTTGATGTGGCTAATTGATGATCTGAAAAATTCCTCCTCTAGGACCAATCCGGAGCTTTCCCATCTAGAAATCAAATGTGCTGAACTTGAGAAGGAACTAGAAAGCGTGAAAGCTGCTATTGATCGTCGCAAGTTTACTCTGGCCCAAATCCCCGATGTCATCAAACAGAAGAAACAGGAATTGCTGGCCAAAGTAAAAAGAAGCAGAGCCATTCATAGTAGTCTTGAGAACACTCCTAGAACAGCCGAAGAGTACGAGCAAAAGATTGTAGAAGTTGATGTTGTCCGGCTAGAACTATTGAAAATTATCCAGGATGTCTTAAACTTGTAATTCATAAGTTAATGCATGTATGACCATACTTTCCTGTTGTCTCGTCGTATCTTTGTTTTGACTAAAGAGCCGAGTTAAAACAACCGATCCTAGACTTCTGATTTTAATCCAGTTGAGTCTAAAAACACGGCTTCTATTAAGAGAATCCTTCGATTTCCCTCCTTCAGCCATTTGGTACCTATGTGTATGACTGCTTTTTTCTTTTTTCTTTGTTCTATAGGCGATACATATCGTATCGGCTTTAACTATTTTTGAAGATTTTTTATTTTTTGAACTAGAGGCGATACTACTTTGTTACTGGCTATTAGAGCCGAGAATGAATCGGCTATCGAATGTTGCCCGGGTGTCAGGATAACGTACCATAGAAACTTTCACATCAAAAGTCGAACGAGCAATCAACCTAGGTCAAACATCCTATCAAGTGAAACATGACTTCTTCAAATCCATTAACTCTAAATTCGCCACCTTATCTAGCATTCATACATTGGCCTAAACCTCATAACTAATACTTGTTTTCCTTTATTCCAATGGTCGATATGAAGTCATAACCTTTTTTACTAAAATAAACTCTCAGAGCCGATAGCTTGCATTGGCTGTTGGCTTTCATTGCTGATCTTAATGAAGCCTCCTTCCCATGACTTGCCAGAAAAACACTTGAAATCTCCTAGTTCCCAAAAGACTGGATCGACTGTTGCGATGCTTATGGACTCATCAGCACGAACCAGTTCGACATCATCTCCATGCCATTGAATCAAACACTGATGCATGGTCGACGGTATGTAGCAATTCACATGAATCCAATCACGACCGAGGAGTAAACTGTATGATCCTTTCCCATCAATGACAAAGAATGTCGTGAGCAGAGTTTTACACCCGATTGTCAGTTCGACGTTTATTGCCCCCTGGGTCTTGAATGTATTTCCTCTGAAGTCTCTAAGCATCATGTCGGTCTCAAGCAAATCTCCTGGTCCCTTGCCAAGCTTATGGAAAGTGGTGTATGGCATAAGATTGATAGAAGCACCTTCGTCCACCAATACCTTGTTCATTGGCTTCCCATCAACAAAACCTTTCATATATAAAGCCTTTAAGTGTCGATGCTTGGCTGGCTTATCAAATATTGCTTGCTGCGCAACTATTAACTTGGCAACCATCTCTTCATACTCTGACTCATCGAAGTCTGAATAAACTTCCTGATCTACCGGAGCTATGAATTCTGATGGTAACAGAAAAACCATTTGGATATTAGCCGATGGTTGCCTCTTATCAGCTATCTGCTTGGTACGCCATACTTGAGTTTTACCGGGTGCCTGAGCCTATTCCATCTCTCTGTTCCTTAGGCGCTGCACCCTCCTCTTTTGGCTTCTCGTCAAATCTCCTGGGCACCACTGGCTTTCCTACCACGTGTATCTTCTTTTAGTGCCTTCCTTTTCATGATCAGCCCAGTCCTGTCCAATGACTCTTTTTCCCAACCGATCATGAACAATTTCATTTTTTAAACACCAATCCATGTTGTTATGATGATATGCATCTTGAGCATGGATAGACCGGTGGTTGGTTCGAGATTGCCTATACTCCCGATATTGATTGCTACATTCTAGATAGTCGTGTCTAGTAGGCAATTTCAAACCTTTATTCTAGCAATGCCTAAAGAAGGGGCAAGTCCAATGTAATTTAGCTTGTTCCCTTTCATACCTCTCTTCTTCTAATTGATGCTGGTATGCTTGATCTTTTAACCAACATTGATAATCCTTTTCCTTCTGCCGCTGCCATTTATTCAACAGAATCCGAGATATGACCCGTGGCTTTAACATCTCTGCTTTCGACGTCTTCCTCTGCTCATATCGGCTCTTTTGTTCAGCACGACATCTTCTAATCTCTCTGTACTCATCAGTCGATATTTGCATTTCGGGATCGACTGTCCTAGCTTCTCTTGATTTGGTTGATGTTAGGACCTTAGTTTTTCCTTTGAATAGCCCAGCATCAATCATGTTCTAATCTCCTGGGAAAGGATTATCATCGACTTTCATCTTCCGAGGTGTATCGAATTTGAGCTTCCCTTGCTGAATAGCTCTCTGTATATGCTACCTGAAGATTCTGCATTCATTAGTGGAATGAGAAGTAGCGTTATGGAATTTGCATAACTTTCTTCAACTGATCAGGGGGCAACATGACATGACCATCGGGCAACTTGATCTGCCCCTTCTCAAGCAAGAAATCGAAGAGCTTTTCCGATTTGGTAACATCAAAGTCATAACTCTCCTCAACTCCTCTTCCCCAAGGATTTGACACCATCACTGTCTTCTTGCCCCAATTCCATTTAGCTATAGCAACCTCTTCATCTTCATCTTCATAGCTATCATTGACTGAATATGGATCGTAAGCTTCAGCCACTGAGGTACTCTTCTGGAATCGGGTATCTCTACGTATGCTCTGGAATTGGCTATTAAGTGCTGCCACTCGTTGAGCCAATTGACCCAAGTTGTCAAATTCCTGTCCTAGCAGTTTCTCTTTCCACATCGATAGCATTTGTTGTACGGCTAAAGCAGCTAGTTGATCATCGGCCAAGCTCAATGAGAAACACATATTCTTAATCTCTTAGAATCTCTAAAGAAATTTAGTGCCCGATTCAATAGTCCTCTATCTCATGGTTGTCAAATCGGTTATTTTCTTTTCTCTAGTCCCAGTGTAAAAATATGTATGAAACTTCTTCTCTAGGTCAGCCCAATTGGCAATGGAGTTCACTGGTAGTAACGAGAACCAAGTGAAGGCTGGCCCTGACAGGGACAAGGAGAAGAAACGAACTCGATGGGTATCCTCAACTAACGCTTCACCCAATTGTGTAAGATACCGACTGACATGTTCTATTCTGCTTGTATCGTCTTGACTAGTGAACTTGGCAAATTCTGGGAGCCTGTAATTTGTAGGAAGGGCGACCAAATCATACCATTCTGGATATGGGCGTTTGTATGAAAAAGTCATTCCTTTTGGCTTTAGACCAAACTAATTCTTCATCATCTCGGTCACCTTGAGCAGCAACTCATCAGCTTGCGGATTTGGATTTCTCGGTACTTGTTGACCCATCTATGGATTGAAATCCCGTGTGCCTTGATATCCTGGATTTGGTATCATGTGGAGGGTGTTATAATCCGTGCCATAATGATAGCCTTATGGAATCTCAATCTGTTGGGTCCTTTGCTGGCTTGCTACTTGAAGTCTCTGATTATAGACATAAGGATCTATATCTCTATGGATCCTCTGAACAAATGGTGCTATCTTCTGAGCCGACAACGGTATGTGGCCTGATGTGCCAAAATTGATCATCTGATTTTAACTTTGCCCCGCCGACTCCTGCACTGTGGCAGAACCTCCTAAATTATAGGGCCTACATGCACCTGTCACTGTCCAACGACCTTTGACATCTATGCATATGTTCCAGGTAACTTAAGAAGACTATCGGGTGTCCTCGGGGAATCCCGAATTATCCATGATTTCCGATCAGAATCACATTATAGAGTCATTGCAGTTTTACAACATTTATTCAAATATATACATCAGAGTAAAATAATGGAAGTCTTATGATAACTTAGTTTACAAACCAGTTGTTTCAAACCTTACAAACTAAGTTCGATAATTATTACAAACCATATTAGTAGTGGAGTGGCATTATTACATAATACAAAACACACGATAAAACTACCCTGCCCAAGGGCCACACATTTACTTCTCATCGTCAGATCGAACAAAAGTCATGCAGCATGATCCAAAACAGATCTGCTCATGAGGCTCACCTGCAACAAGGGTCAATAAACCCTAAGTACAAAAGTACTCAACAAGACTTAACCGAAATAAGACTGATAAACTCAGGAATGCAGGCTTAGGGATTCAAGGTAGGGCTTTAGCAATAATCAAAGTTCTTTTTGCGTAAAAGCCTTTTTTTACAAATTCTTTATTTTGACAGTTAAAACTTCATAAAATCATATACAAAGATGACACGATCCGCATTAAGATCATGAAACTTCATAACCAACACCTTCACAAACCATTCTCAAGTTTTAGTTATTAAACTACGATGATGAACAGTGAGTTAAGTCTCCATAACCAAGGAGCAACGATGATTCGAACCGATTATAACCCAGCTAGGGATTCCAGACCACACGATATATGCAGGTCCCTGACCCACATATACCAACCTATCCTCAGGTCTTCTAAAACAAGAATGGGTCCACGCCATCCGAGAATACAGTACTCCACCATTCCAGTCCAAGGCCACGTGGGTACACGCTATTCCCACCATCTCTCCACTCCTAGTGCGCGAGTAGCCATTCTTGTACTAGAATCACCAAGTTAAGGCTTATCGGAGTATGTGGTTAGTATTACAAAGTCTCACCTCATGCAATTCAACAACGGTACGGACCTTAATCGACATAGGCGGAAAGAAGCCGCTCATAAGACCTCCATGTCTTGTGGCTCTCACACACCGAGTCCGCCCGATCTAGATTTATTTCTTCCCATGCTCATATCTCATGATAACATAAGTAACCAAAGATCCATTTAAAATTCTCAGGTGACAGGTAATCACCCGGCTAAGCATGACTAAGCATAACTAGTTATTTATGAAATAAATCTGGTAACAAGGTAGATATGGAAAAACAATGTTGGTAACGCACTAATTTGGCTTTTACTTAACTCCTAATCACTTAATGCAGTAAAGAAAAGCAAAAGCGAAATTAATTTGTAAAACACAAGGTAGGGTTGTATGCATCCGGGGCTTGCCTTCGTTGACGGAAAAGTTTGGTTCCTGTGACGTTTCACAAGTATTAGATCCGACCTCAACAGACAGATTAACCTCCTCCACAACTTGATTAACTACCATGTGTTCACCTTTGTTTACTACACATAGTAATAATGCCATGTTTAACATGATGCGGAATACGAAACATGATGCTCGATGATGGATGCAAAAATTAATAATTTGAATATAACTTTTCTTCGCGGTACAGTTACAAGTCAAACTAACCAAATCTTTTTCATACTACTTACATCAATTGCCAAAGATCATTACCAACTAATGACCCAAGGACATCACTCAATCAAAAATTCAATCAAAACTTAAATCATTAAAAGTTACTATTAGCTTTTATGAATTAATTATTTAATTAAGAATTATGAAATAAATCAACTTGTTCCAATTGACCTCAAAATTTTTGTAAATGTTCATTACATGATAACTAAGTGCCAAAACAATTTTCATAATTTTTGGATAATTAATTAAGCCTAGAAAAATCATGGAAACCCATTTATTAATTAATTGAGTAATTTTCATCACATTCAAAAAGTACTGAAAAACAATATTTCATATTTTTCTTAAATAATATACATCACAGAGAGGTCACACAAAAATTTTCATAATTTTGGAACTCTAAATAATTCTACACAAAAATAACAAATCATATCACTATTCATTCAAATCTGAAAAATAGAAAATTCATTTTGAACGCTGAGTCACTGACAACCGACCCCACATGTCATCTTCAACCTCAGGCTTTGACTCCGGCGACACGCCCACTGACCGGTGATATCTCACCGACGGCGAGACCAACGGTGACGACCAAGGTACCAAAACACTACCCTCGACTAGGCGCATCAATTTGGGGCACAAGCTGGACTAGCTACGGACTGGACCGAGCACTACACCAGCCATGGTGGCCTCGACAGCGTGGCTACGCTATGCTGGCGACATGAGGCTTGGAAAGCTTAAACAGATGGCCCAGGAAGCATTAGTAGCTCACCCCAAACACGACTGAGTAGAGCACAAGGCCGGAGGAGCACTGGAGACGCCGTTCGATGGTCACAGCGGTCACGGTAGAGCAAGCAACGGCCACGGTGGCGCTCCAGTGGCTGCGGTGGACAATTTGATCAAGCATCAAGGTACAAAGCACCATGGCATCATGGCAAAACTGAATCACGGCTCGGCAAGGACAGAGACTCACCGCAACATGCTGGGCACGATGAAACGGGATCGCGGGTGAGGTTGCCGGTCGCGAGGAAGAAGGGCGTGGACAGCGAGTTCCCGGCGAAGTCAAATGACAAAAATGGGTTGGTTGGGCACGCAAGCAGCAGGCGGAGCTATGACAAGCTTTTCAGCGGTAGGAGTGCGCTAAAGCGACGGTGAGAGCTCACCGGAGTTATGGCCATGGCGTCGGAAAAACAGAGCAAGAGAGCGGGGACAAACAGCGACGGCCAAGGCTAAATAGCGTGGCTCAGAAGCACAAGGAAGCTGCGCTGTGGCCTTCACCGCGCCAGCGCAATGCCAAAGATGGCCACGACCATGCCTGGAAGCAAACCGAAGGTCGCCGGCGGTGTAGCTTAGGCGGTGAACACTTGTTCACAGAATTTACCAAATTGCCCTTCGTTTTCAAATTCAAATTACTCCCAAATTTGTGTAACAACTCAAGAATCTCCAAAAATAAAAGTTGTTCAAAATTCAAAGTTCTACAACTTTGCTTTTATAACTAATCCCTAATTCGGTCTACATTTTGAAATGAACTTTTGAATTCAAATAGGGAACATTTAACAAAGTACGCCTTTTTGAATTACTTCAAATTTTTCATAACAACTTTGAAAACTCCAAAAACAAACTTTGTATAACTTGTCAAGCTCTACACTTTTGGTTTTGGGCTCAACCCCAAAATATGCTTAGATTTTGAAATGAGTTTTTAGGGTAGGATTTAAATGCTGAAAATCAGGGTTTTCTCGAAAATTCAAATCCAGACCAAATTTTGAACTTGATTCAAACAATCCAATTCAACACTCATAACATAAAGGTAAACTTGTTTTAGTGAATACATATCAAAGTTTGCAATATGACCAATGCCTTGCAATGCATATGATGACATGTCCTGTTTTTAATATTTAAACACCCGGGGTGTTACAATCCTTCCCCCTAAAAGAAATCTCGCCCCAAGATTCAAAGCCATAGGGTAAGTAATGGAAAAGGAAATGTGTCGCGAGAACACATACAAGATCTGTCCATAAAACAGCTGAGGTCCCTTTACAAAACACAATTTGTAACAACCTAGCTCAACTAACATTACTCTATATTACCGCAATGGAAATTTTTCTAATAAATAATCTTCTGATTCCCAAGTAGCTTCTTCTTCTGAATGTTGATTCCATTGTATCTTGTAGAACTTGATTGTCTGTCTTCGAGTAACACAATCTTTCTGATCCAAAACTCGGATAGGATATTCGGAATAAGTCAAATCTGGTTCAAGTTCCACTCCTTCAACCTCAACATTCTGCTCAGGCACTCAGAGACACTTCTTCAATTGAGAAACATGGAACACATCATGCACAGCTGTGAGATGTTCAGGTAATTTCAAGCGATATGCCACTTTTCCATACCTCTCCAAAATTTGATATGGTCCAATATATCGAGGTGCCAACTTGCCTTTAACACCAAAACGGGTAACTCCCTTTATTGGTGATACTTTTAGATATACAAAATCTCCTTTGTTAAACACCAATGGTCTACGTCGTCTATCCGCATAACTCTTTTGTCGGGATTGAGCTATCTTCAAATTACTTTGTATTTGCTTAACCTTATCTTCTGTTTCTTTCACAAGGTCAACCCCAAAGAATCTTCTTTCTCCAGGCTCAGACCAACACAGCGATGTTCTGCACCTACGACCATAGAGTGCTTCAAATGGAGCCATTCTAATGCTTTCCTGATAACTATTGTTGTATGAGAACTCAGCCAAAGGCAGACATTCATCCCACTTTTTGGAATAGTTAAGAACACAACATCTTAACATATCTTCAAGTACTTGATTGACTCTTTCAGTCTGACCATCAGTCTAGGGATGATAAGCTATACTGTACAGAAGTTTGGTACCTAATGAAGCATGTAAGTGTTTTCAAAAGCTGGAGACAAATTGTGTACCCCTATCTGACACTATGGTCTTTGGTACTCCATGTAAGCTTATGATTCTTGCTAAATACATCTTGGCATATTGGATCATAGGATATATAGTCTTGACAGGAAGAAAATGTGCTGACTTAGTGAGTTGATCTACAATAACCCATACTGAGTTAAATCCCTTTGATGTCTTGGGTAGACCAATAATAAAGTCCATACTTATATCCTTCCACTTCTAAGATGGAATAGGTAATGGTTGTAATTCACCAGCAGACCTCAAATGTATAGCTTTCACCTTTTGACAAGTATCACACTTTGCTATATATCTATCAATCTCTATTTTCATTTTAGTCCACCAGAATCTTTGCTTCAAGTCATGGTACATCTTGTTGCTTCCCGGATGGATAGATAACCTAGTAGCATGTGCCTCTTCTAGAATCGACTACCACAACTTAGGAACTTTTGGTACCATCAGGTGATCCTTAAACCATAGCACACCTTCATCATCTATGCTAAAGCATTCCGCTTTTCCATTCTTGACTCTTTCCTTGACATGGGCTATACCCTTATTTTCCTTCTGAGCAGCGATAATCTGGTCTTGAATAATGGCTTCAACAGTTATGTTGGTCAAACTTCCTTGTTGAATCACCCCTATACTCAACTTTTCCATCTCTTGGCATAAAGTCAAACCCATTGTTTTCACTGCCAGACAATTGCAATAACTTTTGCGACTAAGGGCATCTGCAACCACATTTGCTTTACCGGGGTGATAATGTACTTCCAAGTCAAAATCTTTAATCAGTTCTAACCATCTTCTTTATCGCATGTTCAACTCTGACTGAGTAAAGATATACTTTAAGCTCTAGTGGTCTGTATAAATATGGCATGTATTACCAAGCAGGTAATGCCGCCAAATCTTTAGAGCATGAACCACAGCTGCTAAATCCAGATCATGAGTCAGATAGTGTTCTTCATGTTGCTTAAGTTACCTGGATGTATAAGCAATGACTCGGCCTTCTTGCATCAACACACATCTAATACCAATACCTAAAGCATCACAATAAACATCAAACGGCTTCTTGATATCAGGTTGGGCTAATACTGGTGTAGTAGTCAACAGTCTCTTCAAAGTCTGGAAAGCCTCTTCACAATCAGATGACCAGACAAACTTGACTTGGTTCTTCAACAATTCAATTATGGACTTTGATACTTTAGAGAAATCTAGAATAAACCGACGGTAATACCCTGCCAAACCCAGAAAACTTCGAACTTGATGAACTGTGGTTGGCGGTTTCCAATCAAGCACATCCTTCACTTTGCTGGGATCAACTACAACTCCTTCAGCTGACAAGACATGTCCAAGAAATTGCACTTCCTTAAGCCAAAAATCACACTTGCTAAACTTGGCATATAGTTGATGTTCTCTTAAGCGGGTCAGAACAATTCTGAGATGTTCCGCATGTTCTTTCTTATTCTTGGAATATACTAGAATGTCATCAATAAACACCACTACAAACTTGTCTAGCTCTGCCATTAATACTGAATTCATCAGATACATGAAATGAGCTGGAGCATTTATCAAACCAAAAGACATTACCAAGTATTCATATAATCCATATCTTGTGGTAAATGTTGTTTTGGGAATATCTTCAGGCTTTATCTTGATTTGGTGATATCCTGACCTCAAATCTATCTTGGAGAAAACTTTGGCTCTGGCCAATTGATCAAAAAGCAAATCTATTCGAGGTAAGGGATACTTATTCTTGATGGTCACTTCATTGAATGGATGATAGTCGACACATAACCTTAGGGTCTCATCTTTCTTTTTCACAAAAATTGCCGAACATCCCCAAGGTGATGAACTAGGTTGGATAAACCCCTTCTCAATCAATTCTTGCAACTGAGTCTTACAATCGGCCAATTCCTTAGGTGGCATCCTATAAGCTCTCCGAGAAATCAGAGCTATTCTAGGTTGCAACTTTATGTTAAACTATACATCCCTATTAGGTGGTAGACCGGGTAAATCTTCAGGAAACACATCCAGAAATTCACACACTACCAGGATATCGATAATCTCTTTGATAGCAGTTGCACAAATCTTGCCCACTGATCTTCTTAAGGTTGGAAGTTGGATGAGAAGTTGAGAAGTACTATCAGGCAAACTCACCCTTAAAGTCCTATTCAAAGCATCTATAACAGCCTTATACTGATACATCCAATTCATTCCCAAGATTACATCTATATCCTGATCCTTAAGGATAATTATGGTAGTGGGAAAAATATACCCACCTAGGTTTACGAGTACCTAGTATACCATTTCCTTAGTACACAGACATCCCCCGGGCGACTGTATAAAGAAACTTTCCTTTGTTGCCCCAATTGAAATTTCATACTTCACGACAAATGTTCTATTGATGAATAAATCCGATGCATCAGAATCAAAAAGTATAACTACATGGTGATTGGCAACAGGAAACATACCCATCATCACTGGCTCCCCTTCAAGAATTTCTCCAACTTGAATATAGAACACCCATCTTGTCTTCCTCTCATCTTTGCCCTTCTGAGCATTCTGATTGGGGTTCTTGTTTGGTGCCTGACCCTGTTGTTGATTGGCAGGGGCCTTCTGATAATTTTGATTAGCCTGCCTGGGATATGGACATTCCCTAGAGAAATGACTAGTCCTTCCACAATTGTAACACGGATAGTTATGACCCTAGGACATTGGAGCATTGCCACTAGGAGCATTGGTCGACTATGAATTCGGGTAGGTTATAGCAGGACGGACATTTGACTGTTGCTCGGCTTGAGACTGCGGCGGACGATAAGGAGGACGATTATGATATACTGGATGATACATCACCCTCTACCTCTTCTGATTTTCCCTAAAAGATCCAGACGGCATACTCTTTTTCTTTTTGAGCTCCTTATGCTACCGATACTTTAACTCTAAAGCAATTGCAATATTTACTGCCTCATGATAAGTAACATTAGTACAAGTTGTCATCATTGTCTGCAGCTTGGTATTTAGACCTCTCATAAACCACCTCTTCTTCTTGGCATCAGTATTGACATGTTTAGATGCATATTGTGACAGTGATTGAATCTTCTCACATACTGCATCACTGTTTGATCTCCTTGCTTCAAAGCAAGGAATTCATCTAGCTTCATAGCCATAACTCCTTCAGGGATATAATGGGCTCTGAAGGCAGTATGAAACTCAGCCCAAGTTATTGGAATGCTAGCTGATTGCATAGCCACTAAGTTTACCCACCAAGCACTTGCTGCTCCTCAAAGTTGCTGGGCAGCAAACGCAGGTTTCTAATACTCTGTGCATGGAATAAGATCAAATTTCTGCTCCATGGTTTGAAGCCAGTCATCAGCCTCCAATGGTTCATCTGCCTTGGTGAACACCGGTGGTCTTGTGTCTGTAAAATCAACATATGTAGCCTCCTATCTGTTATGGTGGCGACCACGGTTTCTATGCATCTAATTCTGATTACTCTGAGCTATCTCATGAAGCAAACGAGAATTTTTGGCCGTCACATTGACAAGTATGGTTATAGCATCAGCCAGATTTGTTAGAACTGGTGGCAGATCTGGAATACCGTCCTCATCTTGTGAAGTTCCCAGAATATACGAACCCCGCGTACGATGCATCTGCTCATAACAAACCAAACTTTATTCATAAGTCTTTATTGAATTGCACCAAAGCTTACTCCAGACACATTACATAGAGTTTACTAATATAAACACAAACCTGCAAGTACCAAAACAAGACTACATAACTTAACTAGAACTAACTATTATACAACTCTACTCCTTTCCTCAATTACTTCAAACTTCAGGCTCGGTATCCATTCCGGAATTATTACCACCTTCATTATCACTTTCATCGATCATTACTAATTCTTTAGGATCTTCTTCTTCTTCCTCCTCTTCTGATTCATCATCATCGGCAAGGATGACATCGGGGTCCATTGCATCAGCTTGGGGCTCATGATTTGGATCTAGTAGATTGCTAAGCCTATGAACTTCCTCATGCAGATAAGTATTATGTTCTTCTAAATCTTCTACATAGAATTCTAGCTCATGAGTTCTAGCTCTAGCTACATTTTCTCTATGACAAGCTTCATTCCTTACTTCCACCGTACGAACCAACATATGTTCGTAGTTCCTATGCGTGGTGGTGAGACGCCTCAATTGATCCTATAATTCTCCTACCTATATAGCATCCAAAGCCCTATCTCTAGTAGCTTGTGCTAATTCTGTAGAAATCCTCTATATCTCTACCTAGGGATCAGGCCTAGAACTGCTACTGCTAGCACCGTCATTCCTAGGGGCAAGTTGGTGACGAGGAACTCCTTTGGGTCCAGTGGACTTACGGGGCGTCATCTTGGTACGAGCCATACTGTAGGAAGCCAATTTAATCCAAGTAAGACCATTTGATCAAAGTCTAAAGAGCAGCTAAGATGGATTACATTACTCAAACTAGACTCACTACTCAACTCTAGACTAAGAGGTGAAGGAAGTAACGAGTGAATTAATCATGATGCATGAATCGTTCTTACGAACAAAAACATCAAAGCTTTTAATCAAATAAGGAATGGTGAGAAAGAAATAAGATAAGTCAGAAGCAATTTGGACCAAATTATCAAGTTAAATTTAGTCATCCCAAATCATTTTGAAGTTTTTGTAAAATAATACAACAAAAACCTTGTAACAATCTCTCTGATACCATTCTATGGTAGAACCTCCTAAATTATTGGGCCCACATGCACCTGTCACTGTCCAACGACCTTTGACATCTATGCATATGTTCTAGGTAACTTAAGAAGACTATCGGGTGTCCTCGGGGAACCCTGAATCATCCACGATTTCCGAGTAGTATCACATTACAGAGTCATTGCAGTATTACAATATTTATTCAAATATATACATCAGAGTAAAATAACGGAAGTCTTATGATAACTTAGTTTACAAACCAGTTGTTTCAAACCTTGCAAACTAAGTTCGATAATTATTACAAACCATATTAGTAGTGGAGTGGCATTATTACATAATATAAAACACACGATAAAACTACCCTGCCCAAGGGCCACACATTTACTTCTCATCGTCAGATCGAACAAAAGTCATGTAGCATGATCCAAAATAGATCTGCTCATGAGGCTCACCTGCAACAAGGGTCAACGAACCTTGAGTATAAAAGTACTCAACAAGACTTAACCGAAATAAGACTGATAAACTCAGGAATGCAGGCTTAGGGATTCAAGGTAGGGCTTTAGCAATAATCAAAGTTCTTTTTACGTAAAAGCCTTTTTTTTACAAATTCTTTATTTCGACAGTTAAAACTTCATAAAATCATATACAAAGATGACATGATCTGCATTGAGATCATGAAACTTCATATCCAACACCTTCACAAACCATTCTCAAGTTTCAGTTATTAAACTACTATGATGAACAGTGAGTTGAGTCTCCATAACAGAGGAGCAATGACGATTCGAACCGATTATAACCCAGCTGGGGATTCCAGACCACACGACATATGCAGGTCCCTGACCTACATATACCAACCTACCCTCAGGTCTTCTAAAACAAGAACGGGTCCACGCCACCTGAGAATACAGTACTCCACCATTCTAGGACATGGCCATGTGGGTACACGCTATTCCCGCCATCTCTCCACTCCCAGTGCATGAGTAGCCATTCTCATACTAGAATCGCCAAGTTAAGGCTTACCAGAGTATCTGGTTAGTACTACAAAGTCTCACCTCATGCAATTCAACAACGGTACGGACCTTAATCGACATAGGCAGAAAGAAGCCGCTCACAAGACCTCCATGTCTTGTGGCTCTCACACACCGAGTCCGCCCGGTCTAGATTTATTTCTTCCCATGCTCATATCTCATGATAACATAAGTAACCAAAGATCTATTTAAAATTCACAGGTGACAGGTAATCACCCGGCTAAGCATGACTAAGCATAACTAGTCATTTATGAAATAAATCTAGTAACAAGGTAGATATGGAAAAACAATGTTGGTAATGCACCAATTAGGCTTTTACTTAACTCCTAATCACTTAATGCAGTAAAGAAAAGCAAAAGCAAAATTAATTTGTAAAACACAAGGTAGGGTTGTATGCATCCGGGGCTTGCCTTCATTGATGGAAAAGTCCAGTTCCTGCGACGTTTCACAAGTATTCGATCTGACCTCAACAGATGGATTAACCTCCTCCGCAACTTGATTAACTACCATGTGTTCACCTTCATTCACTACACATAGTAACAATGCCATGTTTAACATGATGCGGAATACGAAACATGATGCTCGATGATGGATGCAAAAATTAACAATTTAAATACAACTTTCCTTCGCGGTATAGTTACAAGTCAAACTAACCAAATCTTTTTCGTACTACTTACATCAATTGCCAAAGATCATTACCAACTAATGACCCAAGGACATCACTCAATCAAAAATTCAATCAAAACTTAAATCATTAAAAGTTACTATTAGCTTTTATGAATTAATTATTTAATTAAGAATTATGAAATAAATCAACTTGTTCCAATTAACCACAAAATTTTTGTAAATGTTCATTACATGATAACTAAGTGCCAAAACAATTTTCATAATTTTTGGATAATTAATTAAGCCTAGAAAAATCATGGAAACCCATTTATTAATTAATTGAGTAATTTTCATCACATTCAAAAAGTATTGAAAAATAATATTTCATATTTTCTTAAATAATATACATCATAGAGAGGTCACACAAAAATGTTCATAATTTTTGGAACTCTAAATAATTCTACACAAAAATAACAAATCATATCACTATTCATTCAAATCTGAAAAACAGAAAATTCATTTTGAACGCTGAGTCACTAACAACCGACCCCACATGTCATCTTCAACCTCAGGCTTTGACTCCGGCGACACGCCCGCTGATAGGCGATATCTCATCGACGGCGAGACCAACGGTGACGACCAAGGTACCAAAACACTACCCTCGACTAGGCGCATCGATTTGGGGCACAAGCTGGACTAGCTACGGACTGGACCGAGCACTACGCTGGCCCATGGCGGCCTCGACGGCGTGTCTACGCTACGCTGGCGACATGAGACTTGTAAAGCTTAAACAGATGGCCTAGAAAGCATCAGCAGCTCACCCCCAACGCGACTGAGTAGAGCACAAGGCCGAAGGAGCACTGGAGACGTCGTTCGATGGTCACAGCGGTCACGGTAGAGCAAGCAACGGCGACGGTGGCGCTCCGGTGGTTGCGGTGGACAATTTGAGCAAGCATCAAGGTACAAAGCACCACGGCATTGCGGCGAAACTAAATCACGGCTCGGCAAGGACAGAGACTCACCGCAACGCGCTGGCCACGACGAAACGGGATCGCGGGTGAGGTTGCCGGCCGCGAGGAAGAAGGGCGTGGACAGCGAGTTCCTGGCGAAGTCAAACGACAAAAATAGGTTGGTTGGGTGCGTAAGTAGTAGGCGGAGCTGTGACAAGCTTTTCAGCAGCAGGAGTGCGCTAAAGCGACGGTGAGAGCTCACTGGAGTTATGGCCGTGGCATTGGGAAAACAGAACAAGAGAGCGGGGACAAACGGCGACGGCCAAGTCTAAATAGCGCGGCTCAGAAGCGCAAGGAAGCTGCGCTGTGGCCTTCACCGCGCCAGCGCGATGCCAAAGACGGCCACGACCGCGCTTGGAAGCAAACCAAAGGTCATCGGCGGTGTAGCTTAGGCGGTGAACACTGTTCACAGAATTTACATAATTGCCCTTTGTTTTCAAATTCAAATTACTCCCAAATTTGTGTAACAACTCAAAAATCTCCAAAAATAAAAGTTGTTCAAAATTCCAAGTTCTACAACTTTGCTTTTATAACTAATCCCTAATTCGGTCTACATTTTGAAATGAATTTTTGAATTCAAATAGGGAACATTTAACGAAGTACGCCTTTTTGAATTACTTCAAATTTTTCATAACAACTTTGAAAACTCCAAAAACAAACTTTGTATAACTTGTCAAGCTCTACACTTTTGGTTTTGGGCTCAACCCCAAAATATGCTTAGATTTTGAAATGAGTTTTTAGGGTAGGATTTAAATGCTGAAAATTAGGGTTTTCTCAAAAATTCAAATCCAGACCAAATTTTGAACTTGATTCAAACAATCCAATTCAACACTCATAACATAAAGGTAAACTTGTTTTAGTGAATGCATATCAAAGTTTGCAATATGACCAATGCCTTGCAATGCATATGATGACATGTCCTGTTTTTAATATTTAAACACCCGGGGTGTTACATGCACATGCTGTACTGACGGTCCAGAATTGTACTGTATCTAATTTGTAGCAGTACCCAGAGTTTGTTTAGATGAACCTTGAAGTGTCTGGACACCACCATTACCAGTTGGTGCTGCTTCTTGATGACTGGTACCGACTTGATTAGTCTCTTAGGTCAACGGATCTAGAATATTATAATAAGTCGATCCAACCTGACCAACTGGAATTCCATGAATCGCCTTTTTCAAGGCATCGTGAAATGCGTCAATGAAAGCTTCATTGCGGCTTGATAGAGCATCACAAACAGACTTGTCTATGGCTTTCGTAAAGAAACGCCTTTCTTTAGCTTCGACTGTATCTGTCTATCCGTGTAGTAGAACTCTTGGTAGTGGAAATTTCCGAATAATTGTGTTGTCACATGTTTTGGTGTAGGACAACAAACACTTTTTCTGAAATTCTTATGTAGCTTTGTTGATGGTATCCTTATCTTCATCAGGTAGGTCTTCATAATGTACCATAAGGATGTTATCGTTGTTATGAACCGCCATGATGACTGTGGGGTCCCACCGAGCATGCCAGAAACGTGTGTCGACACAGAATTCCGTCCCGTGTCGAGGACACATGCAGCAAGCCAAAAGGGTCCGCTCAATGGAGCAGATCCGCCTTGCTTCAGCGTAGTGGTGGTCGATCTTACGTAATTCTCCCGAGGCGTGCCAGTCAATTTGGCCCTATAATCGACAAAGAGAGAAAGTTCATCAGTAATTAAGGGCGGGACATGCCAGTGTTGCTAGATAGTCCCGAATGTACGGCTGTGAGAGCCGATATGAAAGGAAATCGGTTAAATAGCCGATTCCAGTATATTCATGAGAATAAGTCAGTTATAGCTCATGGGGTCGTGTGAAGAGAATCAGTTATCATTCAGGATAAACATCATTTAAACGAATATTAATCAATACCAATAAGATATCAATGATGATCGGTCCATACTGAGCCAATGATTATGAGTAACCGAACTCCTTTTTATATAAAGAAACAATTCAACATCACTTAATCATTTAATAAAGATAAATCTAATAAACATGTTAGATCTCATCTATCGCCATGACCAGTGGGGCATGAGGCAGAATCATGCAGGCCGTAGAAACAACAATAGACTCGACGACCCTAACTCATTACTAATATCAGTGGGGCATGAGGCAGAATCATGCAGACCATAATACAATAATAAGATCATAAGGCTAACACATCTTTCAACTTATCTCTACTTCAACGATATCGTGATGTGAACTGTTCGTGAAAGCATTCGATGTCGGCTAAACAGCCGATTCATGCATAGCGCACAGTTAAGGTCACGTTTTCTTAGGAATAGATCTATCAACCAACGATCCCCACTCTATGGTGCCAATAGTGGGGTGAGAGGCAGAATCCCACAGGCCATGATGGCGGGCCATAAAATGGTTCTCGCTAACCGATAGATCTACTCAAGATTAAACATGCCTTAACCGCACGCTATGCATGATTAAGATTGACGCAAAACAGCCGATAAAAACATAACTCGTCACTTAAGATGTAGATTAGATCAGTTTTAGATTAGCAAATGATGAGTTAAATAAGATATGAGGCCAATCCAGATCAATCTCAATCGGGCAGAGTGATATTGTTGTAATTAGATAAGCAATGAAAGCAATAAGCAATATCGGTAACTTAATGAATCTACCAAAGACTGCCACTCTAAGATAGAGCCGATAACTTGACCTTGATCCAATTCAAGCAGTGGGGTGTGAGGCAGAATCACACAGGCCATACTTGAATTAGGCAAGAGTCGATAACTAGCTTATACCAGAGCCACAGTGGGGGTCGACCGGATCGATGCAGCCATACGGACAGAGGTATAATTCATGATGGTACTTACAACAAGCAGTGGAGGTCGACCGGATCAATGCAGCCGTACTTGCCGAAGAACTCACCGAGATCTACTCTACTCCTACTCCTAAGGGGTGGCCAGAGTCGAAAAAAGTAATTGACTTGTATTTGATTGATTGATTGATTTTACAATAGCCGGGGTTTGGTATTTATATCCGGAGCCTAAACACGAGTCCTACCTGAGCACGATTTGTTTACAACCTTTGGCATAAAATAAAAACATTCCTAATTTAAGATAACTTGGACTCTAATTTTTCATTTTTTGTAGAGTCCGACATGTAATTTCCCGGTGCCAACCGTAGTTCATCATTGCTGTCTGCTGACGTCACCCTAATATATCTGATCCTAGAGTTGTATTCGAATCGGCTGTCATCGATCTTTCTTGACTGGCACAACCTTGAAAGCCTGCGAGTTCCCGCGTTCTTTCTCCCAAATTTTAGTGTAAACAGAAAGCTGTCTTAACATCCATTTGATGAACGATAAGACCATAAGAGGCTGCCAGGGAAAGCAAAACTTAAATTGTGGTCAATCGGGCAATCGGTGAATAAGTATCAAAGAAATCCTCACCTTCCTTTTGAGTATAACCCTTGGCCATAAGCCTTGCCTTGTACCTCTCAATAGTACCATCAGGCGTAAGCTTTTTTCTTGAACACCCATTTACAACCTATAGGCTTGCATCCATAGGGACGATCAACTATTTCCCAAGTTCTATTAGACATAACAAAATCCATCTCACTCAGTACTACTTCCTTCCATAAGTCAGCATCAAGAGAGGAATATGCCTCTTCAATGGTTGTTGGTGTGTCATCCACAAGGTACACAATATAGTCATCACCAAAAGACTTTGCAGTCCTGTGTCTCTTGCTTTTCCAGGTGACTATAGTGTCATCCTTCTTAGGATTTTGCACATAGGGTTCCTCAATTTGTTCTATCGAAGTAAAATTTTCATGCTCATGAGGAATTATAAATTCATGACTAGTTGTGCTAGGTGCATTTTTCATGGGAAACTCATTCTTAAAAAATATAGCGTCTCTAGATTCTATGATTGTATCAACAGCCATCTTAGGAACACTAGAGTTTATAATTAAAAATCTATAATCCCACGCTGTGAATGGCATAACCAAGAAAGACACCATCAACAGTCTTTGGTCCAAGCTTTCGCTTTTTGTTTATTGGTACATTCACCTTTGTCAAATAACCCCAAGTTCACAGGTAAGAGAGATTTAATCTCTTCTTCTCCCATTCCTCGAATGGATGTGATTTCTTTGTTCTTTATGGGCACTCTATTTAGGATATGACATGCTTGTCAATATAGCCTCACCCCACCATTCCTTAGATAGTCCCGCAGTCTCTAACATGGCATTAACCAAATCAGTTAGAGTGCGGTTCTTTCTCTCTGCAATCCCATTGGACTGTGGTGAGTATGGTGGCGTCCTCTCATGAATAATTCCATGCACCACGCAAAACTCTAAAAATTCATTTGAGAAATATTCTTCCCCGCGATCGGACCACAAACGCTTGATTTTCTTCTCAAGTTGATTTTCTACCTCAGCTTTATAGACTTTAAAATAATGCAACGCTTCATCTTTTGTTTTCAATAAATACACGTAGCAAAATCTAGTACAATTGTCTATAAATGTCATGAAGTATCGTCTACCCCCTTTAGCCAATTCGTCATTCATTTCGCATAAATCAGAATGAACAAGTTCTAATGGTGCCAAGTTCCTCGCCTTAGCAGCCTTGTTAGGCTTGCGCGGTTGCTTCGATTGCACACACACCTGCCACTTAGAATCTTTGACTAAGTTAAATTTTGGGATTAAATTCAGATTTGCAAGCCGTGTGAGACAGCCAAAATTAATATGACAAAGTCGTGAATGCCATATATTCGACTCATCCGAAACATTAACATTGTTCACCACTTTATTACACACATCATCAAGCAAAGATAAGCAGAACAAGCCTCCGCAATCATAACCTTTTCCAACAAAAGTTCCATGTCTTGACACAACACATTTATTGGACTCAAGCATAATTTTAAAACCATCGCGATACATCTGAGAAGCGCTAACAAGATTCTTCTCGATGGAGAAGACATGCTGCACGTTCTTTAATAGCATTGTCTTTCTCAAAGTAAACTTCAGAACGACCGTACCAGCACCAAGAACACACGCATGCGAACTATTTCCCATCAGCAAGGCTCCGGCCTGATAGGAAATAAACAAAGAAATATCAGCACACACATGAATATTAGCACCACTGTCCATCCACCACTTAGGTGAAAGATAAACTGAAAGAACAAAAGGTAAAGAATTATCCGTACCCAGATGTTCCTCCTCCTGTCTCGCTAATTACCATATTTGCTGATTTCTTTTCTTACTTATATTTGCGGTCTGGGCACGCACTTGCCCAATGCTCATCACTCCCGCAAATAAAGCATCCTCCACCTTTCTTATTGTTTTTCTTCTTAAACTGTGTAGTCTGCTTAGGCTTTGCATTGTTGTTCTCTTGCATGTTCTTCTTCTTTTTATTACGAGATGCAAATGAGTTTTTCTTCTGCACTATATTGGCAGCGGAAGACTCAACTCCTTTTCCACGGTTGTCTTTTGCTCTTGCCCTCTCCTCAACATCAAGAGATCCAATAAGCTTAGCCACGCTAAACTCTTGTCTCTTGTATTTTAGAGAAGTAGCAAATCCCTCCCAAGAAGATGGCAGCTTAGCGATTATACCATTGGCCATAAACTTATCGGGCAATAGACTATGGAAATATTCTAGTTCCTTCGCTAGCGCCTGTATCTCATGAGCCTGTTCGATCACAGAACTGGTTTTCAACCTATTTTGTAGTCATATAGCTGCTTCCATAAGGTATAGCTCACTGCCAGCATCAGAAACTCCTAAACTTTGCCTCAAGAGCATCACATAACTCTTTGCCTGATGTGCAAGATATGTAGTTTTTCTCATACTTGGGATGAAGTGCACTAATAACGGCACCTCGAAACATATTATCGACAGCCAAGAACTTTCGCTCCTCCTTAGGAGTAAACTATTCAGGCTTCCCTCTGCGCAGGCGTGATAGCAATTCATCGCAGTCAACCACAATACCATCTTAGCACGTCATATCATGAAATTATTGCCATCAAAATTATTTGGCTTTAAAGCAGCAGCAAAACCACTGACAGAAAATTGTCTAACATTAGGTTTTTAGATTGTTAGGAATTTATGCAATTTCATTATTAGTTTAATCCAGAAAAATAACATCAGCAGGTTTATGACAACATATATGTGCATGTGTATATTTCTTATGAACATTACAGCATGCAAAGATGACATACTCGTGAATACAGTAAAAACACAAAGTACAGAAATTAGACTATACCCAGCGAAGGGTCACATGCCGAGGGCATCAGAGGCTCCATTCGCACTAGTCGACATAGTGCGTTGCTCGAAGTCGCGGACCACAGTTGATGTAGGAAGATGTTCGCAGTGCAGTCCCACGAACAGATCACCAGAAAGAAGACGCCTTGACGTTCCGCAGGTAATCACCGGGAAGAAGATGTGCGTGGACGAGCAGTCGCGGATCGCTCCCCAAAAACCTAATCGCTGTGCACCCCGTGCTAGGTTCTCTGGCGGACGAGGGTTCCGGAGGCACCTGCTCTCTCGCTACTCCGTACGCGCAGAGATACGGGACAGAGAAACCAGAAGGCTATGGAAGTGTGGTTCTCTCGGTAGTGGTTGCGAAGACAGGGTCTGAACTAACGGAAGACACGGATATATGGCTGCGGTCGGGGAAGAAGACAAAGGTAGCGGAGAATCCCAAGAGACGAGAAGCGGAAGGAACGGTAACTGACGCAGTCTATTCGCCTCCACCATCAAAGAGTGAAACTCCCGTGATAATGTGGATTTAAGTGGCAAAAGACTGGCCACGCCCACCCGCTCGCCATGGCCCACGGCCCGGCCCGGCCGATGGCAACGGCGTGCGCGTGTGGCACGCCTTTATCATTTTCTCAGCTTCTCAATTTAGATGAATAATTTTCAACCATATAAGCTGAGTCAGCATTCAGTCAAAATCCCGTATGGTATTAAACCATACAACACTTAATGTTACGTATCATAGAGTTTTATTTGATTTATTAAATATTATATGGGCCAAGCCCATATTATATCCAACATCTTGGTGATGCCCATGCTGCAAATGGCTATCTACGCATGTTTCAAGTGCTTTATTATGTCTTCAGACGTATGTTGTAAATATTTTATTTGAATATTTCAAAAGTAGATCAGATGTTGCATATGCTACAATGACGCCCATGGCTAGCGGACAGCGACGACAGGACTTTGCCTCCTACCTAGCGCCTTCCTCACATGGAGCGCCTCGCCCTCTCCTCTCCCCTCCCTTCCTTTCCCTCCATCTCGCCATGACAGTTCGAGCTTGGCTGACGAGCGCATAGAGTTGTGGACGTCGAGTAGGCGCATCAGCAGACGCGGGGCGGGTGGACAGGCGTGGCAAGCACGAGCAGATGTAGCAGCTTGCACAGGAGGTGGGGCAAGCACGAGTGCCTCGACAAGACCATATACCTTGTGAAAAGGACATAAATTTCGTTTGGCAAAAACAAAATATCTAGATCAAAGTATTTTTTAGTATAAGTAGAAGTTATGAGTTGAATTAAATTTCGTTCGGCAAAAACAAAATATCCAAATCAAAGTATTTTTTTAGTACAAGTATGTTTTAGTATAAATTATGACGGCAATAAACAAATAAAAAATAGAAGCTGTGGTAGTCCTGTTTATTTGACTATGGCTTATCGTAAATGATCGTAAAGTTTTTCTAGCTAAAACTTTTTTTTTTTTTTTTTCTCGCATAAACTGGCCAACACCTAACAGGCCAACCGCATCGCAACGGGCCTCTCCGTAGGTCGCGGTCTTCTCCCGTCAGTCCGCCCCGCGTCCAGCTCCCGTCCCACACCCCACCCGGATCTCGCGCGCGACGCAGCGGAGGCGAACCCCGCCTCCTTCCAGAAGCCTCTAGAAGGCCCCTTCCCAACCCCGCTCCCGCGCAGATGAGCGGCACCTCGGGCCCTCTCCCCTACTCGATGCGAGATGTCTGCGCTGGCGGTGCCTACAACAACGCCAAGTTCCGCCACCGGTCTCGCCTCAAGGTGCGGCGCCTCCCCTCCCGACCCAAGCCCCCATTGTTTGACAAAAAAAGGCTGATTTTTCCTAATAAGGCTAGAGTTAGCTCTAGTGTGTGTATCTTGATCTCCGTGGAGAACTGGAGTTTACGGCCGTGACTCGATTCATTGCGGGGAGTGATTTGGTCGATTGATGGGTTGTGCCTGGTTTCAGCTGGAATGAGGGATCCGTGTCCTCGGATCTGCGGGTCTAGTCACCGTTGGATTTGCTATGGTTAATTGTTGTGTGGCGCTGCTACTCTAGAGTGTTTCGATCTGCTTGAGGTCATTCACTAGATCAAATGGTCGCTTTGACCTGGAGTAGTGTATTGCATCAGCGGCTAGTTTGGTGTCATATGATTGCTGTTGCTCTCGTGTCTGTATGAGCTTTTCTACCTCATCCATTTCTTGCTTTTGAAGCTATATATCCGCAAATATTTGAGCTTATTTGGTGCTCTATAGAACTTAAATTTTCCGAGATCTCGCATTGTGCTTCTAGATTTTAGCTATACATTAATGAAGCACTAATCACGGTCTTCTAATTAGTCGAAAGGATCATGCTCACACACTCATTAATGAAGTACTCCCTCCGTCCAAATTATAAGATGTTTTGGTTTTCAAGGATCATGCTCACACGCTCATTAAGGGCAGTCCCAATGGTGCATTGATGATGGTTTCTATCCTCATTAAATGACTTGCCACGTAGGCAAAATGCTGACATGGCAACGTAATTAATGAAGAAAGAGAGCAAAAATCATAGAAATGGTTTCTTCATGAAGAAACCAGGTCTACTCTTGACCCAATGCACCAAGAAACCATGAAATCGCCATTGGAGAGAAACCACCAGTTTCTAGGGAGCTCGTGTCGCACTCTCATTGGAGGAAAAGATAGAGTTGGAAGAGAGAAAGAGAAAATAGTTATTACTCATAGAAACCATGGGTTGGAAAGCAGTACTTTTTTGGTGCGGTATCCTATGTTATAGAAACTACTAGTTTCTTTCATTGGGACTACCCTAATGAAGTACTTCCTCCGTCCAAATTATAAGATGTTTTTGGTTTTTCTAGATACATTACTTTTACTATGTATCTAGAAATAATGTATATCTAAGCGTATAGCAATACCAATGTATCTAGAAAAGACAAAATGTCTTATAGTTTGGAATGGAGGGAGTACTAATTAGAATGACCTTGATCCTTTGGACTATACGTTCGAGTGCTGTTTGTCTTAAACTTATCTGCTTCATGTCTGAGAAAGAACTGTAGTATTTTAACTATCTTTGTTTATCCTATTTGATGAGGAGCGACATCTGTTTATATCAGTTATTTTGTTTCTTACACTAGGAGACTTTATTCAAGGCTGTTGTGGATTTGTGGTCTCATTAGTTCTTATTATTCCCTAAGGCCGAAGCCCTTTTTTTCTCCTGTGTAGATGGTTCTACAGTCCTTGTCTACTAACAGCAGCAAATACCGTTGTGGAAAGTTCACTGTTGGTAAATTCTTGAGCCTGTTGATGGTTTCTGGCTTATTGTACTTATTTCTGCACAAAGGCTCAGAGGGTATTATATCCAGTGAGCTACATGGCAAAGAAGTACAGAATAAAAATGCCAAGAGAGCTCCCAATATACGCACATTCTGGAGAAAACCACCAAGGCTGCCCCCACGCCTCCCTCCAAATGAAATCTACAAAAATAATTCTCTGCTTCAGCAGTCTTCATCTGAGTGGACATCCAGGCAGAAGAAAGTTAAAGAAGCATTTGAACATGCATGGTCCGGTTACCAAAAGTATGCAATGGGTTATGATGAGCTTATGCCTCTGAGCCACAGAGGCACAGATGGGTTAGGTGGTCTAGGAGCTACTATTGTGGATTCTTTGGACACTGCGATAATAATGGGTGCTGATGATGTTGTTTCTGAAGCATCAAAATGGATTGAAGACAACCTAATGAAAAGAATCAGTGAGAAAGGGCAGGTTAACTTATTTGAGACTACCATCCGTGTCTTGGGAGGGCTTCTTAGTGCATACCATTTGAGTGGTGGTGATCATCCAGGGGCAGGTGACTCCGGAGTACCAGTAACATATAAAAAGGCTAATCCAGAGCGACTTTTGAAAGTTTCAAAGGATTTAGCCGACAGGTTATTATTGGCTTTTACATCAAGCCCAACAGCTATACCTTTAAGTGATGTTATTCTTCGTGACCACACTGCACATGCAGCCCCTGATGGCTTAAGCAGCACTTCAGAAGCTTCAACGTTGCAACTAGAGTTCAGTTACCTCAGCAAAGTATCAGGGGATCCTAAGTATGACAGGGCAGCAATGAAGGTGTTAGAGCATATGCATACACTCCCAAAGGTGGAGGGTCTGGTGCCTATTTACATCAAGTATGCCTGTTCTACCTTTGTATTCAACTAATTCATCATAATGCCATTACATTGGATTGTCTTCAAACGCATCAAGTTTTAAAGGAAATCTTTATATTCTCATTTTTAACTTTATATGCAGCCCCTCCTCTGGTCAATTTAGTGGTGAGAATATTCGATTAGGATCTCGAGGGGACAGTTATTATGAGTATCTGCTAAAAGTGTGGGTTCAGCAAGAGGAATATCGTGACAGTAGTTTGAAGTATCTATTTGAAATGTATACTGAAGCAATGAGAGGGGTCAAGCATCTTCTTGTTCGGAAAACTGTTCCAAATGGGTTGGTATTTGTTGGGGAACTTCCATCTGGACGAAATGGTGGGTTTAGTCCTAAAATGGATCACCTGGTATGCAACTGTCGCTTAGCATCTGTTTTCTTGCACTCAGATTCTTAGTCTCTTCTTTATCTGGCCAAGATTTTTTGCGACCTTTCTAGTGTTGTGGTAGCACTGAATGTCTTCATATTGCAGGTGTGTTTTCTTCCTGGTACCCTTGCTCTTGGTGCAACTAAAGGTATCACCAAGAGAAAAGCTCTTGAAAGTAACTTGTTAACTGATGAAGATAAAGAAAATCTCCAGCTTGCTGAAGATCTGGCCAAAACATGTGTTGAGATGTACTTTGTGACCTCTACCGGCCTTGCTCCTGAAATAGCTTATTTCCACATTGAGGTAAACGGTTTGCCTATGCATCCTAATATACTCCTGAGTTTGGTCTACCTTATATTTAATTATGTTTCAATATTTTGATTTTGCGTATGAATAACTTGTGATATGGGGTTTCTACAGGGTGATACAGAAGGGGGGCCTGATGGTGGGAATAAAAGCTCCAAATATATCAATGATATCATAATAAAACCACTTGACCGTCACAATCTTCTACGCCCAGAGACTGTGGAATCACTATTTGTTTTGTATAGAATCACAGAGGATCCCAAGTGAGATTTGGTGATTACCTACTTTTCAGTTTGCATCAGTCACTGTTTGCTAATCTTTTTCTTCCTTTTCCACGAACAGGTATAGGGAGTGGGGTTGGCAGATCTTTCAGGCTTTTGAGAAGTACACAAAAATTGATTCTGGTGGTTACACATCATTGGATGATGTCACAAGCCTACCTCCTTCTACGAGAGATAAAATGGAAACTTTCTTCCTTGGAGAAACATTGAAGTATTTGTATTTGCTGTTTGATGAAAACAACACCCTTCCGCTAGATAAGTATGTATTCAATACAGAGGCCCATCCTCTTCCAGTTATACGGTCTACAGAACGGGCTTCACATTCTGTGTAGTCTCCCAAGTTTATAGCTGTTGTACTATTCTGAGAAGTACAGATTTGTGACAAATATACTTGACAACATAGTTGGAGGAATGAGAAACTGAGAATCCCTTGCATGACCTGTTCTTGGAGGCAAGCTCATGATTCTGGAATCGTCATGCTTGATTTGAGGATTTGGGGTTTTTACTTGTATTTATTGGAAGGCCATACAACTTTTGTACTCTGTAGTCTGTACTAAGTAACTTCAAATTTTGAAATCAGCTAGCAGTTACACCAAGATTTTTATCTTCAACAATTGTATGATCATGCGTCAGCCATTCTTTCTTGACCTTCAATGTTCCACCAAATTGCTTCATGTAGCTGGTAAGTACTAGCAGTATCCTTGTCATCTCCGCTAATTGCTAATACATTACTCATTTCTTCTTGAGGCTGCCCCAGTGTTATCTTAATGTAGGATATTGCAAGCAGATCTCCTTAATCTCAAGATTAACTAAGAACCTTTCTTTTATAAAATTATCTTATTGCATTCCACTAAATTGTCCAGATATTTGACCTTATTTTGAGAAATATATTTCAGAGTACTTGCATTAGTTGTAATTACAACCATTTCACTGATTTTTTACGCTTTAGCCATGCTTAAATGGTAAAGTTTTGCTTTTTAGATTCAGCGCTTAAAATTTTAGCCACCGGTTGGTGAAGTGTCTCTCAGTTAGCTAAATGGTCAACTAGTCTTTTCAGCATGCATTCAAAGAATGTCTGGCATTTGACTTCATTCATTAAACGAATAAGGTGAATTGTTTGACATCTTTCTATCAGTGTATTCCGGTTATAGATGAACCGTTCGATATTACTTATTTGTGTAGATGGCATATTTTTTCCTTGTAACAAACCGTAGGAGCTAGCAGTTCTATTTATGTAAGATGATTTTTTTTTACCAACTGTTTGAAGAGTCTGTTGGTGCATATATGTTCTATTTATGCAAGATGATTTTTTACCGATTGTTTGAAGATCTGTTGATGCAGACATGCATTTTTCCTTTTTATCATTCTAGTTTACTTCAATATAATTTCCCCTTTTTCATCCTCGTTAGGTTTTGGGCAAATTCCTTGAGATGAATAGATGATCATCTCTGTTACAAATTTTGCTTTTCCTCTTGACCCTCGTTTTTCTGATAAAAAGATGTCATTGAAACTACGGGTTGGTTTCTCCATCACCTTGAGCCTCTTCTCTGACTGAAGCACATTGCATTATCTATCAAAGTGATTCCATGAGCTTAATAATGGTACGTTGTGACATGATGGTATGAAATCAATGAAATAGATGGGGAAAGTCTAATAAAACTTGTTCCACAACATTTTTCTTTTCTGAACGGTATTCCTCTGAAGTTCAAACTAGCTGTGCTCGTACTGGATTAAATAATTATGTGTGCTATTTGTCACACCCCAAAATTTCTGATTTTGGGTTGTGAATAGAAAAACACTAAAAATGAATAATTTTAATATTTGGATAAAAATTTACCAAGTTTAGTTGAGCTAGTGCAAATTTTGTTATTAGAAAATTGTGAATTTTAAAGTTTTCTAATTTTGATGGGCTTGGTTGATGTGATGTTTGCTTGTTGGTTGACTATGTGTTGTGATTGTGAAAAGTTTGAAAGCACGTTTAGTAAGTCGTTTATCTTTCTTCGGCTTGTCTGTCTTTTTTTTAATCAAATACCTCCTTTTCAGTCTTAATCGTTTCATTTGGAGTTGCCCTAGATCTTTTCCTTCTACTCTAATTCATTTATTTGAGTTCATCATCCATCAACATATCTTTGCGAACTTTTCGGGCTAGCTTTTTTTCTGGAGCTAGTTCCCACTTTCTGCGAGCATAATCTAATTTTTATGTGCTCCAAAATGTCTCCATGAGCTCCAAATACTTAATTTGGATTCCTCATGTTCAAAAATGTCTCTGGAAAATTTTCTCAAATTTTTAGAGCTTTCGGAGTATTTTTCGTGGCTCAAATAGTAATTCTAGATTTTCTAGGATTATTTTTAGTCGTGAAATTAAATATTCCGAAAATATGTAATCTTAATCCTAATCCATCTCAGCAAAGGAGATTCGTTCCCCATCTCCCGTATGCTGCTGCACCAAATTCCGACGGCTCCAACTCTGTCTCTGAGCCCAAACCTGCCGCTCTGTAAAAGGATCAGATCGAGAAGCTTTGGGCCGTGATGCCTTGATGCAGATATCCTGTTTCCAAACCCTAGCATACCTCCAAGCCGCCTGATCTCATGGCCGCCGCCACCGATCTCACCTCTGCGTGCGTTTAGGGGCCATCCATTAGAGCTCCACCGCAAGCCACCATCGACCGCCGCCGGCCACCATCGAAATCAGCCCAAACTGCGCCGGAGAAGCCGTTTAGATCAAGGCGCCGTGAAGGATGCACCCGGGAGCATCGCCAGAGGTCGCTTGGAAGCTGTTCAGACCTCATCAGCATCGTCCCGTGGCCTGATCATCTACGCTGCAGGAAAGACCGTAGGCCGTTCTCCATATGCACGTCCAGCCACCGTCCATATCCTGCTCTGTGCTCCACGTACCATCCCTTGCCGAACCCCGGCCGTCGATCGTTGTTTGCCATCGGTGAGCACTGAACATTCGTTCCTATCTCTTTCTCTTTTCTCTTCAGTCTGTGCTTGTGGCAGCCGAACCGTATCGAGCACTGTACTCAGCTCGGCAAGCCTTTTTTGCGCCCTTTCGGGTAACCACTGATAAGCTAGAAAGGTTTATCATACTTGACTAAAGCCAGAGCCATATAGCCATCATCTACTACTGTGAGTATACCCCTAAGTAGAGGGATGTACACTACGTTCGGCTGGTACACTTTCAGCTTGTTTTAGCTCGTTTCAGCTTATTCTCTCTCACAGAACACTATTGAATCATCCAAAACCATCCGAAAATCACTGTACACTGCACCAGCCTAGTACACTTTCAGCTTGTTTTAGCTTGTTTCAGCTTATTCTCTCTCACAGAACACTATTAAATCATCCAAAACCATCCGAAAATCACTGTACACTGCACAGTGTTCTGTGAGAGAGAATAAGCTGAAACAAGCTAAAACAATCTGAAAGTGTACCAGCCGAACGCAGTGTACATCCCTCTACTTAGGGGTATACCCACGGTAGTAGATGATGGCTATATGGCTCTAGCTTTAGTCAAGTATGAGAATATTTTCTAGCTTATTAGTGGTTACCCGAAAGGGCGCAAAAGGGATTTGCCGAGCTGAGTATAGTGCTGCCTCTGTCTCTATGTGTATAGCCTGCGCGGAATGTGCCATTCAGAAGGGGGCTCTATATTTCCTTGCCAATTGAAAACCTAATAGCCCTAACTTATTAGACGAACTTCTGAAAGACTTCATAGTGAACCCTGCCGACCTTTCTTGGTAGTGGGTCAAGAGGCTGATCACCTCGGGCGAAAGGGTAAATCACGACTCACAGTGAAAGTGTACAACCTCTGCAGAGTGTAAAACTGGTATATCAGCCGTACTCACGGTCACGAGCGGCCTAGACCTTTATGGAATAGATGATCACTATTGATTAATTGTTTATGCTATTCATTATTCATGTTTACCTGACCATGTGTTTATATGGGTTTATGTGAACCTTGTCGTTGCTCAATTGCTTAAAACTGTGACTCAATTAAAAGCTAACTGCGGTTAAACCAGTGTCAACCTTTTGAGCCTCGTCAACCCCATGTTGTAATTGTTGAGTACGACATATACTTATGCTTGCTTTATATTTAAACTTTGAAAAAAATCCGGATGGGTAACAGAAGGTGGAGCTAGTGAGATTTCTGAGAAATGCTAGCCGTATGTACCCAGTCAACCGTCTCTGTGGTGTTTGGAGGCTCCGCTTGAAGATTAGAATGTATGATTCCGCTACTTTGATGCAAGCTTTGTCTCTATGTAAGTGATAATATTATATTATTATTCGTTAAGTAATAAAGCATTGTCTTTTGATACTGTTGTAATTTGTCTTTATATGTATGATTTGACTTTTTGGGCACACGTATAGTTGATACTCGGTTTTGTTTTTAAAACTGGTGTGACACTATTTCACCTGGCAAATTTTTGAACTGGACTTTGTAACTGTTGCCTGTTCTATTTTAGATTTGTTGGTACTTGAAACTGCTAACATTATCAGTTTATTCTGGCAATGAATACAAAGAAATGGTGGTGTACATGTATGTTTACGATCATGACAAGTGACAACCTGTTCGTTTTGGCTTATACGATCATAGATTATAAGCTACAATAATGTTTTTCTCTCATACCAAACCAGCCAACAGTACTTCTAGCTTATAATTTACAATCGTTGGCTGCATATCAATGTCGCTGCAACTGGCATGTAAAGTGCCCGTAGGTTCTTCATTCTAGAGCACGCACACTGGAGAAGAATGCTTTTATTTCAAATATGACGGGTTTATATTATTTATTTGCCTTACGAACTCCATGGAAAAATATAGTCTTTTTTTTCTTTGATACTAGGAAATAACAAGTTGCATAAAGTTGAAATGGACACCCGTGAGAGTTACTGATATCTCAATTATGGAGCACTCCCTTGTATGACCAGACGAGTAAGAGTTGCAAGATTATTATCACGAGTAAAAGGTTGCAAGATCAATGTTATCTTCTAAAGCTGCAAATCCATTGCATTTCCCATTAAAAAGGTTGCAAGATTATTTATTCACGAGTAAAGTCTGATTTGCTCCCTTGAACTTGTTGAGTTTAAAAAGCCCCATGGAACTTGAATACCGGACAAACATATCCTTCTTAACCTTCAAAACCGGGGAAATTAAGTATTTTAAAATGGTTTCGATGGTGGTTTGGCTAATGCACCATAAATGTGGCATGTTGCCCCGCATGTCTTTGGGTTTTAGCCATGTCATCTTTAATTAAATATTGGGATCCTAAATGATACCAAATGAAAACTTTTTCAGTTAGACAGTTCTAGATCTCGTCGAGCACTACAAATATTATATAGAGCGTGTCTCAATCAGTGGTTGCTTGAAAATTCAAATTGATAATCAAAGAACTTAAAAACAAAGATTTGATCCTCTAAACGATCTCAAACAGAAAAAAAATATCAATCATAAAATTATACATCACATTGAGATCTACAAATTTGGTATAGACCATATCAATGTTCAAGGTTGCTTGAAAATTTCAGAAAATATAAATTTCAAAATCTGAGAACTTACAATGAATATTTGGACCTATGAATGACCTCGGATAAAAATGTTGTGAACTATAGTTTATAATAGAGTCATAGATAACATCGAGGTCTACAGTAAACCATGTTAACATTGAAGGTAGTTTTGAAACTTAATATAAATATTTTGACATCTTAACTATCTTACATAAAAAGGTTATCAACTATAAATTTGTAAATCACATAAGTTATAGATCACGTTGAGCTTTACAATTTTAATAGAAATCTACTATTCATCTAACTTGATATGAAATATGAGTTTTTTATGTAATAGAAAGAAGATGCCCCTAACATGTGGGCTCCATCGCTAAGTCAACAAAACCAACCAAGAAACTACTGAAATTGTTAAGGTAGTAATTGTTTTTCCTTTGAAAAGTTAACATGTGTATTATTTTTTTAGAGTGTAATTTAGATTTACCTTTTATTCATTTGTATGATATTTCTATCAACAACTTTTCACCAGCAGTGGCGGATCCAGAAACGGATCAACAGGCGGGCTAAGTAGTATAAGGTTAAAAATTGTTACTAGCCATACACTAATATATATAAAAAATATATAAATGATGATAATGATTCTAACTTTTGACGCATAAATGGTATGCCATACACTAATATATATTATGTCATTCATGTCAAAATAATGATATCCCTGTTTAACTTTGCCTTGTTAGCATGGCTACTGCGAGCTTTCAGATCAAACACAAAGGAAGACAGGCAAGCACTTAGAATTAGTAAAACAGATCACCTGGTAAGAGTGGTGTCCTGCAAATTACTGAGTAAGATCATGCAAATTACCGAGTAATTGTATGTACACCTTGCGGGGGCGCCTGCGGCCCGGGGAGGCCACGTCCCACCCACCTCTCTCGCCTGGCCCCTTTCCCCGCGCTACGCGTTCGCCCACCCGCACGCCGCGGGGCCGGCCGGTCGGCCGGCGTTGTGGTGGCCCCCAAGCACCCACCCAGCTAGCGTGGCAACGTGCCGCAATTCGTCCACGCGGGGAATTTCGCTTTTCCTGGTTAGAGGATGCTAGACAATAATACATACTACTGAAATGGGTTTTTCGCTTTGCTTCGGTTTGGGGCTCGTTCGCTCGCTCCTACCGTTGATTTGAAGCTCCAACCCTCATTTTTATCTACTACTCATCACTCAGCCAGCAAATATCTCTACTTTTCTCTGCATCCTTACATCACCAGATGGATCCTTACCCCCTTAGAGAACTTCCGCAATTCGATTACCCTGCTAGCTGATTGCAATGGATTAACTTTAAAACTCCATCTCCACTGTGAACCTCTTGCTCTCACTCTCATCACCATCCACAGCTGAAAAGTCCAACAGTGAAAAGCACATTCCCAGAATTCTACCGCTCGAAAAAAACTCGATCGACAAATCACAAGGAAGATTAGGCATGCAAGATATTGATAGTACAACAGTGGCTGAACAGTGCACTGTATCCTACACTGTATCATACACCTCTGACCGCTCTGCTCTCTATCCATGCCTATATAAACAGAGGCCACCTCCTCCATCCCGACCCATCCAAGATTCCGAGCCAAATCCTCTCGAGCTCAACCAAAACCATCCCTCTGTTTCTATTTCGACGTACGTACATTCCCAGCAGCTCAGCTGCATCGCCAGTCTGTAACTGTAACCATGGTGGTCCTCACCAAGCGCGAGCTGGAGCAGATCGCGCTGCCGGCCGTGCAGCTTGCCGCCCCCCCGCTGGCCTTGGTGCCGGAGGTCGACCTGTCCGCGGTGGAGGCGTCCGACGCCGCCCGGTCGGCGGCCGCGCGCGCGGTGGCCAAGGCGTGCGAGGACCACGGGTTCTTCAAGGTGACGGGCCACGGCGTGCCGGCGCCGCTCCTGGCGCGCCTCGACGCCGCGGCCGCCGCGTTCTTCGCGCTCCCGCAGCGGGACAAGGACAAGGCCGCCGCAGGCGCAGGCGGCGGAAGCCCGCCGTTCGGGTACGCCAGCAAGCGGATTGGCGACAACGGCGATCTCGGCTGGGTCGAGTACCTCCTGCTTGGCGTCACCGCCGCGGGCGCCGCCGCCGCGCCAGTGGCGTTGTCCGAGGGCGCGGAGTCATCCTGTTTCCGGTGAGTTCATCACTCGTTACTTGGTGGTAGTAAAATCAAATTCTGCATTGTCATGGCGCATTGCTATATTATTATTGTTGTTGTTGGCGCGCAGTCTCTGCTCGTGGGTCCAGCCGGTGTAGACTTACTAGCGTCCTGTTTGTTTAAATTTATTTGGCTGATAAGTCATGGCTGAAAGTACCGTTGACTGATTTGACGTGAGAGAAAAATATTATTTGTTAGCTAAAAAAATACGGCTTATAAGTCAAATAAACAGATGTAGATCACGGTTGTTATAATCGCATAATTTATCCATGTTTTCTTGTACATGGACACTATTCCTTTGCGAAGGAGTATAATTTGTCATGTTCGCTTGGCTTATAAGTCGTACTTTTTCAATCAATAAACAGTATTTTTCTCTCACAATAAATTAGTTAATAGTATTTTCAGCTCTGGCTTATTAGCGAAGCGAACGGGACAATTGCGTTCATTGCCTATTTATTTACGTAACGATGACCTTTATCAATAGAAAATGCCGCAACGGCAATAGCAAAACAGGCAATATAAAACTTTTATCACATCGTGGATAGATACAACATTCGGTGAACACGAATGACTGTCAGAGGACGCCACATTTCTCCATAAATCCGACCATCGATTCCACGTAGCGTGCCATGATAAAAGCAGAGACATTATGGATTGGGAGAGGTGACACACAAATAGAACAACATGCGGCGAATTCCACCAAAGGCATGTGTAAGTTATTTGAAACTTGAGTTTGCGTCCCATAAGACATTTTGTTGCAAATGCCAGATCTCTTAGGCCTCGTTCGGTTATAGTAAAATGAGGCTAGGATTCCTTCTAGGAAGTTAAGGCTTATATAAATTAGCTAACAATTTCGGCCAGAAATCCTTCCATGCAGTCATTCCCGGCGAAACGAACGGCCCCTTACTCGTTTTCTGTTGCAAAACCCACACTGCCGTGCACACGTTTAGCTGATTTAACCATCTTCAGGCTTCAGCAATTTGGATTCGTCTTTACTAGAGCTATTAGACATTTATTTACAGGAGTATAGTCCCTACATCTTTGACCGATGACAACTTAAACCTTGTTTGTTACACTGACTTTTGCATGAAAATCTCACTAAAACAGGATGAATAAGGTTAATTCTAGCACTCGAAGTACAATCTTATCTTGGCATCTCATCATGGCTCTACACTGGAGAAAATAAACCAAAAAAGAAGTGATGTAGCTAGCGAGAAACCCTTACATCGTGCAATCCAGTGTCCCATCGTCAGAGAACTCGAATCCATCTATGATCTATCCAAGACTAAACCTAACGATGTGCTTGGAAACGAAGGGAAATGGCCGGAGGCAAAGTTTGTCTGCATAAACATAGAACTGACAGTAGATCAATACTACTATCTGGTGTCCGATGCATGCACCTCGGCGGCCATCACATGGACATGCAGATCGACCGCAGGCGTACGTGTCAGCTGGGCCGGCTGCCTCCCTCCATGGTCACCATCCCCTGCTTTGCTTAGTCACTTGTTCTTATCCATTTTCCCTCGTTTGCATTGATCTTTCTTTTCTTACTAGTACGTATTATTTATGTATGCCTTTTTGTAAAGTCGAAATAATATACAACTTTGAGCTGGCCGACCAGATGGAAGCCTTGAGCCTTTTTTGTGTAGTAGCAGCTAGAATTTGCGTTACGTGTGGTTTGCGCGTCGGAGTCCTGGGTGCACGTGTGCAGCCCCTACCGGCCGGGTGCCCTACTCCGAGCTGGCCCTGACTGACGAATGAATTTTTTTGTTGATGAGAGCCTTTTCTGCCGACTTCGGCCAAATCATGTCCAATCGTCTGCTCATGCTCTCGCTTTGTCTTGTGAACGTACGTACGTACGTACGGGCAGTGATGTTTTGGACGAGCACATCGCGGCGGTGCGACGCATGACGTGCACGGTGCTGGAGCTGATGGCGCAAGGTCTGGGCCTGGACGACGAGGGCGTGTTCAGCAGGCTGGTGCTGGACCGGGACAGCGACTCGCTGCTGAGGGTGAACCACTACCCGGCGCGGCCCGAGGCCGCCGGCGAGCCGGCGGAGGTGAGGAGGCGGCTGACGGGGTTCGGCGAGCACACGGACCCGCAGATCATCTCCGTGCTCCGCTCCAACGACGCGGCCGGGCTGGAGATGTCGCTGCGGGACGGCACCTGGGTCTCCGTGCCCTCCGACACCCGGTCCTTCTTCGTCAATGTCGGCGACGCATTGCAGGTATTGTACTCTGATTTAATTACATTATTATTTTAGTTAATGACACTTTACAACGATGAATGAAAGCGAGTGGCTAGTTCCCCGGCCCGACACATCAAGTCGTTACTTTTTTGCGAGGCAAAAAAGCTTGGTTCCTCTGTAGCAGTCTGTACGGCACGGAGCAGAGCAGGGTTGCGAACTTGCGATGCTCGCCCTCACCTGTCCTTTGCATTGCCTGCCTTCAATGTCAACCCGTGTCCAATGGCTGTGTGTGACCTGTGATGTTTGAGGGAATCTTGTGGATGCCCAACTGGCGTTCCAGCAAAACCTTTTTCTTTTGTGGGAAAACCGTACGGTACTGCTGCTGGTGGGTCGGTGCTGGTTCACTTCATCAGGCCTTGCCTTTCCAAGACACACATGTCCCGCGCACACGGTTACAACCATGTTCATCTCTGATGATCCTGCAACCTGCAGGTGCTGACCAACGGGCGGTTCCGGAGCGTGCGGCACCGGGTGGTGGTGAGCAGCGCGCGGCCGCGGGTGTCGGTCATCTTCTTCGGCGGGCCGCCACCGCGCCAGCGCCTGGCGCCGCTGCCGGGGCTGGTGGACCGGGAGGGCGGCCGCCGTCGGTACAGGGATTTCACGTGGAGGGAGTACAAGACCTCCGCGTACCGGACCAAGCTCGCCGACAACAGGCTCTGCTACTTCGAGACCACGGCGACGAGCTAGTAGCTAGCCGCGCTGACACCCTCGCCGCTCGGTTCATCGGCTACGTACCTTCTGGGATGTGTAGTGTAGGACCAAATGTTTGTGTGTCGTATAGCTTTCTGTCCATAGAAATAAAAAGCGGCTGGTATTGGTCAGTTCGTCACTTTTTTGTAGAGAATGTTGGAACGCGATGCCTCTCGGCGTATAGGCCCGGGAAAAGAATCCCTGGTGTGGCTTACAAGGGCGTGTTCGGCTGGTAAACTGCACAGTAGGTTTGGGATCATTCAACAGTGTTACGTAAGAAAGAATAAACTGAAAGAACTTTATCAGCCGAACACACCGTTACCAGCCGAACACGCCGGCGTGTCGGCTCTAAAATCTTTCTTCTTTCTCATAAAGAAACAAACAACATGTCAACTCTTTGTTTTACTCTTGTAATATATATAAGACGACACAACCTGTTACAAGAATATCTCGACTATCTTAACACTCCGACAATCGCAAAGCCAGTACCAAGTTGAAATTGCCCTAAAAAATACAGAAATACTATACAACACATATGTATTTTAGCGCAAAAAAACACATGGATTTTCTCTCTCTTTTTCCCTCTGTCCTGCAGGCGCAGGCACGGGCACCGCAGGCGCAGGTCACACCGCCCTGGATCCGCTCTACTCGAGGCCGGATATGGTGTAAGGATTTGCCTCTCCGCTCGAGGCTGGCTACTGCTCTGCTGCAGCTTGCTCCTTGCTCCTGGGTAGCGGTGGAGTCTGGCCGCACGCGTCCTCCAGCAGCCTCTCCTCCTCCTCTGCTGTGATTTGTTCTTCCATAGAAAAAAATTATTTCTTGTAATTTGTGGATCTGTGATCTTGTGATTTGTGATTGTCTCGAGATAGAAGAAGGCTGAAGGCTGGAGGTAGAAGGAGGGTGGAGGCTGTTGGATCTTAATTCTGTGATAAAAAAAATTCATGTATTGAAACTGCATAAAACATATAGTTGTTGGATAGAGAGACTCAAAAAATAACTACAGACAAGACAAGGCGCACATTTGAATTTCATGTGTCGTAAAGTAGATGGGCCTAATCCATCTTATAAGGTCCAAAAATAGAAATGGCGGTTGAACTTGCTAAGTTCAACTAGATGGGCCTAATCCAACTAACCAGAAGTCCTTACTCTGATGAGACTGAACTCGACATCTATGGTGATTTTTTCGCAATTTTTTGGATCACGTTTGAATGAACTTCGATTGAGTTTGAATTTCTTCCACTTCATCCTAAGAGCATTCAAGAGCTTTGTAAAATTCACTTACTAAACTAGTCTTCGAATATGCTCATAAGGGTAGGGTTTGCATGGGTATGTATGTTCATAGGCTGAGTGCGTATGCTGTGATCGTTTGTATTGTACTGTGTGATTAAAAAAACTAATTAATTTATCAAGTTAACAAAATAAGTAGAAAACTCATTTTTCACTATTCAATAGGGTCATATAGTAGTTTCCTAAGAAAAAAAGCCCACAACTTAATTTATTTTTTCTCGCCATCTCCATCGGTTTGCATGCTACCGCCCCTAGATCGTACCTCGTCCCTACCACCAAGCTGTGACAGTTCTTTAGCCACCCCCCGTCAGTCTTCAGCTGGCCGAACAAGGCCTCCAACCAACCACAGGCAAGGCCATCCATTGGTGGCTAGGGACTAGGCGCAGCCATGGCTGGCCAGGCGCACCCAGGGCAGGTTGGACGTTGGAGCATGGTCATGAAGGCGAGCTTGCAACTTTGACAAGTTAATGGGCAGATTTAGCAACTCCTTAATTTTATTTTGTCGAAAACCGCAACTCCTTAATTTTAGAGAGTAGTTTTATCAACTTGTTGGAGAATCATTTTTTTTTACCCAAATATATTTTTTTCACCGTTTTTCACTTCTGGTTGCAACTCTGCTTGCTGGCTTGTTCTGCCCTCCTCTCTTCTGGTTCGGCCCTCCAATCACGAGCTCACTTTTTTTTTTTACACTATTATTACATGATGGGTTGTTAGAGGCGCCTTCACTTGTCGAACCAATTTGGCCAACAAGAGCTTGCCCAACCATGCTGGTGACTATCAATCATCAATTAGGTACGCATTCTTAAAAAAAATGAATTATAAAGCTTCAAACGTTAATATCTACCATTTCTATCATCTATCATTACCCTTATTTCTGGATATCATTTCCTCTTCTCCCATGCAGCCGGCCATTTCGTCATCTATCTACCACCGTCTGATCTGCAGTGTGGAGGCCATCCATCTCGAGTCCGGAAGGCTGCCTCTAGAAGTGCCTCAATTGATACTGCTAACGAGTTCGCCCAACTGTATCAAGTCGTCAACCTTATTCTTCCCCATCGCTATCATAGTGCCACGCTAGCCTGTTCTCACTTCCCTCGAACACCGGCAGCGCCAAGATTACTTTACATCTTCACAGAAAATATCTTCGAGTTCTACAATATATGAATTTTCTCTCTCTCTCTCTCTATATATCTATCTATCTATCTATCTATCTATCTATCTATCTATCTATCTATCTATATATTGGCTCAACAATGAAGCTGCTCCTGGGGTGGAGACCGGAGAGAGGAGGGAACAAGGTAAAAGAAAGCCACATGAAAAGAAAACCACGTGCCGCTGTAGGTAGGAGAAAGAACTTTGTGGTGGGTCCAAAACTTTTATTTGAGTATGAGACAATTGCGAATCAGTATAATAATACGCTTAATGACCATCTAATAACTGCACAAATCCCACCTGAAAATTAAATAAACGAACTGAAAAGAGCATTTTGTTTGTAAACAAAAACAAAAAAACTTGTTTTTATCGCTTGGTGCATATTTGATCATGCAATTTGTTTCCTACAATCCAAATGGCTTGGATAGTCAGTCATACCTATGTTTTGGAATCCTCTATTTTTTTTCTTTCTTTTTTTTTGAGAAAAAAGAAAGAAAAAAAAGATTCATAGACCCTACATACCTACACAACACAGCGCAAGATTTATCTCCATAAATTTGCATGCTGTCACGAATTTGTATCATGAAAAAAAAAATTCATGCAGACATTATCATATCAGGAAAAAAATATCAAGTCACAGCAAACAATCCCGTCATCTGCACGAATTTGCTTGTTGTCACGCCGTACCCTTTTCAGGTAAGATCTCGAGCGAGCAGAACGAGAACATAATCTCCCAGATGATTCATTCCCATCATTTTCATTACAAAAAAAATAGTCCCAAGTGCAATGAGTTCAAAAGGAATAAAGCCTGACGGTAAAAATCTGTATAAAATATGGTCCAATTCCATTCAATGGCATAACTAGGTAGTATCCCCCTCTCCTCATGGCTGCATCCCAGCCAACAATAGCATTCCCACCCCAAAAAATTTCCCCCAACAACAAATAATTCGATTATTGCAACATAATAATTGGCAAGTAAGCTAAGGTAAAAATTGTACCAGACTTGTCTCTACCAAAACCAACTACCATGGCGCGAAAGCAGCTGGAACGTTATTATACGAGTCAAGCGATAATAGCATAGAGTGGTCAACCCTGCATCAGTCTGTTGGCAATCCTATATGCCGATCTTCTTCTCAAGCTTCTGGATCTGATTCAAGAATATCCAGGTCATCTGCATTCAAATTATCATTGGATGAATATGCTAAAGAGTTAACGGATTGATAAATAAGGTAAATGGGGGACTATCCAGAAGAGTATAGCCAGGTATTCTCTATTTACCATGACATGGGGTGCAATCCTGACACAGTACACCGGGAAACCAGTGTAGAACTTGAATGGACCACCGCTCTTGAAGGTCTTCACGGCACAGTCCAAAGACCCTGTGTACGGGTACTTGCCATTCGCATCAGGTTGCATCTTCTGAATCTGTGTCTTCACATAGTCAAAGGGCAAACTGCATGCTGAGGCGAAGAATCCAGAAATAGCACTGGCTCCTGTAATCAAATTGGACAATTGCATCAGGAAACTGACAGCAGGCCTAACATGGCTACATATAGGAATGGACGAAATTAAGCACAATGTCAGTTGCATAAGCTAAGAAAATGGGCATTCGATTTCAATAACATAGCACAAGATGCACAAGGTTTCTAGGCACTAGAATCTTACCAACAACAGTAGAAATTTCTCCTGCACCAAGTTTGTCCCTAAATAGCTCGACACTCTGGTCATAGGAAGCAAGCATACCCATATTGAGTGCCATAGCTCTCACCACAGTTGGACCTGCACCCTTCCAAAGCGCAAGGACTCCCTCATCAGCAGTGATACGGTAGAGTGCATGGAAAGCATTCTTATAGTTGCGTCGTTGTGCAGCTGGCAGGGTTGAATCGGCTTGCATTCTAATGAGTGCCAAATCAGCAGGACTACCAACAGAAGCACCAATTGCTCCAGCAGTCAGACCAATAAAAGCTTTCTGAATTAGAGGCAATGGCTTCCCTTCATTCTTTTCAACTGCTTTGTTAGTTAGAACCCTGAAAAATGTATCCGAGATATTCGTTTAAGATTAAATACTAATTATAGTTGGAAACCAAGATAAAATAACTCCAATATTCATTGCTGATTTTAGATCTACATGCATGACTTTGATAAAAGAAGTTAATTGGACATTGCAACATTTGTTCATGCTATATAGTAGTAAAGTAACTCCAAGATCATATAGTTCACCTAACACAAAAAATAAAACAAAAATATAAGCCCCTTTGTGGAACAGAATTTTATATTCACATCAAACAAAACTTTTAAGTAACATCATTCCTTTATGAAAAACTTTGTACAAAAAAAGGTGCAGATAAACAAACAACCGTCAACCTCATGGGTCATGGCACTCCAAGGGTAAAGTCATTTTGAAGACAGCACAGCTCATCAAACAAAGTTGTATTTGCAACCATATATCTGATAAGGGCTAACCCTAGATGCGACCAATATGTAGGTGCAATCTCAACACTACAACAGGCACCCATTCAAATGGAAATCATATGCTATAACAAACTGATTCAGAGTTTTTTGTGCAAGCAAGTCAAAAGGTAATGACTGGTCGACTGATCGTAAAACAACACACTACACAAACCTGAAGGATCCAAGACGAGCAGTCGTGTACGTCGCTTGCCTTAGCAAACCGGCAGACAAACCCTGCCAATGAAAAGCGTAGGAGAAATTAAGCTATATGTCAATCCAAGTTACCAATTAATTGCAGATGTCATATGAACACAATTATGCAGGCTTAATGTCCTGTAATGTGGAAGATAGAGTAAATCACCATATGCTGGATTGCATTTAAGGTGACGCAAATATTGTAGTGTTGCAGTACGCAGCATCATGTGCTGGATTCAAAATATTCATATTTCATTAGACAAATATCTAAGAACAAAATAGGCGTTCACAAGGTCAAATACTCAAACTTAATACATGGTTCAGTTTCTCTGGACTAAAATATGTCAATTGCAATAGCATTGTGTCAGTAACAAAGTTACAAGTATTAGAACTTTTTGTATAAGGAAAAGTTACAGAGCACCCAGGAAAACAAAACAAACCTTGTAGAAAGAGCGGACACCCTCATTTGCAAGCATGTTCCTCGTGACCTGGCCAGCAGAGCCCTCACCCAACTGGATCCTCACCTGAAACCAAAACAATAATAAGAATTAGTACAAGATGGCCTCCACGTGCAAAGAGCCCTAGAGTATAAAGCTCCAAAAAGGCATGCCATCAAGACTTTTGACAGTGACATCTACTAAGCAAATTTTCAAGTTGGAACAGAAGTTAAAAGCCTGGTTCCCTTTACCTATGACCTAAGGTTCTTTTAGGTGAAAGCATCAACAAACCTTGGCAGGGGGCAGGTCACTGAAAGAATTCCAATGAGTAGATCCTCACCAAGAAGTTACAATGGTATTACGATAACATATTTACATTTGTTCGAGTCCACTCAAACATAGAGGCAATCAAAGACTAGTTCACAAATTGCAACTATCCTCTTCTAAGAGAAAATCACAGGACAACTGAAAAACAACCACCTACTACAAATGAAAATACATTCAATGTTCAGCTAACGACCTCCATAGATACCCAGATCTTACCAAAAGAGAACCGAGCAGCAACGCACATATGGCGACCTCACATCAATTAAAATCACAGAACAGAAACCGATCTCCATGGATCCAAGTAACTACAGCGAGCGAATTGTACCATCCATTCCATAACAAACAGATCGCGCGGCCAAGAAAACGCACAGCCTCAATTCTTACCAACCCACGCATACATGATCCCGTCACGGCAATTCCGACGGATCTAAAGCTAACCGCACCCAAATACCTAACAGCAAACTCAGTTCCACTACGCTGACCCCAAGGCCACACTCGATTCGTCAGATCCAACTAAAAAAGCGCAAAATCCGCGGGTACGCATCCAACCCACTGCTTCGCGTGGCAAGCAACCACCATTCCCGTAGATCTAAGCCCGGCAACCCCGATCCCGCCACCCCACCCCAGCTCACACACGACACGAGCACTACAAAGGAAGCCGAACGGAGAGGAGTGGCAGGGCGGCGCGGTGGTACGGTACCTTGATCATGTCGATAGGCTGGATGACGCAGGTGGCGAGCATCCCGGAGGCCCCGCCGTTAACGAAGGGCTTGACCGTCTTCCAGACGCCGGTGGTGGCCGCGGCCGCCGCCTGCTGTGGCTGCTGCTTCGTGTCCGCCATCCCCACCTCCGGATCGGGCTGCGCTCTGCTCGGCTCGGCTCGGCTCGGGGCGGACGGGAGCGGAGCGGGGCGGAGGCGAAGCGAACAGGGGCGAGGCGGCGAGAGCGATGGGGATGGAGCAGGAGGCGGCGGCCTAGATCGCTGGGTGGCGTCGCGCTTTATTGCGCGATAGATAATAAAGAAAACAAGAAATGGTTGTTGCAGCCAAGCAAGGTGCGCCGCCGCGGCCTCGTGGGCGACGTCGCGTGCGGGATCGCCGTTTCGGCGCGTGGGCGCGGTGCACGGACGGTGCGGGGTCGAGTGCGGGAGGCAAGAACCGTAAGAGCCAATAGGTAGTTGTGGTGTACGGGGTTGGTGTATGGAGGAGCGAGTGCGATTGGGGAGCGCCGGAGTGGGCTCCAAGGACAGATCCAGCTTGCGGCTACGGTGGGAGTCGGAGTCGAGTGTGGGTCACGGAGGGGGCGCCGCACCGGGGCTCACGTCCGCGCCCGTGTCCTGTAGTCGCCCTTTTACGCTTCCGTCAAAACGAACTTTTGGTTAAAAAAAACATTGTGCCGCTGTGGTTCGTTACTGGCTAAAGTGCTTGCTTTGGGTCCTATGTTTAAGTCTAGGGCTGGTTAATCAAAGTCATGTCCGTACAGCGTTGAGAAAGATATCCTCCCTCCGTAAATCAACTTCAACTGAGATTACTAAATCACACTATTTTAAATTGAGTTAAATGCACCAACGGCCTTCAAATTTATAAGAGTGTGTCATGTAGCTATATGAACTTTGAAAATAAATTTCTACGTCCCTAAATTTATTAAGTGGTGTACCACAAGTCCATACCAGTCACATGAATATTTATTCGGCGTGTTCGCTGGTTAGTGCTGGTGCTGGTTTGGGCTGGCTGGTGCTAGTTTTTTGTGAGAGAAAAACACTGTTGGCTGGTTGAATAAGCCTGGCTGAAACCAACAAGTGAACATGATGATTGTTGATATATGGCATACTTATGCGGCATGTATTTTTATATTTAACCCTTCAAATTTATTTTTCTCTTGAAAAATAGACCATGGGCGGCAACGATCCAACTCTTGGAGCCACGCGACCTTCTACAACAACTGGCAAAAAGAGAAGCGGGAAAGAGAGGAAGAAGAAGGGACATCCTATTTTCACACAAAAAATATACGTGAAAGGTTAAAAATAAGACTCCGTTTAGCACGGCTTCTCCACCGGCTCCTAAACCTGAAGCCATTTTTGCTAAACAGGATAAACCAAATGGCTTTACCCAACGAGCCCTTAAATCGTGCTCTCACAAAGGGTTTGTGGAGGGTGAAGCCGAAAATAGTGGCTTCACCTCATCCTAGTGGGCTCTACATGGGTTCTGTGAGAGCATGTTTTAAGGACCTATATATGTGAAGCTGTTTTTGTCAAACGATTTACCAAAGCAGCTCTAGCTTCATCGATAGAGATATTCATGGAGCTAAAGCAAAAAAAATGGCTTCACCGGTAAGTGGAGTCGTGCCAAATGAGGCCTAAATGTATGTATGCTATGCTGGCATGCCACATAAATAGAAAAATGTCCACGTGGCTAGCATGGACCTATAGTGCATCATCTTCTATACCTAAGTAGGAGACCCCCACTAGCAGATTTCACAGTAATTCAGTGAAGCCACGCCATTAAGTTCATCTCTAGATAGCACTAGAGGCAACCATACATCAAGATTCTACATATCTTGACTCGGAGAACAACAATAAAATTTGTGGCTGCTACTTAGGGTTAGGAAAGATCTCACCAAATGATGGTGGAACTCAGATTAGAGGCACCAATGATGTGTATCTGAAGCTTTACAACCTTGAGGACAAATCACCCTTGATATATTGCAAGATCTCCTCTCTAATCTTCTTCTTTCTTTTTTTCTTCTCTGGTTTTGTTTCCTTTTGACACGCAAGGAGCAAGGGGCAGGTTCCATTCTTCACACACATACAAAGAGTGGTTGTTCTCTGTCTCACGAAGAGGAAAAACTGAAGTTGTAGTACTATTGTCTAGATGCTTCCTCCTTCTCCTAAAAGCTAAATAAGCAAATGCTAGATGCACACAAGTTGGTCCACTTACTTGAGCTGCACCTATGACATGTGGGTCTACTCTCTAGGAGCAATTACTCTCCCCATGGCCCACTTATGAGGAGGATTTCCCAACATATCTCCTTGTCCAACTTATGAGGGGGGCACTATCATGCCCGCTACCTCATTGCGCACTTGCAGCTTCTCTTTTGGTAGAACTTTGATCATCATATTCAGACCATTTTGGTTGGTATGGATTTTCTCAAGTTGCAACAACTTGGAACTCATCACTTCTTGAATCCAATGGTACTACACCTCAATGAGCTTCGTTCGAGAATGAAGGCTTGAATTCTTGGCAAGATGAATGGCACTTTGGTTGTCATAAAATTGATCGTGCTTCTCTTATGCCCCAACTCTTGCAAGAGTTTTTTCATCCACAAGACTTCCTTGCAAGCTTTAGCTATGGATGAAAACGGGATGGGAAATTCCTGTACCGACCGACACCGTATACCGTATTAACCGATCGTATACCGTTTTTGTAGAAAAAACAGGAAACGGGAAACCGACATCGTATTTTAGGTAGGAACGGGAACGGAATCAGTTAAGGAATTTTCCTTACCGTATTCACGATTCCCATATTCGGGCAAGAAAATTCCTGGTGGTATTCCCATATTTTGTACACCTAAACCTCATATTCAGCCCACTGATTGATGCAGCCCATGAAACCTCCCGATCCCCCGTGCCATAGGCTCAGCCCCTCTCCAGCAGACCTCAAATGTATAGCTTTCACCTTTTGACAAGTATCATATTTTGCTATATACCGGATAATTTCTATCTTTATTTTGGTCCACCAAAACCTTTGTTTCAAGTCATGGTACATCTTATTACTTCTCGGATGAATAGATAACCTAGTAGCATGTGCCTATTCAAGAATTGACTATCGCAACTCCGAAACCTTTGGTACCACTAAGCGATTCTTGAACCATAACACACCTTCATCATCTACTTTGAAGCATTCCGCTTTCCCATTCCTAATTCTTTCTTTGATATGGGCTATACCCTTGTTTTCTTTTTGAGCAGCAATAATCTGGTCTTGAATAGTGGCTTCAACAGTTATATTGGTCAAACTACCTTGTTGAATTACCTCTATACTCAACTTTTCCATCTCTTGGCATAAAGTCAAACCCATTGTTCTTACTGTCAGACAATTGCAATGACTCTTTCGACTGAGGGCATCTGCAACCACATTTGCTTTACCAGGATGGTAATATACCTCCAAGTCATAATCTTTAATCAATTCTAACCATCTTCTCTGTCGCATGTTCAAATCCGATTGAGTAAAGATATACTTTAAACTCTTATGGTCTGTATAAATATGGCACGTATTACCAAGCAGGTAATGCCGCCAAATCTTCAGAGCATGGACAACTGCTACTAACTCTAAATCATGAGTTGGACAATGTTCTTCATGTTGCTTAAGTTGTCTAGAAGCATAGGCAATGACTCGGCCTTCTTGCATCAATACACATCCAATACCAATACCCAAAGCATCACAATAAACGTCAAATGACTTCTCTATATCAGGTTGGGCTAATACTGGTGTAGTGGTTAACAGTCTCTTCAAAGTCTAGAAAGCCTCTTCACAATCAGATGACCAGACAAACTTGACCTGGTTCTTCAACAACTCAGTGATGGACTTTGGTGGTTTCCGATCAAGCACATCCTTAACTTTGCTCGGATCAATAGCAACTCCTTCAGTTGATAAGACATGTCTAAGAAACTGTACTTCCTTAAGCCAGAAGTTACACTTACTGAACTTGGCATATAGTTGATGTTCTCTCAAGCGGGTTAGGACAATTCTGAGATGATCCGCATGTTCCTTCTTGTTCTTGGAATAAACTAGGATGTCGTCAATAAACACCACTACAAACTTGTCTAGCTCGGGCATGAATACTGAATTCATCAGATACATAAAATGAGCTGGAGCATTTGTCAAACCAAAAGATATTACCAAGTATTCATATAATCCATATCTTATGGTAAATGCCGTTTTGGGAATATCTTTAGGCTTAATCTTAATTTGGTGGTAGCCAGACCTCAAATCAATCTTGGAGAAAACTTTGGCTCCAGCTAGTTGATCAAAAAACAAGTCTATCCGAGGTAAGGGATACTTATTCTTAATGGTCACTTCATTCAACGGACGATAGTCAACACATAACCTCAGAGTCTCATCTTTCTTTTTCACAAAAATTGCAGGATATCCCCAAGGTGATGAACTAGGTTGGATAAATCCTTTCTCAACCAACTCTTGCAACTGAGTCTTCAACTTGGCTAATTCCTTGGGAGGCATCCTATAAGCTCTTCGAGAGATCGGAGCTATTTTAGGTTTTAACTCTATGTTAAACTGAATATCCCTATCTGGTGGTAGACCGGGTAAATCCTCAGGAAAAACATCAGGGAATTCACAAACCACCGGGATATCCCTAATCTCCTTGACAGAAGTTGCACAAACTTTGCCCACTGATCTTCTTAAGGTTGGAAGTTGTATAAGAAGTTGAGAATTCTTATCTAGCAAACTCACCCTTATTGTTCTATTCAAAGCATCTATAACAGCCTTATGCTGATACATCCAATTTATTCCCAAGATCACATCTATATCCTGATCCTTGAGAATAATTATGGTAGTGGAAAAAATATACCCACCCAGGTTTATGGGTACCTAGTATACCATTTCCTTAGTACACAGACGTCCCCCAGGCGACTGTATAAAGAAATTTTCCTTTGTTTTCCAATTGGAATTTCATGCTTTATGACAAAGGTTCTATTGATGAATGAATGAGATGCACCAGAATCAAAAAGCATAATAGCAGGGTGATTGGTGATAGGAAACATACCCATCATCACTGGCTCTCCTTTTGGAATTTTCCCAGCTTGAATATAGAACACCCATCCTGTCTTCCTTTCATCTTTGCCTTTCTGAGCATTCTGATTGTTGTTCTTGTTCTATGCTTGACCCTGTTGTTGATTGGCAGGGGCCTTCTGAGAATTGGAATTATACTGTTTAGGATACGGACATTCCCTGGAGAAATGACCGGACCTTCCACAATTGTAACATGGATAATTGTGACCCTGAGACGTTGGAGCATTGACACCAAGAGCATTTGTCTGTTGTGGATTCTGATAAGTTATAGCAGGATGGACATTTGATTGTTGCCCGGCTTGGAACTGCAGCAGACGATAAGGAGGATGATAATGGTTGACTGGATGATAGATTATCTTTTGCCTCTTTTGATTTCTACCAAAGCATCCAGACTACCCACTCTTTTTCTTCTTGATCTCCTTATGTTGTCGATACTTTTCCTCAGAAGCAATTGCAATATTTACTGCCTCATGATAAGTAACATTGGTACAGGTAGTCATCATTATTTGTAGCTTGGTATTCAGACCTCGCATAAACCATTTCTTTTTCTTAGCATCTGTGTTGACATGTTTAGATGCATACTATAATAGGTGATTGAATCTACCCACATACTACATAACCGTTTGGTCCCCTTGCTTCAAAGCAAAGAACTCATCCAACTTCATGGCCATCACTCTTTTTGGAATATAATGGGCTCTGAAGGCAGTATGGAACTTAGCCCAAGTTATTGGAATGCCAGCTAGTTGCATGGCTACTAGGTTTGCCCACCAAGCACCTGCTGCACCTCTAAGTTGCTGGGCGGCAAACATAGGTTTCTGCATCTTCGTGCATGGAATAAGATCAAATTTCTGCTCCATGGTCCGAAGCCAATCATTAGCTTCCAATGGTTCATCGGCCTTGGTAAACACCAGTGGTCTTGTATCTATGAAATCAACATATGTAGTTTCATGCCGATTATGATTGCGACCACGGTTTCCCTACATCATATTCTGATTACTCTAAGCTATCTCTTGAAGCAATCGAGCATTTTCAATATTCACATTGACAAGGGCGGTGATAGCATCAGCTAGATTTGGTGGAACTGGTGGTGGATCAGGAATATCGTCTTCATCTTATGAAGTACCAGGAATATGCGAACCCCGCGTACGACGCATCTGGTCATAACAAACCAAACTTAACTCACAAGCCTTTATTAAAAGATAAAAGAACTTACTACAATGCATTACACTGGTTCCACTTATTTAAACATAAGTCCACACCTACACAAGACTACTAAACTTAACTAGATCTCACTATTTACAATTCTACTCTTCTCCTCGACCACATCAAACTTCATGATCGATATCCATTCCAGAAACATTTCCGCCTTCATTATCACTTTCATCTACCATCACTAATTCTTCTGGATCTTCTTCTTCTTCCTCCTCAAGTTCATCATTGTCAGCAATGATGACACCAGGGTACATTTCATCGGCTTGAGGTTCATGATTTGGATCTAGGAGGTTGCTCAGCCTATGGACTTCTTCATGCAAAGTAGTATTATGTTCTTCTAAATCTTCTACATAGAATTCTAGCTCATGAGCTCTAGCTCTAGCTACATCTTCTCTATGCCAAGCTTCATTCCTTCCTTCCACCATACGAACTAACATACGTTCGTAGTTCTTGTGAGCGGTGGTAAGACACCCCAATCTATCTCGTAACTCACCCACATGGATGGCATCCATAGCCCTATCTCTAGTAACCTGAGCTAACTCTACTGTAAGCCTCTGTATCTCTGCCTGGGGATCAGGCCTAGAGCTGCTACTGCTAGCACCATCATTCCTAGGGGCAAGCTAGTGATGAGGAACTCCTTTCGGTCCAACGGACTTATGGGGCGTTATCTTGATACGAGCCATACTATAGAAAGCAAGATTAATCCAAATAAGACAATCTGATCAAAGTCTAAAGAGCAGCCAGGATGGATTACATAACTCAACCCAGACTCACTACCCAACCCAGACTTAGAGGTAAAGGAAGTAACAAGTGGATTAATCATGATGCATGAATCGTTCTTATGAACAAAAACATCAAAGCTTATAAGGTACATAACAATAGTTATTTTTATATAGGGCATAATAAGATTACTACTCCACCACACAAAGCCTCTTTAATCAATTAAGGAATGGTGAGAATGAAATAAGATAAGCTAGAAGCATTTTGGACCAAATTAACAAGTTATATTTATTTGTCCCAAATCATTTTGAAGTTTTTGTAAAACAATACAACAAAGACTTTGTAACGATCGCTCTAATACCATTCTGTGGCAGAACCTCCTAAATTATAGGACCCACATACACCTGTCACTATCCAACGACCTTTGACAACTATGCATATGTTCCTAGTAACTTAAGAAGACTGTCGGGTGTCCTCGAGGAACCCCGAATCATCCATGATTTCCAAGCAGGATCCCATTACAGAGTCATTGCAGTATTACAATATTTATTCAAATATCTACATCAGAGTAAAATAGCGGAAGTCTTACAATAACTTAGTTTATAAACCAGTTGTTTCAAACCTTACAAACTAAGTTCGATAATTATTACAAACCATATTAGTAGTGGAGTGGTATTATAACATAATACAAACACACAATATAAGTATCCTGCCCAAGGATCACACATTCACTTATCATCATCGACCTGAACAACAGTCATGCAGCACGGTCCAAAATAGACCTGCTCATGAGGCTCACCTGCAACAAGGGTCAATGAACCCTGAGTACAGAAGTACTCAACATGACTTAACTGAAATAAAACTGAGAAAACTCAGGAATGCAGGCTCAGGGATTAAAGGTATGGCTTTAGCAATAATCAAAGTTCTTTTGCGTAAAAGCTTCTAACAAGATTCTTTATATCAACATTTTATCTTCAAAAAGATCATATACAAAGTTGACATGATCCGTAATGAGATCATGAAGCTTCATATCCAACACTTTCTCAATCCATACTCAAGTTCCAGTTATTAACTACAATGATGAATAGAGAGTTGAGTCTCCATAACCGAGGAGCAACGATGATTCGAACTGATTAAACCCACCTAGGGATTCCAAACCACACGAAGGTCCCCGACCTACATATACCAACCTACCCTCAGGTCCCCTAAAACAAGAACAGGTCCGCGCCACCCGAGAATACAGTACTCCACCAATCCAGCCTCTTGCCATGTGGGTACACGCTATTCCCGCCATCTCTCCACTCCTAGTGCGTGAGTAGCCATTCTCATAATAGAATCACCAAGTTAAGGCTTACCGGAGTATGTGGTTAGTACTACAAAGTCTCATCTCTCATAGTTCAACAACGGACGGTTCTTAATCGACATAGGCGAAAGGAACCTGCTCACAAGACCTCCATGTCTTGTGGCTCTCACACACCGAGTCCGCCCGGTCTAGATTTATTATTCCACAAGCTCATATCACATGATAACATAAGTAACCAAACGTAACCAAAGATTCATTTAAAACTCACGAGTGATAGGTAATCACCTGACTTTTATCTGTCTAAGCATGGCTAAGCATAACTAGGCATTTATGAAGTAAAACTGGTAACAAGGTAGATATAGAAAAACAAGGTTGGTAATGCACCAATTAGGTTTCCACCGGACCCCTAATCACTTAATGCAGTATATAGAAGCAAAAGCGATAAAAACATGCAAAACACAAGGTAGGTTTAAATGCATCCGGGGCTTGCCTTGATTCATGGAAAAGTCAGGTTCCTGCGACGTTCCACAATTACCAGATCCGACCTCAACAGATGAATTAACTTCCTCCACAACTTGATTAACTACCACATGTTCACCTTCGTTCACTACACGTAGTAATAATGCCATGTTTAACGTGTTGCGAGATACAAAATATGATGCTCGATGATGGATGCAAAATTAACAACTTGAATACAACTTTCCTTCGCAGTACAGTTGCAAGTCAAACTAACTAAGCCTTTTTCATAACACATACTTCAATTGCCAAGGATCATTACCAACTAATGACCTAAGGTCATCACTCAATCCAGAATCCAAACAAAACCTAAACCATTAAAGGTTACTATTTGCTTTTATGAATTAATTATTTAATTTAAAATTATAAAATAAATCAACTTGTTCCAATTGAGCTCAAAATTTTTGTAAAGGTTCATCACATGATAACTAAGTGGCAAAACAATTTTCATAATTTTTGGATAATTAATTAAGCCTCGAAAAATCATGGAAACCCATTTATTAATTAATTGAGCAATTTTTATCACATTCAAAAAGTACTGAAAAACAACATTTCATATTTTTCTTAAATAATATACATCACAGAGAGGTCACAAAAATTTTCATAATTTTTGGAGCTCTAAATAAATCTACAAAAAAATAACAAATCACATCACTATTCATTCAAATCTGAAAAAGGAAAAATTTCATTTTGAAACACTGAGTCACTGACAATCCGACCCCACATGTCATCCCCTACCTCCCGTGCTGACCACGGCGACAACGGCTTTGACCAGCGAAATCTCACCGACGGCGAGATCACCGGCGACGACCAAGGTACTAGCATGATCACTATATCACGACGCATCGATTTGTGGCACCAGCGATACCAATTACGGACTGGACCAAGCACTACGCCGGCCATGATGGCCACGACTGCACGGCAGTGCTACGCTGGCGACAGGAGACCAGTAGTGGTGAAACAAACAACTCAGGAAGAACCAGGAGCTCACCCCAAACACGTTGAAGGCGTTGGACGAGCCGGAGGAACAATGGAGAGGCGGGTCAACGGTCACAGCGATCACGGCGGCGTGAACCACATCGGTGATGGCATTCTGGCGACTGCAGTGGTCAAAAGGATCAAACAACCGGTCATAAAGCAACACGAGATCAAGGCAAAGCTAGAGCCATGCTGAGCAAGGACAAAGACACACCATGGAGCTCCAGCCACGACGATGCGCACACCACGGTGAGGTTGCCGGCCACGGGGAAGAAAGGCATGCACCGCGGGTTCCCGGTGGAGTCAAGCTTCAAGGGTTGGTCTACTGGGTGTGCAAGGAGCAAGCGGAGCTTAGACGATGCTTTATCGAGGCTAGTTTGCGCTAAGGAGGCGATGCAAGCTCGACGGAGCTATGGCGGCGGCGTCGAGAAAAGCAGAGGAAGAGAAAAGAAGAACGACGGCGATGCTCTGGCTATAAAGGCCGACCAAGAAGCAAGAGGAAGCCACGATGTAGCCTTCTCCTCGCCAGCGCGACGTCAAAGATGGCCACGCGTGCGCTTGGAAGCAGAAAGAAGCTCACCGGCGGTGACAGCTACCCGACGGCACTGTTCCACTAAATTATGAAATTGTTACTCAGTTGAAAACACAAATTACTCCCAAATTTATGTAACAACTCAAAAATTTCCAAAAATAAAGTTGTTCAAAATTCAAAGTTCTACAACTTTGCTTTTATAACTACCCCCTAATTCGGTCTACATTTTGAAATGTAATTTTGAATTCAAATAGGGGACATTTAAAGAATCTCGCCTTTTCAAATTACTTCAAATTTTTCATAACAACTTTGAAAACTCCAAAAACAAACTTTGTATAACTTGACAAGCTCTACACTTTTGCTTTAAGGCTCAACCCCAAAATATGCTTAGATTTTGAAATGGGTTTTCAGGGTAGGATTTAAATACTGAAAATCAGGGTTTTCGGAAATTCAATTCAATACAAGGGATTTTAACTCAATTCAAGCCATGCAAGTCAACACATATAACATAAAGGTAAACTTGTTTTAGTGTATGCATATCAAAATTTTCACTAACACATGAATAATGTGCTATGCATATGATGACATGGTAGGTTTTATTATTTAAACACCCGAGGTGTTGCAACCACCTCGAGTATGTGAAAGAGTTGAGGTTTTTAACATGCTTGGTTCATATAAGCTTTTGACAATAAGAACAAAGGAGTTAGACAAGCTTATATGACACAAGCCAACATAATGTACCAAAAGATATGAAATAAGCATGAGTACAAGTAATAAAGCTCATTTGCATGTAAAACGCGAAAGCAAAGCAAATGAGTATAATACAAGTGATATGACATATAAAAGATTCAAAGTAGAGAGCACACATGTCACATATCACAATCACGTAGATATCACTATCACAAAAATATAGTTTGATGCATAAAAGTAAACACCCTAATGCATAATAGTGTATCACACATAAAAACCAAATATAATAGAATACTATGCTCCCCTTAAGTCGCTCCCTAAGTCTAACATACTCGATCCCTCTCCCCCTTTGGCATCAAACACCAAAACCTAAGGGTCGGTCGGCGAGGCTGCATCGGACGAGTCGGGCACTGAGGTACGAGGAGCGAGCTTGAACTGTGTGCCACCATCATCTGACCCTAAGCTCTGAGCTATCTAACCTTGTGTAACTAGAAGCGATGCTGAAGCGGTCTGGGTTAGATCAGGGACTAGAGCGGCCGTAGACTGTGTAGGTATCACTAAAGCAGGTGGCTCTAATGATGTAATAGAAGAAGGGAGCATTTCTATAGCCTCGGTAATAGGTGCAACTGTAGAAGGACCTGGGACATATAAATATGGCGGAGTAGGCTACCCTATCAACTCACTGAAAGTCGCTCCAAGGCTCCTGGAGACTGAAGTATCTAGCACTAGAAGTGAAGAAGTCTGAGCCGATGTGAAGTCTATCTAAAAAGGTGTGAACTGCGGGGCTAGCACCGGCGAGGCAAACCACTAGGACACCTACTCTATAGGTGAAGCAAACTGTGCTAGTGGCTGTCCCTGACTCTGAAGCCCACTAGGCTGTAAAGCTGGAGTCATAGAAGTGGTGGCAGGCTGACCAGGCTATGGCGAAGGAGCCCTAATAGCTATCACAACATGCTGTATAAACCCAAGTAGCTGCTGCTGCATGAGAAGCTGCTGCTGATGTATGGCCTACTATGTGCTGCTGGATAGCCTGCTACTATCGCTAGAACTCATCCTGCCTAGTCTGAAACTAAGCAAAAGTGGCAGCTATCTCCTAAGCCTGATGAGCCTGATCCTGCCTCATCCGCTCAAGTATGGCAAGTAGAGCGGGGTCTGTTTGTGGTGTAGGTGGAGCTAAACTGGAACTACTAGCCTCATGGTCATGTCGACATGGAGGCATCTGAGGCATAGGCTGGTAGTCATCATTTAAGCTATCACTAGGGTCACTTGCAATAATCCCCTCCTGCTGAGCATCAAGCTTTTCCTCCTCTATAGCTGCTATGCTCTTGATGGTTTGATCCTGCTGAGCTACAGTCTCTGGCACCTCTGGACATCGACTTGGCTGGCTAGGTGTCCTCACTACACTATGACGGATCATCTGAGTCATGTTGTATGTAAAGAACTCTGTAGTAGCACCACTATACTTTGCCAACATAGGTGGCCTCACAGTAACTGCCCTATGGATCAGGAATGTAACCCAGTGAGCATATGGTAGCTACCTATGACCCTTGAACCCCTCTGTAATAGTATCCTCCATCTCTGATAGAAGGAGATCCCAAATGTTAAACACCGTCTGCTGCATCAGAGAGTTTAGTAACCATAACTATATGCGAGTCAAGCCCTCATGACACCCCATCCTCGGAAGCAGTGTCCTCCTCATAATAGAATCCAACACTCTAGCTGTAGGAGTGAGATCACTGGGTGTCCTACTCGACCCCTCACCGAATGGCTCTGTAAAACAATGGCGGACTAGATCTGTGGGGGGCACAAGACCGCCATAAGGGTGTCTAGGAGGCGTTGTCTATCCATAGCAAACCTCATGTAGCTAGATGGGCTGCTCCTAAAGTCTGAGTATCTCTCTGACCCTAGTGCTTGTTAGCCTATAATCTCTGCCTCTGAATGCAAAATGTATAAATCTATGCTGCGGGTCAATCCAGAGTGTAGCATAGAACAGACGGACCCAAAATGGAACATATAAGCCTATCCATCCAAGTAAATCTGTTAGCCCTAACAGGTAAGATAGGTAAGGGCAAATATGCTCTCTAACTGCTGCTACAATGGTCTTAATGTTGCACACCCTCTGAGATCTAAATACTGCCCCACTATTAAGATATGCATTATAAAAGTCTTCCTGCAGAGGTGTGTAGAAACCCTCTAAAGCACGCTCATCCCGCCTTGGTGGAAACCACTGCTCAAAGTCCACAAATCTAAGCTGTTGCACCTACTTGGCCATGGCGGCCCTCAAATCCAAGTGAGTTACTGGAGGCAGACCCTATGGTCTAGGCGGTGGGCAAGAACCCCTTCGTTGTGTCTCTAACCTTGGTGTGACTAGAGCATGGGTATGACTAGAGTGGCAAAGCTGTGGCTGATGTGCTTGCTCTGTCTCCTCGTCTTGCTCTCCCTCCTGAGTCTGCTTTGTTGGCTATGGCTACTGCTGAGGCTCCCCCTGAGACTGTCTCTCATCAATAGCAACATACCATCCTCCAACCATGAGGGTCCCAGCTAGACCACCATGACGGTGCTCAACCTGCTCAAGTGCAGCCCTCATAGATAGAGAAAGCTGATCTGCAATAACAACACCACTCCAAGCTCCTCCTCTCTCTATGTGCTCTACGGCCTCTGCAACTACGGTTGCTCTCGCTGTATCTGCATCAGGGTACTTATGCTTCCTCATCGCTAGCTTCTTTGTTGCCTTGCCTTTTGCATCTGTAGGCTAGCGAGGTGGGGGCCTCGGATCCTCATCACTGGGACCACTTCTGGCATTCTTGACACGAGCCATCTGATGGATCTGAAAAGAATAACTGTCGCTGATGAAGATCAACAACCAACTGTCACTTCTCAGGCTTGGCCTCGATTCGTACTCGTGAGCTTGGCCCTGAGTTAACTAACAACTTCCAATTGGACCACAATGGCACCGACTCGCTGCATGATAGAATAAATAGGATATACAAATAAATACAATATATCTAGAGATATGAAACCCTAAGAAAGCAAGCAATGGATACAAAATTGGAAATGAGGGCTTGCTACCTGACGAACCGATGAACCGTAAAGCAGAGGAACGACATGTGGGGAACCACCGGGAATCCTAGGGTTAGGGTATGCTGGTCGGCGTGGATCGGCCATGGAGATCCAAAGTGGGCACTGGAGATGCTTGTGAAGGCGACAGGGATTCCGGCGAGGCACTGGTGGCGGCGCTGGCGATGCTGGTAGTGCTTAGGGCACGAGCTCGGTGGCGACTGGCGTGGTGGCGGTGCTGGAGCAGAGCACAATGGCGTGGGATTGCTGCGGGCGACAGCGGGTAGTGCTAGGGCATAGGCATGGCAGTGGCGCTAGAGCTGCATAGGCGCGCTATTTGGTAGCGTAGGCAGGGCGCGGCGATGCTGACGCGGGGAGGCACTGGCACAGGCAACATTGGCATGGGAGCAGGGCACTAGAGAAGATGCGATGGCTAGGGCACAGTGTGGTGGCTTGGGATGGTGAAGATGGCGTGGATGCGGCCTTAGGTCACGGTGGTTAGATTGTATGGGTGGCCCTCGATGAGACAGAAAAGGAAACGAAGAAGTCCTGAAACCGCCCATTTTCTACTGATCGAACGCTTTGGTGGTAGTGACTGGACGCTACCCCCAGCATCCGGTCGATTCTAGAGAGGTCCAAAACCCCTGAAATCACGATCAGACGCGTCCGGTGAACCCAAACCAAACGCAGACAGAGTCCGGTGCAAGCAGTCTCCTTTGTCTTCGATCGACCGGACGTTGGATCACCATCTGACCGGATGTTGGGAAAGCACTGTTTCAGCATCCGGTCACTCCTTCTCAGCAGCAGTTCACCCTGACTAGACGCTGGACTTCAGAGTCTGGCGTAGCATCCGGTCACTCTTTTTCTAGCAAATCTTCAAAGTCCTTCGTGCTGCCTGTTCCCAATCAAGTCCCAACTTCAGTAAGATCCAAATAAACACCAATTGGGACTAATGTGAGTGACCTTTCTCAAACCCTCAAAATTTTCAAAATATTTTGCCTTAGGCTATAATTCTTTTTAAGAAAATAGGCAATAAGAAGGCAATTTAAGATAAATGATAAAGCAACATTCATGCATATGCAATGCAATACTTGAGAGTAAATCTAGTTGCTTGTCAAGTTTGATCCAAGGTTAAGCTTCTTCACACGCTTTTCGGTGGTTATCTTGACCATGTTAGACAAGCCCTATATGCATTACCATAAAGAGTAAACATGTTGTATATTACAATGCAATGCAAGGGACAACACAAGCTCATTTTTAGTGAAGTTACTAAAATCAAGAACATTGATCTCATTTCGCAATCAACAAAAAGTCACCTCATCTAGCGGTTTAGTAAAGATATCCACCAATTGATCCTTGGTCCTTACACCTTCTAATGAAATATCATTCTTTGCAACATGATCTCTAAGAAAGTGATGGCAGATATCAATGTGCTTGGTGCGTGAGTGTTGAACCGAATTATTTGCAAGTTTTACTGCACTTTCATTGTCGCATAAAAGAGGTACTTTTTCTAGAACTACACCATAGTCTAGCAAAGTTTATTTCATATAAAGAATTTGTGCACAACAAGCACCCACGGCAATGTATTCCGCTTCGACCATGGACAAGGCCACACTATTTTATTTCTTGGAGGACCAAGACACAAGTGATCTACCAAGCAAATGGCACCCTCTGGATGTGCTTTTTGTGGGGGTATGGCCCCCGGTATCCTCAAGACAAGACATGCATGGTGCTGCTCGGTGTGCACCGCAAGACATTATATAGTACCAAATAGGCTACTTTACTTGTAACCCTACCTCCTCCAGAGTATATAAGGAGAGGTAGGGGTCCCCTAGTGGGGAGGATCTATCAGATCTCATTGACATATAGCAATACAATTAGACGCGGGACGTAGGTATTACGCCTTCACGGTGGCCGAACCTGGATAAAACCTCATGTCTGTCTTATGTCACCATCCGTTCGTAGCTAGCGCACCTGTCTACTGATAATCTACTACCTTGGGCATATTCCTAGGTAGACTGCCAACCATATTTTGTCGATAGTGGCATGCCAGGTAGGGAGTGTGCGTACTGCTCTCCAGACGAACAAGATGGTCATCATCCCCGGTTCCATGGCTACGCCGAACAACCTCACATTCACCATCGGCTAGATCACCTAGACCACTAGCTCCAACAACTTCATCACCATGACCACAGAGGAGGCACAGATCCAATCTGCGTTGACCACTGCTTCACCAGCATCAGCTATGGCTCCGACCACATTAGATCTGGCTCCAGCCACACTAGCATCGTCTTCAGCCATGCCAACAACCCGTCGTTCGCTTCCTCACTACAAAGGGAGGCAGATCGACAACATCGACTTGCTCGACTCCATCGATCTAGACGACGTCACCCGGACTACTTACTCTAACCACCTACCGCGTCGCAATGATGATCACCGTGAAGAATAGCGCCGTGACAACCATGATTGCCGCCATGATGACAGTTCAGAAAGCTCGAGTGTCGGGCAACTTTGTCAATGCCAACCAGATAATGCCATACGCCATCGACCAGATGTTCTATCTAAAGCTAAGTGATGCTTTAATATTTTTCTAAATATTCTCCAATCTTCGTATATCACCATAATGTTTCTTCGAGCTATTTTCTCTATGTTTGCTCTCCAAACATTTTTCTTTCATGTATACCATCTTAAAGATGACATACAAGTAAGCCTAAGGCGAACCCTCGAACAGTCATGTTGATGCTCGGATGCCTCCAGAGACGGCCCTGTCTCTGTCTCCTCCCTACACGTGCACGAGCGTCTGCCCTCTGCGTTATGGGTGGTCGGCAGTGTTCCTTGGTCACGCCTGTTCCTCCTACATGGGCACAGGCTCCGCGCTCGATGTTATAGACTATGGGCTATCTAGGGCTAGAGACTCAGCTACACACTAATTGTTTGGACGGTTTATATTAAACATAAATATATTTTCACGCCAACTGATCGCCGAACTGCATACGCCATTTCATCACCATTGCTAATTTTTCTCCAGAGTTTGTTTATTTTTAGATCATGTACTACCCATTCTATGTGTTTGTATTGTAGGATCATCATCCACCTGGTGCCCGTACTTCTCCACCGATCAACTGGTCGGACCACTTGGCTCATGGACTCCGTCGCCGACCAGTTGATCAAACTGATCGCCAGCGATGCCGGTTACTCCTCGGCCCATAGATTCTTCATGCTCGAGGACTAAGTGGGCACACTTCACCGCACGGACATCGTTAGCTACGTCGGTGCTCGGACCTCACCGCCTACACCGGGGACTCCTCGGTGCTCGGACCTCGCCACCTACACCAAGGACTCCTCGGTGCTCGGACATCACCGCCTACGCTGGGGACTCCTCGGTCCTCGGTGCTCAGACATCGTCAGCGACACCAGGGACTCCTCGCTCCTCGGTGCTCGGTCATCGCCAGTGACACCGGGGACTCCTTGCTCCTCGGTGCTCGGTCATCGTCAGTGACGCCGAGGACTCCTTGCTCCTCGATGCTCGGTCATCGCCAGTGATGCTGAGGACTCCTTGCTCCTCGGTGCTCGGTCATCGTCAGCGACACTGGGGACTCCTCGCTCCTCAGTGCTCAATCATCATCAGCGACACCGAGGACTCCTCGCTCCTTGGTGCTCGGACATCGTCAGCGATGCCAGGGACTTCTTGCTCCTCGATGCTCGGTCATCGTTAGTGACACCGGGGACTCCTCGCTCCTCGGTGCTTAGACATCGTCAGCGATGCCAGGGACTCCTCACTCCTCAGTGCTCAGTCATCGCTAGCGACGCCGGGGACTCCTCGCTCCTCGGTGCTCGGTCATTGTCAGCGACGCTGGGGACTCCTCGCTCCTTGGTGCTCAAACCTCACCGCCTATGTCGAGGACTCCTCGGTGCTCGGACGTTGCCGCCTACACTGGGGACTCCTCGCTCCTCGGTGCTCGGACATCATCAGCGACGCTGGGGACTCCTCGCTCCTCGGTGCTCGGTCATCGCCAGTGATGCCGTTGACTCCTCGCTCCTCGGTACTCGGACCTCGCCAGCTATGCTGGGGACGTCTCGCTCCTCAGTGCTCGGTCATTGCCAGCAACGCCGTTAACTTCTTGCTCCTCGGTGCTCGAACATCGCCGCCTATGCTGGGGACTCCTCGCTCCTTGGTGCTCGGTCATCGCTAGCGATGCCAGGGGCTCCTCGGTGCTTCCTTGGTGGTCGGATCTTGCTACGTCTCATCGATGTGCTATCAAGCTGCTCCATGCTATTCGGATCAGGGTGCTGGTCTTGGGCAGCATGTCTAGGGTCTTGATATGCGCATGTCAGACAACGTGGACAAGCTTTTAGACTTCTTTTTCTTTGACCATGCTACAAGATTCATTCTTCATCTTCCAATAGGCTCGGGGACTAAGTGGGCACACTTCACTTTGTGGTGAATGTGCTTGTTCTCATCTCGAGGCTACGCCTAGGGACTGGCTGCTTGCTTGGCTGGTTTTCTACTTTCTAACCCTGGCACCATGCGACTACGTCACCTACTATTAGGCTCAGGGACTAGCTATGGAGGTATGGCCACCGGTATCCTCAAGACAAGACATGGACCGCACCATCAGAGGTGGCCCGGCCCACAAGATCAAGGCGTGCATGGCGCTGCTTGGCGTGCACCGCAAGACATTGTATAGTACCAAATAGGCTACTTTACTTGTAACCCTACCTCCTCCAGAGTATATAAGGAGAGGTAGGGGTCCCCTAGTAGGGAGGATCTATCATATCTCATTGACATACAGTAATACAATCAGACGTAGGACATAGGTATTACGCCTTCACGGTGGCCGAACCTAGATAAAACCTTGTGTCTATCTTGTGTCACCATCTTGTTTGTAGCTAGCGCACCTGTCTGCCGATAATCTACTACCTTGGGCATACCCCTAGGTAGACTACCAACCATATTTTATCGACACTTTTTCTATCCACTTTGCAACCAACATAATCCGAATCGGAATAGCCAACTAATTCAAATATAGCTCCTTTGGGATACCAAAGGTCAATGCTTGGTGTGTGCTTAAGATACCTAAGGATTCTTTTAATGGTAATTAAATGAGTTTCCTTAGGATTAGCTTAAAATCTAGCACACATACACACACTAAACATGATGTTGGGCCTAGATGTGGTTAAATATAACAGGCTACCAATCATAGAGCAGTAGAGAGTTTGATCAACCATATTACCTCCCTCATCTAGGTTGAGATGTCCATTAGTTGGCATTGGTGTCTTGATTGGCTTACATTCATCCATCTTGAATCTCTTGAGAAGATCATTTGTATATTTCTCTTGAGAGATGAAAATCCCTTCTCTCGAGAGATGAAAATCTCTTCTCTCATTTACTTGACTTGAAAACCAAGAAAGAATGTAAGCTCTCCAATCATTGACATCTCAAGCTACTTCAACATCAATTCACCAAACTCTTTGCAAGAATCTTCATTTGATGATCCAAAGATAATATCATCAACATACACTTGACAAATGAAGATATGCCCATCAAGCTTCTTGGAGAATAGTGTGGTGTCGACCTTCCTAATGGTAAAGCCCTTCTCAATGAGGAAGTCCCAAAGACGCTTATACCAAGCTCTTGAGGCTTGCTTAAGCCCATATAACACCTTCGACAACCTATAAACATGATTAGGATATCTACGGTCTTCAAACTCGGGAGGTTGATCAACATAGACTAGTTCATTAATAAAGCCATTTAAAAATGCACTTTTCACATCCATTTGATATAGTTTCATTTCATGATGTGAAGCATATGCAAGGAGGATACGAATGGCTTCTAGTCTTGCAACCGGTGCAAAGGTCTCTCCAAAATCCAAACCTTCAACTTGAGAGAACCACTTTGCAACTAGTCTTGCCTTGTTCCTCACAACAATGCCTTGATCATCTTGCTTGTTGCAAAACACCCACTTTGTTCCAATGACTCTTGCACCTTTTGGTCATTCTTCAAGAGTCCAAACTTCATTGCGGGTGAAGTTGTTTAACTCTTCATGCATGGCATTTATCCAATCTGGATCTTGAAGAGCTTCTTCTACCTTAGCAGGCTCAAAACAAGAGACAAAAGTGTGATGTGCAATAAATGAAGCAAGTTTTTGTGAGCTAGTCATTACACCTTTTGATGGACTTCCTATAATGACATCTTGTGGATGATCTTGTAGTAGAGGTGTGTTTCTTCTGTTGACCACTTGAAGAGGAGGTTGTGGAGCATCAACATCTTGTGCTTGTACAACCATTTGATCATGGGAGACATGAGTGTCTTCATTTTCTACTCTCCCATCTTTATCACCATCTTGTGGCACATTTGATGAAGAAGGTGAATCAATTACTTATACATCATCTTCATCATCTTTAGGCTTAATGTCTCCAACCAGAATGTTCTTCATAGCCTCCCTCAATGGTTCATCACCTACATCATCAAGATTCTCATGTGCTCCTTGGGAGCCATTAGATTCATCAAATTCCACATCATATGTTTCTTCAACCAAGCCGGTGGCATGATTAAATACTCTATATGCTTTGGACTTTGATGAGTAACCAACAAGAAAACCAATATCACAATGTCTTTGAAACCTCCCTAGATGTTGCCGCTTCTTGTAGATGTAGCATTTGCAACCAAACACCCTAAAGAAGGAGACGTTCGGCTTCTTCCCATTGAGCAACTCATAAGGTGTCTTGTCGAGAAACTTTTGAAGGAATAGGTGGTTGGATGCATAGCATGCAGTGTTGATAGCTTCTGCCCATAGAGCTTTAGGGGTGTTGTACTCATCTAGCATTGTTCTTGCAAGAGTGATCAATGTCCGGTTCTTTCTCTCAACTACACCATTTTGTTGAGGAGTATATGTTGCGGAGACCTTATGCTTGATCCCAACTTCATCACAATAGGCTTGAATGTTTGTGTTGTCAAATTCCTTCCCATTGTCACTTCTAATCTTCTTGAGCTTCACTTCAAACTCATTTTGTGCTCTCTTGGCAAACTTCTTGAAGCAAGATGCAACTTCGGATTTGTCATGAAGGAAGAATACCCATGTGTATCTTGAATAGTCATCAACAATCACAAGACAATAACGATTTCCTCCCAAACTCTTGTATATTGTTGGTCCAAATAAGTCCATGTGAAGGAGTTCTAGCACTCTTGTGGTTGACATGAAAGCTTTTGTTGGATGAGTATTTGCAAGTTGCTTGTCAGCTTGACATGCACTACAAAGCTTGTCCTTCTCAAACTTCAACCCTCTCACCAAATCATTCTTCATTAGCTTCTTGAGTGAGCTTATCCCAACATGAGCAAGTCTTCTATGCCATAGCCACCCAAGTGTTGTTTTGGTGAATAGGCATGTTTTCAAGTTAGCATCTTCGGAGGTGAAATCCACTAAGTATAGGTTGTTGTATCTAAATCCTTTGAATATCACTTGATCATCATCCTTCTTAGATACAACAACTTTCTTCTTGGTGAACAAGCATTGGAAGGCAAGATCACACAATTGTCCAATGGATAGCAAGTTAAAGCTCAATGAAGCAACATAGAGCACATTTAAGATAGAATGATCATTTGATATTGTCACTTTGCCCAATCCTTTAACCTTGCCCTTAGAATTATCTCCAAATGTGATTCTTTCTTGTCCATCTATTTCTTCATCTAGTGAGGTGAACATACGAGGATCACTGGTCATATGTTGTGAGCAACCACTATCAATAACCCAATGACTTCCACTGGTCTTGTAGTTCACCTACACACAAGAGATCAAGCTTTAGGAACCCAAACTTGTTGAGGGCCCTTCACCTTCTCAACAAGTGATTTTGCAACCCAAATTTTCTTAGGCCTATTATTGTTTGGAGGTTCTAAGAACATGACTTTCATCTTTCCACTAGAATCCTTTCTAAGCATGTAATGAGCATTGAAGGCAAAAGTCTAGCATGCTTGGGCAAGGGTTGTGGTGGTGGAGTTTGGCACTCATGGGCAAAGTGGCCTTCTTGTCCGCACTCAAAACACTTCTTTGGCTTTGGCTTTTGTTGTTGTAGAGCTTGAGCCTTCTTCTCTTTGTTTGCCATGTACCCAATGCCACTTCTATCTATCTTCATGATGGTGTTCATTAGTAGCTCACTTTGAAAATGCTTGCCTCTTATGAACTTGCTCAATCCAATCTTGAGATGCTCTTTTTCCAACTTGAGCTTCTTGTTCTCTTCCTTGAGAGCATCATTATTTTTCTCTTGCTTGAGCTTCTTGTTCTCTTCTTTGAGCTTCTCATTCTCAAGAATCAAGTCACCATCATGATCACTAGTTTCAAGCACTATGGTGTTGGTGGTCTTGAGCTCTTCAAGATCTTTCTTGAGTTTTTCATTGTCATTCTTGAGCTTGACAAACTTATCATAATCATTGGCCTCAACCATTTGCTTGCCCTTGCTACTAGAACTTTGCTCAATGCTCTCAATGATCAAATTATCACATGATGTAGCTATATCAATCTTAACAACATTGTTAGTAGCATCATTTGGCTCATTGGATAGAAATTCTTGAGCAATGACAAGATTATCATGATTAATCTTAAGAGTAGTATATTCTTCTTTTAGCTTGTTGTGGCTAGTGATGAGCTCTTTGTGCATCCCCTCAAGTTTATCATGTTTATCTTTAAGCTCTTTCTTAGAAGATTTGAGCTCCTTGAGTTTGGATGATATAACATCATTTGCTTCTCTAAGCTCAACACTAGCCTTTTCGGCTATATCACATTTTGCTAAAAGTGAATCATTCTTAGCCTCTAGTTTTTCATTCTTAGCTCTACTCTTTCTAATGATCTTAGTGTATTGATTTAGCAATTTAACAAGATCATCATAAGGTGATTCATATTTATCATCATCACTATCGCTATCATCATTGCTAGCATGTTCATCACCACTACTATCATCATTTGATACCTTGCGATCACCCTTGGCCATAAGGCATAGGTGTGTAGGGGATGATGGCGGTGGTGGTGGTGAAGATGATGAAGAGTCAATAACAATGGCGGCCACCTTCTCATTGTCACTATCATCATCGGATGAGCCACTAGATAAATGAATGTCCGTGAGCCAATCACCGATGATGTATGCCTTTCCACTTTTCTTCTTCTTGTGGAAGTCCTTCTTCTTGCCATCTCTCTTCTTGTGTGGCTTTTTTTTTCTTCTTCTCATCTTCTTCTTCAATGCTTGAGTCATCTTTCTTGTCCTTGTATTTGTTCTTATACTTGTCTTTCTTGGGCTTTGTGCATTGATGTGCTAGATGACCAAGTTCTCCACAATTGTAGCATTCCATCTTGGAGATTGGCTTCCTTCTAGAGCTTGTGAAGAACTTGTTCTTCTTGCCATCGAACTTGATGCCACCCTTGTTGAGCTTCTTTAGCATCTTGGTGGTTCTTTTCACCATGAGAGCAAGGCTTGCATCATCAACTTCATCATCACTTGAGCTCTCATACTCAAGCCTTGCTTTGCCCTTCTCTTGGCTAGCTTTGAATGCTAAGTCTTTTTCTTTCTTCTTAGTAGAGGATGAGCCATCTTGTGGTGTGATATGCATGTACATCTCATGAGCATTGATCTTTTCTAAGATTTATGTTGGTGTAGCGGTGGAAAGATCACCTTGATGAAGCACAGTCACAATATGCCCATATTTGTCAATGGGAAGGACACTCAAGATCTTTCTTACAACATCAGATGGTTGCATTTGAGTGAGTCCAAGCCCATTGACTTCCTCTACAAGAACATTCAAGCATGAATATATTTTATTAGCACATTCTTTAGGAAGCATCTCAAAAGAGTTAAGCTTTTTCATGACAAGATGATAGCATTCCTCACTCTCACTCTTTGTTCCCTCATGAAGCACACAAACGTCCGACCATAGTGTATGGGCATCTTTGTGGTTACTCACCTGGTTGAACACATCTTTGCAAAGGCCTCTAAAGATGGTTTTTCGAGCCTTTGCATTCCATTTTTCATAATTCACCTCATCACCTTGTAGGTGTGTAGCATCCTGAGGTTTTGGGAAGCCTTGTGAGGCGGCTTTAAGTATTCCAACATCTAGAGCTTTTAAATATGCCTCTATGCGGATTTTCCAATATGGAAAATCATCCCCCTCAAAGATAGGAGGAGGTCCATCCCTATGAGACATCTTTCTCTAGGCGGTTAAGCCTAAATACGTGAGCACGAGGCTCCGATACCAATTGAAAGGATCAAGATGCCCAAGAGGGGGGGTGAATTGGGCTAATTCTAAATTTCTTTGCAATAATTAAGTCCTATGGTTAGCCCAATTAACCCCTTGTGCCTAGAAAGTATTTCTATTGATCTACCATATAAAAGTTTAGCAACCTATGTTCCAATCCTACTCTAGCATGGCAATTCTATGAATGTAAAAAACAAGAATTGAATTGCTCAAAGTAAATGCTCAAAGTAAAGAGAGAAGGAGGAACACGGTGATGTTTTGCCGAGGTATCGGAGAGTCGCCACTCCCCACTAGTCTTCGTTGGACCACCCATGCAAGGGTGTAGCTCCCACTTGATCCTCGCAAGGATCAAGTGCTCTCTACGGGTTGATTTTTTGATACTCCGTCATGGTGAATCATCCACAACCGCTCACAACTTGAGTTGGGTCATCCACAAGCTCTGTTGGATGATCACCAAGCTCCCAATCACCACCAAGCCGTCTAGGTGATGGCGATCACCAAGAGTAACAAGCACAAACTCTCACTTGACCACAACAAGCCTAATGAGAAGGGTGGATGCACACTTTGCTACTCTTGCTTTCACTAATGAGGGCTCTCTTTGAGATTCTCAAATCTCAATCACCACATTAGGACCTTGCTCTTCTTGGCACTCACAAAGGTGTTTCTCAGCTGTTGGAATGAGTAAAAGTACTCCCACACACGAATGGAGGAAGTATTTATAACCATGGCTGAAAAACGAACCATTATGTGCCTCTGCGGGGTGACCAGATGCTCCGGTCAGTTCTCCCCAAGCTCTAGTGTTTAAGTGGTGACCAGACATGTCTGGTCATGATTTTCCCTCTCTAGAACCTTACTGGAGTTGACCAGATGCTGTGACTCAGTGTCCGGTCACACCAGATGATTTCACCTTGATCAAATGAACTGACCGGACTCTGCGCCAGCGTCTGGTCACTCTGGAGCCAGCGTCCGATCAGTATTTGACCCTCCATTCACTTCCAACTTTTGATCATATGTGAATGAAGTTAGCTCCAATGGATCTAAGGGTTTCTTAGGAGCTACCTAATGCTAGATTAACAAGTGTGCACCACACCTAACTCACTAGACTCACCTAGGTCAAGCTACCCATCCATACCCCCCTTAATAGTATGGCCAAAGGAAAAACAAAGTCCTAAACTACTCTAAGTGTCTCTTCCACTCCAATCGACAGTTAGAACTAGTCCATCCTTAACCTTGCCATTCATCCTTTGAAAACCAAAATGATTTCCATCATAGGGGCATGACCGTAATGATAGCCCAATCGATCTCCATTACCATGACCTAACTTAATTGCCTCTGCAAAATACACATTAGTCATAGTAATCATGTATTGTCATTAATAACCGAAAGCCAACTAGGGGCCTAGATGCTTTCATTCCTGACCATTTTCATCCCTAGCTTCAGCTGCTGCTATGTACTCGGCTTCTATTGTTGTTAATGAAATGCACTTCTATAGCTTTGATTTCCATGACACTTCTCCCCCCTACAAATGTCACCAAGTATCCCGGTGTGGACTTCCTTGAGTCCTTATCTCCAGCATAATTTGTATTTGTATAGCCCTACAATATAGGATCACCATTTCCAAAGCATAAACACATCTTGGAAGTGCCTCTGAGATACCTGAGGATCCACTTTACTTTAGCCTAATGTGCTTCTCCTGAATTGCTCATGAACCAGCTAACAACCTGTAACACCCTCGGTGTTACACTGTAAATCTTTTGCTAAAACACCGCATAGCATCATGTTTATGTGATAGTGTTTGTAAAATAGTATGTAAATCAATTTCTGTAACTCGAAATGATCGTCAGAAATGCGAAACGAAAGTTACATTTCATAGTCAAGTTTTATTACTTAGGGTTCTAAATCAATTTTTATTAAGCGAAAATGCTATAGAACGCATATACGGAATTTTAATAAAGTTAGAAGTACAAACCGGGTAGGTGATGATGAAATACTTGAGGTCACGAAGGGAATTTGCTAGCTAGTATACCGAATAGTTTGGAAATCGAGTTTGACGTGAATTCGATCAGGACTGAGTAGGTTTCGTAAGTTTGAAAAGTGGTTTGACAAGGCTAAGTTTGACAATTTTTATAGAATAATCAGGTTAAGGTGTGATGGGGTATTAGGGCTTGTTTTAGTAGCTTAACATGCCCTCTCGAGTATGAAATAGGTGGTTTAGTAATTGAATCATCGAATTAGGTTTTTGGGATGCTTTAAAAAGCATGCATGGCACGTTTTGAGCCAAGTTCCACGCGTGGATGCGGTCACCATGCCCTGTGCCATTGACAGCGTGCCGGCCATGCACGCACATGTGTCTAGGCATGCTCGACTGGTCCTGGTGGCTGGCTGCCTAGGCATGCAACTGCTCCTCCCTACTGCTGGGTTGCACGCTGTGGCTGACGTTACTGCTGATGCTCTGGTGGTTGCCCGTGTCGCTCCATGCTAGCTCTGCTCTGCTTGGCATCGTCACACTGGCTTCGCATCACCATTGACGCACCAGGCCATGTTGCATGACCAGAGCATGTACACTCCCACACCGTGCACCGCCGTGCTCGGTAGGCCCGATGCCCTAGCTAGTCCGCTGCTGCCTAGCCACCTACCTCACTGAGTCATCGGCATGCTATAGCATTGCGTCGTGTCTGCCTGTGCCGCTGCATCACCACCATCCCATCACTATGCTGCACCACGTTGTCACCGTCACATCTGCCTGAGTCTTTGCGTCGCTGCCATCGTAATTTAGTGCATGTGGCCCTGCTGAGGCCACCGCTTGTCGTTCGCCATTAATGGCACCATGACCGCGTGGCTACGCTGCCACCGCCCACATGTGGGTTTGCCCCCTCTCTTGGCTACACTGGCTTGGAATGACTACTCGGGTGCGGTCATCATGTCCTGCCAAGGCTCAGGCCAGCAGCCGGACCCCATTCCCTTCTTTTCCCCTCCTTCCTCTGCTACCAGGCCACCCTAGCCGTGCCTTTAATCCGGTATGGTGAGGTCCCATCCTTTCAATTCAACGTGTGTTCAGCTCTGTCTTCTAGCCAGCTAGCCAACTGGCCCGCACCATGTAGCATCGTACCTTGGCAAGCTCCAATTTGGAGCCAATGCCCGTCATCACAACATTAAAGGCTTAGACGCCGTTGTTGAGGGCTGTACCCGCTGGGTCCTCCTGAGTCCAATTAGTTGCACCCCCTGCCTCGCCTCATAGTCCTCTACCCTGTGTGCACCCCAAGTTGTAATGCTACTGCCTGTCCAGTGCCGTTGACGCGGTTGCTCCACCGCGGCCATCGCCATGCTTACCGTGCGCGCATGGTCATACTCACTCGGCCCGTTCCTGATCAAGCCATCATGTCTAGTAGGTTTTGGGTGAGTTGCTGATGCCCATCCTCTGGTCCTTTCTTCTTGGTTGTGCCTGAGCTCAAGGGAAATGGCCACCACCATAGCAGGAGGCCCGCCACCATGGAGGAAACTCAGAACCGTGTCTCTGTTCATTGCTTCATTGCCCATCACCTCGCATGTCTTTAAGGTGAGCATCGGCTCACTATTGGGGGCGGGGAGGGGCTAGGCTGGCCGGCATGACCGCCCTATGCCAACATCGCCGTGCTAGTGTGTGTGCGGGTGCCCGAGGATGTGGTCGTGGTAAAGAAACTTTGTCCCAAGGGTTTATCTGTAAAATAGCTGACTATAGGAATAGTGTCATGGGTCTCAGGGTGATTCATTGGTAGGTCAAGGATGTTTTCGTAAAACAGCCGAGGCGCGTGGACCTTCCCGTCGAGGGCCACTATCGCATGGTTGGGCCATGCCCGCATGGGCCACACTAGTGGGCTGCGCGTGCTTGCGTGCTACATGGACATGGGCCGCACCACGAGTTAGTGGGCCGCGAGTTGAATTCAGTTTTCTTTTTCCAGTGAATTAGTAGATGCTTTTCTAAATTGAATTATGAGTTGATCTTTGGAAAATGATAGTAAATATTGTAGGTATCCAAAAATAGTGAAACAAAATTTGTTAGGTTCAGAAAAATGTTATCTATTTGTTGGTATAGTTAGTTTACAGTTAGCTATGATATTGATAGATTCATTAATTCATTTAGGAAAGATTAGTATTATTTAGCTTAATATTTGTAGGAATTTTTGTGGCACATTGGTGATAGTTTTAGCCATCAAATTTTTATAGTAGATTTATTAGATTATTATGTGCTCACTGTAATTTTTGTAGCCCTAGAGTAGGTTGATAAATAGAGTAGCTAGTACTCCTTGATTTATCATATATAGAGTAAATCGATATTAAGAATAGGGATGCCTTTAGTTGCTAAGTTAATACATGAAGTGTTTCATACTTGTTTAGTGGAAATGATAGGCAACTTAGCATCTTAGTCGGTAGAGCTAGCTTAGTAGCTTGATAGATGTATTTTATTTTATGAGTTGTTGTTGTCGTATTACTAAGTGTTGCATCATCAATTCATGCATGTAGATAATGAGTTGGTAGAGTTCATGTCTGCGGGCGAACAGGAGTACAGGGAGATTATTGAAGAGTACAAGGAGGAGATTCTCGTTTAGGAGGGAGCCCCGAAGACATCAGTTGCTGACCTTGTTGACACCTCACCTGCCTAAGGCAAGCTCCGGTGCATAACTCTTATTTTTAATGATCATTGAATATATATATATATATATATATATATGATGTGCATTTACGTTATAGCCATTTTATGGAAACTACATACATAAATATACCTACCTATGAGTCCTACTAGTATAGGTTGAGTAGCTGCAATGCTCAGGATGTTGGTAGCGTGTGTAACCTACCGTTACTCACAATAGGTGATTATTATTATGATCACTCCTGACAAAATGGTGGAAAGGAAAAATAGAGACTAGGCAGGGATATGGTTTAGGAATTGGTGAGTGTAAGAGGTTGTGTCCTGCGGCCAATGGGGCATAGCTTGGTTACACTTTTTCCTTGTCTGTGTCGGTTATGGACCGGTCATTGCAATGTACTCTAGGCAAGTCACAGATTTATTATGATGAGCACATACTTGGGTATAGGCATAGGGAAGACTTGTTGCTCTCTTGTCGTGTTTTTCGTCTCTTTTTGGACTAACTTATTGGAGGCGGGTGAAAGCATCTAGGCCCCTAGTTGGGTTTCAGTGATTAATGACAATACATGATTACTATGACTAACGTGTGTTTTGAAGAGGCAATTAAGTTAGGTCACGATAATGGAGATCAATTGGGCAATCATGGTGGTCATGCCCCTATGATGGAAATCGTTTTGGTTTTTAAAGGATGGATGACAAGGTTAAGGTTGTACTAGTTCTAAGTGTCATTTGGAGTTGAAGAGACACTTAGAGTAGTTTAGGACTTTATTTTTCCTTTGGCCATACTATTAAGGGGGGTATGGACGGGTAGCTTGACCTAGGTGAGTCTAGCGAGTTAGGTGTGGTGCACACTTGCTAATCCTAGCACTAAGTAGCTCCTTAAAAGCCCTTAGATCCATTGGAGCAAACTTCATTCACGTACGTTCGAAAGTTGGAAGTGAATGGAGGGTCAAATACTGACCGGACGCTGGCTCTGGTGTGACCGGACGCTGGCTCAGGGTCCGATTAGTTCATTTGACCAAGGTGTTTTCGTCTGGTGCGACTGGACGCTGAGAGGTCAAGTGAACAGACACTGAGGGCCAGCATCTGGTCAACTCCAGTAAGGTTCCAGAGAGGGAAAATCTCAACTGGATGCGTCTGGTCACTCTGTAAACACTAGAGTTCGGGGTGAACTGACTGGCGCATCTGGTCACCCCGCAGAGGCACATAACGGTTCATTTTTAGCCCATGTTATAAATACTTCCTCCATTTGTGTGTGGGGGTACTTTTGCTTATTCCAACAGCTGGGAAACACCTTTGAGAGTGCCAAGAAGAGCAAGGTCCTAGTGAGGTGATTGAGATTTGAGAATCCCAAAGAGAGCCCTCATTAGTGAGATCAAGAGTAGCAAAGTATGCATCCACCCTTCTCATTAGGCTTGTCATGGTCAAGTGAGAGTTCATGCTTGTTACTCTTGATGATCGCCATCACCTAGACGGCTTGGTGGTGATTGGGAGCTTGGTGATCATTCGGCGGAGCTTGTGGATGACCCAACTCAAGTTGTGAGCGGTTGTGGGTGATTCACCGCGATAGAGTGTCGAAGAATCAACCCATAGAGAGCACTTGATCCTTGCACGGATCAAGGGGGAGCTACACCCTTGCGCGGGTGCTCCAACGAGGACTAGTGGGGTGTGGCGACTCTCTGATACCTCGGCAAAACATCGCTGTGTTCCTCCTTCTCTCTTTACCTTGAGCAATTCAATTCTTGTCTTTTACATTCCTAGAATTTCCATGCTAGAGTAGGATTGGAACCTAGGGTGCTAAACTTTTGTGCGTTAGATCAATAGAAACACTTTCTAGGCACAAGGGGTTAATTGGGCTAACTGTAGAGTTTAATTATTGCAAAGAAATTTAGAATTAGCCCAATTCACCCCCTCTTGGGCATCTTGATTCTTTCAATTGGTATCAGAGCCTCGTGCTCACGTATTTAGGCTTAACCACCTAGAGAAAGATATCTCATGGGGATGGATCTCCTCCTATCTTTGAGGGGGATGATTTTCCATATTGGAAAATTCACATGGAGGCATACTTAGAAGGTCTAGATGTTGGAATACTTAGAGCCGCCTCACAAGGCTTCCCAAGACCTCGGGATGCTACTAACCTATAAGGTGATGAGTTGAATTATGAAAAATGGAATGCAAAGGCTAGAAACACCATATGTATAGGCCTTTGTAAAGATGTGTTCAATCGGGTGAGGAACCACAAAGACGCCCATGCACTATGGTCGGACGTTTATGCGCTACATGAGGGAACCAAGAGTGAGCGTGAGGAATGCTGTCATCTTGTCATGAAAAAACTTAATTCTTTTGAGATGCTTCCTAAAGAATGTGCTAATGAAATGTATTCACGTTTGAATGTTCTTGTAGAGGAAGTCAATGGGATTGGACTAACTCAAATGCAACCATCCGATGTTGTAAGAAAGATCTTGAGTGTCCTCCCCATTGACAAATATGGGCATATTGTGACTATGCTTCATCAAGGTTATCTTTCCACCGCTACACCAACACAAATCTTGGGAAAGATCAATGCTTATGAGATGTATATGCACATCACGCCACAAGATGGCTCATCCTCTACCAAGAAGAAAGATAAGTACTTAGCATTCAAAGCTAGCCAAGAGAAGGGTAAAGCAAGACTTGAGTATGAGAGCTCAAGTGATGATGAATTTGATGATGCAAGTCTTGCTCTCATGGTGAAGAAAACTGCCAAGATGCTAAAGAAGCTCAACAAGAGTGGCATCAAGTTCGATGGCAAGAAGAAGAAGTTCTTCACAAGCTCTAGAAGGAAGCCAATCTCCGAGATGGATTACTACAATTGTGGAGAACTTGGTCATCTAGCTCACCAATGCACAAAGCCCAAGAAAGACAAGTTCAAGAACAAGAACAAGGGCAAGAAAGATGACTCAAGTGATGAAGATGAGAAGAAGAAAGACAAGCCATACAAGAAGAGAGATGGCAAGAAGAAGGACTTTCACAAGAAGAAGAAGAGTGGAAAGACATACATCATCGGTGATTGGCTCATGGACATTGATTCATCTAGTGGCTCATCCGATGATGATAGTGACAACGAGAAGGTGGCCACCATTGTTATTGACTCATCATCTTCACCACCACTACCGCCATCATCCTATACACACCTATGCCTTATGGCCAAGGGTGAATGCAAGGTATCAAATGATGATGATAGTAGTGGTGATGAACATGCTAGTAATGATGATAGCGATAGTGATGATGATGAATATGAATCACCTTCCTATGATGATCTTGCTAGATTGCTAAAACAATACACTAAGATCATTATAAAAACTAGAGCTAAAAATGAAAAGCTGGAGGCTAAAAATGATGCACTTTTAGCAAAATGTGATATAGTCAAAAAGGCTAGTGTTGAGCTTAGAGAAGCAAATGATGCTATATCATCCAAACTCAAGGAGCTCAAATCTTACAAGAAAGAGCTTAAAGATAAACATGATAAACTTGAGTGGGTGCACAAAGAGCTCATCACTAGCCACAACAAGCTAAAAGAAGAATACACCACTCTTAAGATTAATCATGACAATCTTGTCATTCCTCAAGAATTTTTATCCAATGAGCCACATGATGCTACTAATAATGTTGTTAAGATTGATATAGCTACATCATGTGATGATTTGATCATTAAGAGCATTGAGCAAAGTTCTAGTAGCAAGGGCAAGCAAGTGGTTGAGGCCAATGATTATGATGAGTTTGTCAAGCTAAAGAATGACAATGAAAAGCTCAAGAAAGATCTTGAAGAACTCAAAACCACCAAGTCTGTTGTGCTAGAAACTCTTGATCATGATGATGGGTTGATACTTGAGAATGAGAAGCTCAAATAAGAAAATAAGAAGCTTAAGGAAGAGAAAAACAATGATGCTCTTAAGGAAGAAAACAAGAAGCTCAAGTTGGAGAAAGAGCATCTCAAAATTGGATTGAGCAAGTTCACTAGAGGCAAGTATCTTCAAAGTGAGCTACTAATGAACACTATCATGAAGATGGATAGAAGTGGCATTGGGTACATAGCAAACAAAGAGAAGAAGGCTCAAGCTCTACAACAATAAAAGCCAAAGCCAAAGAAGTGTTTTGAGTGTGGAAAAGAAGGCCACTTTGCTCATGAGTGCCAAACTCCACCACCACAACCCTTGCCCAAGCATGCTAGACCTTTTGCCTTCAATGTTCACTACATGCTTAGAAAGGACTCGAGTGGAAAGATGAAAGTCATGTTCTTAGGACCCCCCAATAAGAATAGGCCTAAGAAAATTTGGATTGCTAAGTCACTTGTTGAGAAGGTGAAGGGCCCTCAACAAGTTTGGGTTCCTAAAGCTTGATCTCTTGTGTGTAGGTGAACTACAAGACCGGTGGAAGTCATTGGGTTATTGATAGTGGTTGCACACAACATATGATCGGTGATCCTCGTATGTTCACCTCACTAGATGAAGAAGTAGATGGACAAGAAAGAATCACATTTGGAGATAACTCAAAGGGCAAGGTTAAAGGATTGGGCAAAGCGGCAATATCAAATGATGATCATTCTATCTCAAATGTGCTATATGTTGCTTCATTGAGCTTCAACTTGCTATCCGTTGGACAATTGTGTGATCTTGGCTTTCAACGCTTGTTCACTAAGAAGTAAGTTGTTGTATCTAAGAAGGATGATGATCAAGTGATATTCAAAGGATTTAGATACAACAACCTATATCTAGTGGACTTCACCTTCGAAGATGCAAATTTGAAGACTTGCCTTTTCACCAAAACAACACTTGGGTGGCTATGGCATAGAAGACTTGCTCATGTTGGGATGAGCTCACTCAAGAAGCTAATGAAGAATGATTAGGTGAGAGGGTTGAAGGATGTGAAGTTTGAGAAGGACAAGCTTTGTAGTGCTTGTCAAGCCGGCAAGCAAGTTGCAAATACTCATCCAACCAAATCTTTCATGTCAACCACAAGAGTGCTAGAACTCCTTCACATGGACTTATTTGGGCCAACAATGTGGCAGAACCTCCTAAGAAATCGGGCCCATGTGCACCTATCGTTGTCATAACAGACCTCGGATAGCGTACACGAGTTCCCAACAACTCAACAGGTCTGTCGGGTGTCCTCGGGAAACCTGAATCATTCACGATTCTCTTTTCCAATAGGATCCCAATCACAGACATTGCAGATTACAACAATTTATTCAAATATATACATCAGAGTAAAAGAGAGCGGAAGTCTTAAGATAACATAATTTACAAACCAGTCGTTTTCAAACTTACAATACCATAAGTGTCATACAACCATAGTAGCGGGATAATATTACATTAACTTTATTTATCATACAAACTAGTGCCTTGTCCAAAGGCCATTCATCACTCCTCATCGTCATTGACTTCGAACACAGACATGCAGCTGGGACCAAAACAAGCCTGCGCATGCGACTCACCTGCAACAAGGGTTAACAAACCCTGAGTACAAAAGTACTCAACAAGACTAACCCGATGTAAAGGGGTGTAAGACTTTTAAAGATGCAGGGGTTGGGGCAAGGTAAGGATGTAGCAAGATTCAAAAGTTCATTGCCAAAAGCTTACTATTCTTCATCCTATTTTCACGTTTTACCCCTAAGTACTTTTTTGTTCGTTATCTCAACTAAGTGTACATTTCCCATATTCTATTCCTTCATTCCATTCTTTTCTCATATTTTAGTAATTCACCAGTCCTGCATTGCTTATGTAATGAATCGAGTCTCCATATCCACGGAGCATCGGCAATTTGAATTGATTCAAGTCCCAGCTGGGGATTCCTTATCACACGACATATGTAGAACTTAATCTTGCATATATCAACCTCGCTACCGGATCCTCCTATACTAAGCCGTCTCCACGCCACCTGAGAGCACAGCACACCTCAAATCCGGCCACATTCTAGCCATGAGGGTACACACTACTCCCGTCATCTCTCCACTCCCAGTGCATGGGCATTCGTCTTAGTATCGGATTAGCCGAAGTTGGCTTACTAGAGTATGTGACTAGTACTACAAAGTGTCTTGTTCAGAAGATCCACAATGAGTGGCCTTTAAGCGACATAGTCGGCAACGTTACCCAACATTCAAGATAAGTTACCCGACTAGCCTCTAGTTCATTCTACCTACTTTCTTTTCTTTGGCCAGTATGCCATCTTTGATTGTATCGAAACTTTTACTTTGAAAACCTACCATAAGCATACTAAGCATTCTACGCCTTTATAAAATGAAAACATCTTCAAGGATGGTAAACAATTAACAAGGTTGGCAATGCATCAAGTAGGTAATATTTGAATTAATCAACTTAATGCAATAAGTAACATAGGTGATAAACTTTTCAAAGTAAACAAGGTAATGGTTTAATGCATAAACTGGGGCTTGCCTTCGTTGACGATCTCAGGTTTCGGATCGGTACCACAATTATCGAATCCCGTGACAACCGGGGATTCTTCCAGAACTTGCTCAACTAGAATCGTTTCACTCTTGGGTTCTACATGAAATGATAACATATGCTTTAACATGATGATAATGTAAACATGATGCTGTCATGGTACATGAAATATAACAACACTTCGAATACAACCGTTTCTTCACGGTATAGTTGCAAGCCAACAAAACCAACTTGCAATTCTACCATCAAGAACCACACATGTGACTTGACCAAATGAATCTTGAAACCCTACTAGTCACAAAACATGACCAAAACAAGATCCAACACTAATCAAACACTTAGGGTTTGCTTTTATTTATTTTTGAATTAATCTAGAATTAAGCCCAAAAATGAACTTGTTCCAAATGACCTCAAAATTTTATGTAAGCTTCCTCATGACAAATTAGTGTACCAAAACAAATTTCATAATTTTTGGAATTATACAGTGGCCTACAAAAATCATGGAAATTGCATTTATCAATTAATGGACTAAATATTTGAACATTAAAAATTTATTCAAATTTCAAGTTTCAAATTTTTGAACCATACTAGAACATGTACAGAAGCTACACACAAATTTTTAGAATTTTTAGAGCTATGATTATTTTCCTACAAATTTCTAAAGATTTAGCACTATTCAAAAATAGAAAATACCAAAATACACTATTCTCTCTCTCTCTCACTGACAGCCGGCCCCCACCTGTCATCCCCAACCTCGGGCATTGACCGTGGCTTCGATGGCGCTGACCGGCGCTAACTCGCCGACGGTGAGCCCAACAGTGATGGCCAAAGTACCAACATGTTCACAAGAGCTAGGCGCATCGATCTATGGCACTACGGAGGTTGATTACGACACGGAACAAGGCTGACACCGGCCATGGCAGATGTGGTGGCATGGCAGCGTTACATCGGTGAAACAAGGCCGGTAATGGTGAAACAGAGAGTTCAGGAAGCATTAGTGGCTCACCCCGATCGTGTTGAAGCAACAAGCGATACCGGAGAAGCTATGTTGACGCGTTTCGACGGTGACCAGGATCACGGCAGAGCGGACCTCGTTGACGACAATGTTTCGGCGACTGTAGTGGGAAAAATGAGCAGGCAAGAGTGGAATAAGCACTATAGCATCGAGATGAAGCCAGAGAGTCAACAAGCAAGGGCAACGGCTCACCGGATGATGCTGGCCATGGTGAATCGGAGTTTCCATTGAGGTCGCCGACCGTGGGGAAGATGAACATGGACAGCGAGCTCTCGGTGAAATCAAGCGGTAGCAACAGCTTGGTCGGATGCGCAAGGAGCAGGCAGTACTAGAACATGGCTTTTCTAGGGCTAACTTGCGCTGAGGAGACGAGAGAAGCTCGTCGGAGTTGCGATGGCAGCGTCGGGAAAACAGAGGGAAGGAAAGAAAAGCCAACGACGTCGTTTGGGTCTTATAGCTCAGCCAGGAGCACGCGGACTCGACAAGCAGTGTGCTCCCCACGCCAGCATGAAGCCAAGGGCGGTCGCAGGTGCGCCTGGAAGGCCGGAGAAAGGACGTCGGCGGTGAGGCGGTGGCGTCCTGTGGTTATCTTGATTTTTGAAGTAATTACAGATTTGCCACTAAGTTCATTTTGCAAATTACTCACAAATTTTCTAAAGAAGTTGAAAATCTCCAAAAATGAAAGTTGCTCAATTTTTCAAACTATACAACTTTGCTTCAAGGAATATTTTCAAATTCTGCCTCCATTTTGAAATTTGAATTTGGGGTGCATTTGAGCATTTGAATCATTTCAAAATTACTCCAAATTTCATATGTAAACTTGAAAAACTTTGAATACCAAAGTTGATCCTTATAAAATAATCTTCAACTTTGGTTTTTGCCTCAACCCCAAATTCCAAATGGATTTTGAATTAGACAAACGGGGCAAAAAGGACTTTTATGATTTGAATTTAATTCAAATTTGATTTGTTTACCTTTTGCTTTAACTTTGATTTTTGACCAGTAACATGGCCCATTAGGGTTATTTGAGTCAAATGACACATGGCCTCACATGATCACATGAAATTTGACCCTTGTGGTCATGATCTTTATTTAGGGTTTTGAATCACATCACACATAAAATAACAACTTACTAAATAAAGCTTACTTAGTGAATGCATTCAAAATTTTCTACTTTATGAATGCTTTGCAATGCATATGATGACATGTCAAGTTTTAGTGCTAGGTTAAAACACCAGAGGTGTTACAACCCTTCCCCCTTAAAGAAATCTCGTCCCAAGATTTAAAACCTAGAGCTAAGTAAAGGAAAAGGAAATGTGTCAAGCTAACACATCATAACTTTATTCAAAAGGCTAGTGAGGGGGTTTTCCATTCTGTCGACAAACGAGACAAGTTACAATATAGACAAGGTATTATAACTAGATAGAAGCGAAGAAGTCAAGAACGTTTTCTTCTAAGTAATCCTCGGACTCCTAAGTAGCTTCATCTTTAGTGTGTTGATTCCATTGTACTTTGTAGAACTTGATTGTATGTCTTCGAGTAACTCGATCTTTCTGATCTAAGACTCTAATGGGGTACTCAGCATAAGTCAAATTAGGTTCTAGTTCTACATCACCAAAGTCAATTACTTGGTCAGGTACTTGAAGACACTTCTTTAACTGAGATATATGAAAGATATCATGCACAGCTGACATGTGATCTGGTAGCTTGACGCGATAGGCGACCGGTCCACATCATTGTTGGATTTGAAAAGGACCAACATAACGGGGCGCCAACTTTCCCTGAATCCCAAAACGATGAACTCCTTTCATCGGTGATACCTTGAGGTAGACATGATCTCCCACTTTGAATTCTAGCGGTCGTCTCCTCTTATCAGCATAGCTTTTTTGTCAGGATTGAGCTACCTTCATATTGGCTTGTATGAGTTTAACTTTCTCTTCAGCTTCCTTGACCACATTTGGTCCAAAGAACCAACGTTCTCTAGCTTCTGACCAATTTAAAGGTGTCTGTCACCTATGTCCATACAGTGCTTCGAATGGTGCCATTTTAATGCTCTCTTGATGGCTATTGTTATATGAGAATTCAGCTAAGGGAAGGCATTCATCCCATTTAGCACCATAGGAAAGGACACATGCTCTTAACATATCTTCAAGAATTTGATTTACCCTCTTAGTCTGTCCATCTATTTGCGGATGATAAGCAGAACTATGGATAAGTTTAGTTCCCAAAGACTCATGTAGACTTTTCCAAAACTTGGATACGAATAATGAGCCTCTGTCAGAGACAATGGTCTTGGGTGCCCCATGTAGACTGAAGATTCTATCAAGATAAGGCCTTGCATACTGTTCCACTTGATATTTATCTCTGACTGGTAGGAAATGAGCTGTCTTGGTTAGGCGATCAACAATAACCCATATGGAATTGTAGCCTGCAGATGTCCTAGGCAATCCCACGATGAAGTCCATACAGATATCTTCTCACTTCCAAGATAGAACTGGCAAAGAATGTAATAGACCTGCAGTCTTCATATGAATCGCTTTGACTCTCTGACAAATATCACATTTGGCCACATATTGAGCTATTTCTATTTTCATTTTGGTCCACCAATATCTCTTTCTTAGATCATGATACACTTTGTTGCTACCCGGATGAATGGAGTATCTTGTAGAATGAGCTTCATTAAGAATCTGCTTTCACAGCTCTAGATTTTTGGGTACTACCAATCTATCCTTAAACCATACGACATCTGATTCATCAATCTTGAAACATGTTGGTTTTCCAGATCTGACTTTATCCTTGATATGGGCTATGCCCTTACTTTTCTATTGAGCAGCAATGATTTGATCTTTGATAGTGGACTCAACTATAATATTGGATAGGGAACCTTGTTCTATGATTTGTAAATTCAGATGCTCCATCTTTTGCTCTATTGTCCTAAGCAAATTGTCTTCTTCTAAAGGTTCTTCTACCTTAGAGAACATAGGTGGACGTGTGTTAATAAAATCAACATAGGTTGATTCGTCATTTCCATTATTACGACAGCCACGATTAGGGTATGGTGCCTGTTGGTTCTGCGCCAATTCCCTTAACAGCCTAGCATTCTCTACCGTTGCATTGATGAGGGCAGCGATGGCATCCGCCATAGTCAAAGGCATTAGTGGAGGATTTGGGCACTCATCATCGTCATGTGAGCCACTAGCACCAGTTCAGGTGATAGGACAAGGCATCTGTTATAAAAGCATGTTTACTTACATTATTCTTTAGTGAAAGCATTTAAAAGATTCCGTGCTACAAAGGGTTACTTATTTAATTTACATGTCTTGTATCCCACAAGACAACCCTAGTTTACTAGGAAAGCAGTAAAGGAACTACTACTACTTCGGGCTCTCAGTCATCGGCATCCGTGCCCATATCAGACGAAACCTCATCTTCATCTAAGAAGTACACTAACTCCTCAGGATTCTCCTCCTCTTCATTCTCGACCTCTCCTGGATCTACTATCATTTCTTCATCTGTAACTTCACCATCCCCATGAGGAGGATGAAGTTGAGCGTACATCATGTGAACATTCTCATGAAGAACGGCGTTGTCCATCTCCAGGTCTTCTACATAGAATTCCAACTCATGGACATGTTCATTGGCTGCATCCTCTCGTGTCCAAGCTTCATTCCGTAGCCCCATGGTCATGGTGATGCCGCTTTGCATTTCTGCCAGCTTCTCTTGATCTTTAACATGAGCTCGACGAAGAGTGTTGAGCTCCTTGGTCAGGTTCTCGATGTTGGCGGGGTTGCTTGAAGCTCCTTCATCTTCTAGGTTCTTGGAACTTCCTTCACCAAGCTCAAGGTTTCTTAGTGCCAACTGGTGATGAGGAACTCCGTGAGGTCTAGTGGACTTGCGTGCGGTTACCTTGGTCTTTGCCATAGCCTGTAGAATTTAGGGTAGGACTATAAGAATAGCTTGAGGATAATGGAGGTTAGCAAGAATGGGATTGACATTACTTACCCAACCACTATTAAGGGGAATTATTATGCAAGGTGCTCAAGCATGATGCATGAATCGATCTTACGAATCTAGGTACAAAAGATTTATATAATCATAAGTACTAGATTTTTAATACATAGGACAAACCTAATCATATTATCTGCCACGAACTTTCAAATAAGACAGGATTGAGTCTAGATCAAAGGTAAGAAAAAAGAAATTTGAACTTTAAAATATCAAGTTTACTTTCTTTGATCCAAATCAGTTTTGAAGGTTTTCCAAAGTAACCTACAATGATCTTAGATGGGAACCGCTCTGATACCAGCTGTGGCAGAACCTCCTAAGAAATCGGGCCCACGTGCACCTATCATTGTCATAATAGACCTTAGATAGCGTACACGAGTTCCCAACAACTCAATAGGTCTGTCGGGTGTCCTCGAGAAACCCAAATCATCCACGATTCTCTTTTCCAATAGGATCCCAATCATAGACATTGCAGATTACAACAATTTATTCAAATATATACATCAGAGTAAAAGATAGCGGAAGTCTTAAGATAACATAATTTACAAACTAGTTGTTTTCAAACTTACAATACCATAAGTGTCATACAACCATAGTAGCGGGATAATATTACATTAACTTTATTTATCATACAAACTAGTGCCTTGTCCAAAGGCCATTCATCACTCCTCATTGTCATTGACTTCGAACACAGACATGCAGCAGGGACCAAAACAAGCCCACACATGCGACTCACCTGCAACAAGGGTTAACAAACCCTGAGTACAAAAGTACTCAACAAGACTAACCCAATGTAAAGGGGTGTAAGACTTTTAAAGATGCAGGGGTTGGGGCAAGGTAAGGATGTAGCAAGATTCAAAAGTTCATTACCAAAAGCTTACTATTCTTCATCCTATTTTCACATTTTACCCTAAGTACTTTTTGTTCGTTATCTCAACTAAGTGTACATTTCCCATATTCCATTCCTTCATTCCATTCTTTTCTCATATTTCAGTAATTCACCAGTCCTGCATTGCTTCTGTAATGAATCAAGTCTCCATATCCATGGAGTACCGGCAATTCGAATTGATTCAAGTCCCAGCTGGGGATTCCTTATCACACGACATATGTAGAACTTAATCTTGCATATATCAACCTCGCTACCGGATCCTCCTATACTAAGCCATCTCCATGCCACCAGAGAGCATAGCACACCTCAAATCCGGCCACATTCCAGCCATGAGGGTATACGCTACTCCCGCCATCTCTCCACTCCCAATGCATGGGCATTCGTCTTAGTATCGGATTAGCCGAAGTAGGCTTACCGGAGTATGAGACCAGTACTACAAAGTGTCTCGTTCAGAAGATCCATAATGAGTGACCTTTAAGCGACATAGTCGGCAACGTTACCCAACATTCAAGATAAGTTACCCGACTAGCCTCTAGTTCATTCTACCTGCTTTCTTTTCTTTGGCCAGTATGCCATCTTTGATTGTATCGAAACTTTTACTTTGAAAACCTACCATAAGCATACTAAGCATTTGACGCCTTTATAAAATGAAAACATCTTCAAGGATGGTAAACAATTAACAAGGTAGGCAATGCATCAAGTAGGTAACATTTGAATTAATCAACTTAATGCAATAAGTAACATAGGTGATAAACTTTTCAAAGTAAACAAGGTAATGGTTTAATGCATAAACCAGGGCTTGCCTTCGTTGACGATCTCAGGTTCCGGATCAGTACCACAATTATCGAATCCCGTGACAACCGGGGATTCTTCCAGAACTTGCTCAACTAGAATTGTTTCACTCTTGGGTTCGACACGAAATGATAACATATGCTTTAACATGATGATAATGTAAACATGATGCTGTCATAGTACATGAAATATAACAACACTTCGAATACAACCGTTTCTTCACAGTACAGTTGCAAGCCAACAAAACCAACTTGCAATTCTACCGTCAAGAACCACACATGTGACTTGACCAAATGAATCTTGAAACCCTACTAGTCACAAAACATGACCAAAACAAGATCCAACACTAATCAAACACTTAGGGTTTGCTTTTATTTATTTTTGAATTAATCTGGAATTAAGCCCAAAAATGAACTTGTTCCAAATGACCTCAAAATTTTATGTAAGCTTCCTCATGACAAATTAGTGTACCAAAACAAATTTCATAATTTTTGGAATTATATAGTGCCCTACAAAAATCATGGAAATTACATTTATCAATTAATGGACTGAATATTGGAACATAAAAAATTTATTCAAATTTCAAGTTTCAAATTTTTGAACCATACTAGAACATGTACAGAAGCTACACACAAATTTTTAAAATTTTTGGAGCTATGATTATTTTCCTACAAATTTCCAAAGATTTAGCACTATTCAAAAATAGAAAATACCAAAATACACTATTCTCTCTCTCTCTCTCTCACTAACAGCCGGCCCCCACCTGTCATCCCCAACCTCGAGCATTGACCGTGGCTTCGACGGCGCTGACTGGCGCTAACTCACCGATGGTGAGCCCAACAGCGACGGCCAAAGTACCAATATGTTTACAAGAGCTAGGCGCATCGATCTGTGGCACTACGGAGGTTGATTATGACACGGAACAAGACTAACACCGGCCATGGTGGACGCGGTGGCACGACAGCATTACACTGGCGAAACAAGGCCAGTAACGGTGAAACAGAGGGTTCAGGAAGCATCAGTGGCTCACCCCGATCGTGTTGAAGCAACAAGCGAGACCAGAGAAGCTATGTTGACGCGTTTTGACTATGATCGGGATCACAGCAGAGTGGACCTTGTCGACGACAACGTTCTGGTGATTGTAGTGGGCAAAATGAGTAGGCAAGAGTGGAATAAGCACTACAGCATTGAGATGAAGCTAGAGAGTCAACAAGCAAGGGCAACGGCTCACCGGATGATGCTGGCCACGGTGAATCGGAGTTTCCGTTGAGGTCACCGGCCGCGGGGAAGATGAACGTGGACAGCGAGCTCTCAGCGAAATCAAGAGGTAGCAACAGCTCAGTCGGATGCGTAAGGAGCAGGCGGAACTGGAACACGGCTTTTCCGGGGCTAACTTGCACTTAGGAGACGAGAGAAGCTCGCCGGAGTTGCGATGGCGGCGTCGGGAAAATAGAGGGAAGGAAAGAAAAGCCAACGACGTCATCTGGGTCTTATAGCTCGGCCAGGAGCACGCGGACTCAACACACAGTGTGCTTCTTGTGCCAGCGCAAAGCCAAGGGCGGTCGCAGGCGTGCCTGGAAGGCCAGAGAAAGGACGCCGGTGGTGAGGCGGTGGTGTCCTGTGGTTATCTTGATTTTTGAAGTAATTATAGATTTGCCACTAAGTTTATTTTGCAAATTACTCACAAATTTTCTAAAGATGTTGAAAATCTCCAAAAATGAAAGTTGCTCAATTTTTCAAACTCTACAACTTTGCTTCAAGGAATATTTTCAAATTCTGCCTCCATTTTGAAATTTGACTTTGGGGTGCATTTGAGCATTTGAATCATTTCAAAATTACTCCAAATTTCATATGTAAACTTGAAAAACTTTGAATACCAAAGTTGATCCTTATAAAATAATCTTCAACTTTGCTTTTTGCCTCAACCCCAAATTCCAAATGGATTTTGAATTAGACAAAAGGGGCAAAAAGGACTTTTATGATTTGAATTTGAATTCAAATTTGATTTGTTTACCTTTTGCTTTAACTTTGATTTTTGACCAGTAACATGGCCCATTTGGGTTATTTGAGTCAAATGACACATGGCCTCACATGATCACATGAAATTTGACCCTTGTGGTCATGATCTTTATTTAGGGTTTTGAATCACATCACACATAAAATAACAACTTACTAAATAAAGCTTACTTAGTGAATGCATTCAAAATTTTCTACTTTATGAATGCTTTGCAATGCATATGATGACATGTCAAGTTTTAGTGCTATGTTAAAACACCAGAGGTGTTACAACATACAAGAGTTTGGGAGGAAATCTTTATTGTCTTGTGATTGTTGATGACTATTCAAGATATACATGGGTATTCTTCCTTCATGATAAATCATAAGTTGCATATTGCTTCAAGAAGTTTGCCAAGAGAGTATAAAACAAATTTGAAGTGAAGCTCAAGAAGATAATAAGTGACAATGGGAAGGAATTTGACAACACAAACATAGAGGCCTATTGTGATGAAGTTGGAATCAAACATGAGGTCTCCACAACATATACTCCTCAACAAAATGGTGTAGTTGAGAGGAAGAACCGGACATTGATCACTTTTGCAAGAACAATGCTAGATGAGTACAACACCCTCAAAGCTCTATGGGCGGAAGCTATCAACACCACATGGTTTGCATCCAACCGCCTATTCCTTCAAAAGTTCCTTGGCAAGACACCTTATGAGTTGCTCAATGGGAAGAAGCTGGACATCTCCTTTAGGGTGTTTGGTTGCAAATGTTACATCTACAAGAAGTGGCAACATCTAGGGAAGTTTCAAAGATGTTGTGATATTAGTTTTCTTGTTGATTACTCATTAAAGTCTAAAGCATATAGAGTATTTAATCATGCCACCGGCTTGGTTGAAGAAACATATGATGTGGAATTTGATGAATCTAATGGCTCCCAAGGAGCACATGAGAATCTTGATGATGTAGGTGATGAGCCATTGAGGGAGGCTATGAAGAACATTCTAGTTGGAGATATCAAGCCTAAAGATGATGAAGATGATGTACAAGTGATTGATCCACCTTCTTCATCAAGTGTGCCACAAGATGATGATAAAGATGGGAGAGTAGAAAATGAAGACACTCATGTCTCCCATGATCAAATGGTGGCACAAGCACAAGATGTTGATGCTCCACAATCTCCTCCTCAAGTGTCAATAGAAGAAATACACCTCTACTACAATATCATAGGGAGTCCATCAAAGGTTGTAATGACTCGCTCACAAAAACTTGCTTCATTTATTGCTCATCACTATTTTGTCTATTGCTATGAGCCTACCAAGGTAGAAAAAGCTCTTCAAGATCCAGATTGGATAAATGCCATGCATGAAGAGTTGAACAACTTCACCTGCAATGAAATTTGGACTCTTAAAGAGCGGCCAAAAGGAGCAAGAGTCATTGAAACAAAGTGGGTGTTCCGCAACAAGCAAGATGATTAAGGTGTAGTTGTGAGGAACAAGGCAAGACTAGTTGCAAAGGGGTTCTCTCAAGTTGAAGGATTGGATTTTGGAGAGACCTTTGCACTGGTTGCAAGACTAGAAGCCATTCATATCCTCCTTGCATATGCATCACATCATGAAATGAAACTATATCAAATGGATGTGAAAAGTGTATTTTTAAATGGCTTTATTAATGAACTAGTCTATGTTGATCAACCTCCTAGGTTTGAAGACTCTAGATATCCTAATCATGTTTATAGGTTGTCCAAGGCATTATATGGGCTTAAGCAAGCCCCAAGAGCTTGGTATGAGCACCTTCGGGACTTCCTCATTGAGAAGGGCTTCACTATCAGGAAGGTTGACACCACACTATTTACCAAGAAGCTTGATGGGCATATCTTCATTTGTCAAGTGTATGTTGATGAC